>NW_023339762.1:3559133-3582575 GCF_004916995.1 Morone saxatilis | reverse complement strand
ACATCTTGTGTCCAGCAGGAACACTAGAAATGAACACAATGTGCATATTCATAGACTCATATATTAACTCCAGTGACAGGAGTCTTATTGTTTATATTCATTATTCCAATATAGCTAAATGCATAGTTTATTGATGTTGAAATGCAAAATCTAAAAATACACTTTGTACTATTCCCATTTGTTCATGTACTTGCTGATTTACTCCAGCTGTACAAATACATTAGCATAAAAATAGGAACAGTGCAGAATGTGGACTGTTTTTCTTTTGCATATTTACTCACATATTTATCCACATTTTCATCACCATGTGTTTTTTTTACATTTAGCTATTGGCACATATGTGTACATAATATTATGTGATGCATAATCCACAGTAAGTTCACACATTCCTCATTCAGCAGCCATTGTAGAGTAAACAGTTGAACTGTTCTTTAAGGTTTATCTGCTGAACTAAAGCATAACAGTCTTGGCTCACTGTGACATTGTGTAGCGTTTAGGTTTTCCATAAATTTCCATAATTTCTGTAATTCCCTTCATATCAAAGAAAGCTTTAAAATATCAATACAAATTTAAACTAATAAATTCAGAATAAAAAAAGACAGTATATCCTCACTTATCTGATGTTACGTTCAGAGTATTGTGGTTGTGTATATTTGTTAGTAAATGTTCACCCATCCAGAAGGATGTTCATACAGTAGCTGCTGGGGAGGACAAAATGTTCCCTCTCACCTTTTCTCCCCCACATTTCCCCAGAAACTATATTTAACAAACTGGAAAGATACCAAAAACCATCAGCACCCTTCACAGCTCCTCCTAACAGAGCATAAGCCAGGAAATGAACATAGTGTTCTTGTAAAACACATTCGGTTTGCCGTAACAGGCTCAGTGGAAACTGTATTAGTCCTTCAAATGAAAACACATCCCTTTGGCAAACTGTTCTGTGATAGTGGAGAAACAAGTTCTTGCATTCAAGCAAGTTTTATGTTGTACTTTAAAGCATATTTCTGGATGTAGATTTTAAGTCCACAAAGATGTTTTCGTTTATCACATTTATGTCGTTTATTATGCTGTTTTTGTATTATTTAAATGAATAGTTCAGGATCTATTGCCAGAAGATAATTAGCCTAGCTTTGCATAAGGAAACAGGGCAAACAGTTGGGGTGTGGGGGTGGTAGTACGACATTTTCCAAATTTAATTTATATTTCTCTATTAAGCTTATTGCTCTGAGCACTCGGTAATAATTGAAGGCAACTCAGATGAGTGTATCAGCATTTTCATCAGCTCCTCTTCTCTCTCATCAGATGGATGGTGAGAAGATATTGTTTAGAGAGATTAAAGTGAATACTGTTAATCTATGACTGAACCAGATGGTTTTTTACACAGAATATATATAATATATATATATAATAGATTGTAGTCTGGCAAGATGGATTTTCCGTGATCTCATGGTTTTGTCATCTCCACAAAGTCCAGCTGCCCTCAAAAGGTTAATAAAGCTAATTGAAATTGTAAAGCAGGACATGCATCCCCATCCCCAGTGGAACAGAGTAAAACAAACGACATATGAACTGTTAATTAGAGATCTGTAGAAGTGCAAGATGGCAGATTGTTTTAAATTAGACAGAGCTAGGCTAGCTGTTTTCCCAAGCTTCCAGTCTCTGTGCTAAGCTAAGCTAACCGCCTGCTGGCACTAGCTCCATACACGGCCTAGAAACATGAGAGTGTCTTCTATATTGGCAAGAAAGCAAATAAACTTCTTCCCCATATTTGTCAATGTAGTCTCAGGTATGAAAAAAGTAATCACTGCTCAGGAATGATTTGAACACATACTGAATACTGATGAGTAATATTTGTATGTTTATAGCTGTGGTTAAGACGCCGCCTGGCAACCTGTGGATCATGGCCGTTCTGACACCTCTCTTCCTGCTGGTGGTGGTGATCGGCATGGTGGCCTTCATTCTTTGTAAGAGAAACAGGGTCATCTTCAAAACTGGCGCCTTCAGGACCTTCAAAACCCGCTCCAAGGTAAGACTGTTAAACTAAGTCGTCCAACTTTGTCCCTTTCTCCTGCTTTCGTTTACTGCCTTATATGTTCCTTCCATCTTTTTCTATCTCTACTCCCTGTTCTGTCTATTCTTCTTTCTTCTTCCACTATTTATACAAATCAGCTGTCGCCTCACTCTTAGGGAGTTAAGTCTCAACCTAACATGTACAAACATCACTAATTCACCTTAAAGTGTCCCAGAAACCAATTCTAGTGTGAAATGTCACCAAACCTTACATAACCCCGGTTCTGAATGAGTGGCACATCGCACAACAAACCGATTGTGTTAAGTTGTTCCTTCAGGTCAGAAAAATTGAATCCCATCTGTGGGAGCCTCACTCATTTGCTTTGTCGCTGCCCAATAGCCCGTGGTCATTGCTAATCATGCATGCTGGGAAGGCTAATCGGCCGAGAAGAAATAGGCAGGGCTTAGTGTACTGGAAGTGAACCTTAGGGTAATGTTGGCCCTTTCACAATAATAGCGTTCACTCAAAGTCAACTCATTTGAAGTTAAATAGAAATCAATCATTTCAAACGAGCATGTACGTAATAGATTGCCACCAGCTGGTTTGATCAGGTCAGATTGTTTTCCTGGACGCGGTGTAGTGCATGACGCCAGATCAACAGCTGCTTGTGTCACTGCAGTCAGTGAAGTGGTAAACAAGCAATAAGCTCGGCCAGCCTCGTTTGTTCTGAAGAGGCTCTTGACGTGACTTTGTTCAGTCTTGAAATGTGTTTCACACTTGATATCATGATTAGACCAATACACAGCATTTCAGTCTCCAGATCAAAGAAGACTTAAAAGCTTTGACCATCAGTAAAATATATTTCTACAAATATCTTTACAACGTTTCTGATATTCCTGACAAATATCATGGTGGAGCAAGAAATTATATATAGGCTGACATCAAATTGCAAATAATGCTGTGTAAGAAAACCAAAGGTAAAGTAGTAAGGTGTTTTGATGCTATAGTAAGTGGTGTTGAATGGGTAGCTCTACACTGGGCATTGTAATCAGCTTTCTGATACTCTATATACTCTATACAAACCTGAATATTTTAACATCTGTCAACCTATAATAAAGTCGTAGAATCACCGGGAAAGTATTCGATTTCATTCGCTTTTCTTCTAAAATGCAACAATTGAACATAATTCTGCATCAAAGTAGGTGACAGATACATTATATACTTAATTAAAGGATAAATGTAGCTGATTACAACTTGAATCGTCTTCCGTAGTTTGACCATCATTTCTGTCAGTTATGATATTATAACACTGCACTCATTAATGTGCTGACATCTGGGAACACAGCTGTCTGTGGGTTTGACAATGTTACATATGAGTGTCTATAAGAAAATGTTACAGTGGATACATTTCACAAGGAATTGATTTTAGATAATGGCATTTGTTGTTTTTGTATAATAGTGGCATTGAGTTACACTCTTCATTATCTGATACTTCTCTCAATCATTCTGAACAGAGTTGGTGGAAGGCTTTTGCTGACAGATCCACATATTAAAAGAAAATTCTGTGGTAATAGGTTTGTAATATACCCATTTATATAGAAGAACATACATTGTGTGAAGTTGTGTTTGCAAGGATATGTATATATATAAATATAGAATGGATATTAGAAAATATTTTGGAGGGAGGTGAGCTTGCTTCAAGTCTTTATTTAGTTTGTTTCTGCCATAAACATGCACGCTGCAGCCTGATGATGCCTTTGGTGGTTTTTGGTCACATGACCCTTGACTAGAAGCAACAATGAATTGATCCAGATTGTGTGTATCCAAAGCCTGATATATCATGTGTGCATTGATGCCACACATGAGCCACACTGTTGCATCGGGTGACATGTTACCTTATTACAGTACCACAAGCATGGGCGCTTTAGTTTATTTTGATGCAATCCCACATACACTGTCCTGCTGCCAGAAATTCTCACTAGAGCACCAAATGTGTATTAATCCACACAGCAAAAATCTGCATTCTAAAATATACAGCTAGTGTATAACAATGTTATTAACACAGATAAGAGTGATAGCCAAACTCTGAAAATTGGATATATTCTGTCCTATCCTATCCTATCCTGTCCTATCCTGTCTTTTTGTTCTGTTGTATAATTATACTAACCCCTCCCTGACCTTGTCCCTCTGACTTTCTCCCTGTTTAGACCTCATATCGAAGGGAGGGCAGTTACCACCACCAGGTATTCACTAAGACACTGGTTGGGTGGATTACTGACTGCCTGACTGAATTACTTAATGTACTGATGAATGAATGAGTTACTGCTCTGTTTGCTGATTTGGAATGACTGTGTTGATCAACTCGTGTACAACTGCCTTGTGGGCTGCTTATTTCTGTATGCGTTGCCTGTGTTGCTGTTGCTGGGTAAATCCTTGCATGTAGCTACCGTGCTGTGGACATGCCTTATTCCACCATCTTCATTGGCTATGGGAGATCAATAGGAAGAGAGAAGAGAGAGGCAGTGAGGAAAGGTAAAAAAAACTCTAATAGGGGTGTAAAATTCACAAGCACGTTCCTTAAGATTTAAATTGTTTTGGTTTGAGTCGATCGGCTGAATTAACAAGGAGAGGCTAGCTCGTAAAAACAGGCAAATGAGCTCAGTTCTGGCGGGCAGAAGAAGCAGTTTTTAACCGAGGCTCATAAACATGAATAGCGGAAAGGAATTTCAACACCTGCGAACCAAACCAATCTATTTTTATTTTGTAGCATCCATAAAAAGTGACTCAAGCTTGTGTCATCAGCCTAGACTGCCTCTCTGCCAGTCCCTTTCCCTTTCAAGCCAGTCGTTTTATCCTCTCAGATGAAGCCACTCTCATCCCTCAGTGGCTCAGCAGGAACCCTACGCAGACCCTCAACCCAATTCTTTTTTATATGAGGTTCTCCACTGGATTATGGTCGCTACTTTATCATGGTTAGACCCCAAAAAGAGCAACAATGGCCACAGAGGATGGATAGAAAATGCTAAAAGGCTTTAAATTACAAAGAATCGTGCAGAGGCCCTCCCTGTGGTTGCTGTTGCTTTGGCAGAGCGTGTCAGCTGATTTGCGGGTTGTTTTTATTTACCACACCCCTTGAGAGGCAAAGTGAGGAAAGTGAAGGATGATGGGATGGATGAATGGGCATGCAAAACATTTTTGATGGTGTGACACCACAGCACAGCAGGGTGTAAACCCAAATATATGTACATGATGTGTGTGTGTTGTCCTTGTACTGTAGTCTTACATTAACATGAACAACAAGGTTTTGTATGCTTTCACAATTGTTTATAAACATTTAATATTACTTATGTTGTGTTTTACGAAGGAGTGCATCAAATATTAAATTGTCTCGAAATGAGATCACACAAGTGCTGCCGTGAGGCTACAATCACTGTTCTTATCCACAGCGTTATTTACCCTCTTCCAAACCCAAGCAGTGGCATGCATGAGCAAATGAGATAAATATTTCACACAGGGATTTAGTTTGGGAAGAGCTTGTGGCAATGTGACAAACTGGAGATAAACATTTCTAGTTGTTTTAAACATAGGTCAAACTTACCTACCTTAAAACTTAAGACTCACCTGCCTACATGTACACTGAAAGAGTTACTGGTCACTGTATTCAGTCCCACTGTCCACACCAGCCTTGAAGGCACTGAGAGATGTGACCGGAAATAAGGGGGAATAGGGGATAACATGGAACAGGGCCCCCGGCTTAGAGCTTTGATCGGGCCCAAAAAAATCAGGCCTGACCCCAACCTGAGTTTCTGCTTAAAATAAATAAATCATTCAAATTGTTAATTACAAGTAAACTACATTGTGCATGTAATTATCAAAGTGAATAAATAAAACATTAATTCTTTAGTCGCATGCATTATAATTAAAATATTAAATATATAAAAAAGAATTAAAATATTTCTGTCCAGATAAAATATCCATGTGATAATTAGGTGTAAATGGGGTCTGTGTCAGAAGCCCACCTCAGTGACTGAGTGAGTATGTGTTCTGTTAAAGTCATATGAATAGTAACCAGACCTATGCAGAATAATAGACTTCATTAAGTTGATCTGCTGGGTGTGTGTGTGTGTGTGTGATCTGCTCCCAACTGCTCAGCTATCAGTCACCATGCAGGACAGGCTAAAGCTGCTGATCAATAATGTGGTTTATACCAGGTCTGGTTGTGTGTTTAAGCATTAAAGAGTGATTCTGCAGAGTCCGGCCCACTTCATCACTCTGTGCGTCGCCTGTGCAGCCGGAACATTCTTCAAAATGGCTTTTACTCCCTCTGTGCGTTCTTGTATAGGCGTGAAAGCCTCAGATAGCCGGCTTCCATGTGGAGTACAATAGAGGTGGAATCAGCAAAAGTAGAAGTAATCCATTTTTCATTTGTAAGGTGTTCAATGTAAGCACAATGCATTCGCTGCCATTTAAAGGACTCAAGGTATTTAGCATTTTGCTGCATCATGCCTCAACCTGCCCCTGGAGGAGTTTATCTAACCAGTGCAGCACTGGGCTGATGTGTACCCCAGTCTTCCTCGCGGTGTCTTATTCTGCTTCTTAAATTCACCCACTCTTTGGGATGTTTTTGTTTTCATGCAGCTCTGCGCTGCGCTTCCGTCATTCGCCCTGCTAGAGCTGAATTTAAATCAATATGGCTGCAGGGGGAATAGAGCATATCTCATCCATCTGCTGTACCTCATCAAGCTGCTGTTGGCTGTTGCTCTGAGTTAAAATTAGACATGAGGAGAGGCTTCTGTTTGATAGTGCGGGCAAGGAAAATAAGAGTGGATAATTTGGTGGTGCAGCAGGGTCGTGCTCACAGTCACTTCACATGACCCTTTTAACTAAAAGAAACAGTCGGACCCTGTGACCCCGCGTTCTCTCTCTTCTCTCCTGCCTTTTTCCTCCATCACTGTTCTAAATAGATGTGGAGAAAACCGCCATCTAGCTCTGACAGACTGATCAGAGGCTCACGCCATACCACAAGCCCTGTCCACAGCCAAAGTCTTCATTAAACTGAACTGCTTGCGCAAGATGAAAGATGGCCATTTGTTAAGTCAACATGCTGTCAGTGGACACTGGAAGAGAGGGAGAGATGCTGGTGGAGACAGGGAAAAGAGAAGGAGGATTAGAAAGGAAGACGGGGCAGAGACTAATAGGAAAGACGGATATGTGAGTGTGAAAAGAACAGACAGAAAGAGAAAGACCTTGAGCCAGTGCAGTAAAATGCGAGTCGTGAAATGTCAGGCGCACTTTTCAAGGTTACACCCCTCGGCTCTGTCATTTCTGAGAATCCATACTGTCTCCGTGCATGACAGCCATTACCCATCAGCCACTGAGTGACACATCTTTCACTGTCCATGTGCAGTGTGCATCGGGTCATCATCTAATGTTTGCTCCTCGCTAATCCATACACATGCATATTGGTGGAGGGAACAGCACATTTAATTCACCACCTCCCTCCTCCCTCGTCTGCTGCCCTTTGTTCGCTCGTCATAAACACACACACACACGCAAATACACTCACGCACAGCTAAACTCCTCCTCAACCTGTGAACACCATGAGGCCACAGGCAAATTAATGTTTGCACTCTCCATACATCTTTCACACGACAGAGTCACAACTGTCACCATACATCACTTCAGCGGGTAGAGGATGCGTGCAGACACACGCACACTCAATCCATATATTCATGCCACGGTGAGACGGCCTATCCCCAGTCTTTTGCTCTAATGTGTGTGTGTTCCAAAAGAGCACGGATCAGTTTCCTGACACTCATCCACGGCCACAGCCACGTGTGTTGGAGCTAGTTGATGGCACAGCGGTGTATATGACTGATGAATTATTAACAATGCCGTCAGCTGGATGCCCACGCTGCCTAACGTCACATGCACTCAGAATTTAACATGCATCATCAAATGCATTAGGCGTCCCATTTTAGAGCCGCTCAAAATAGAAAAAGGGAGGCAAAAAAATCAGGGTTTCATTTGCTTTGTTGTGTAACCCAAAAAGGGTCTTTCTCTCCTTTTTTCACTCGTTCTCTGCTCCATAAATTGAAAGGCATTTAGTTTAACAAAGAATGTGTCCAGGGCTTGGAGGTTTAGCAAAACACGTCTTCTGCTGCCTTTCTCCCTTTGTGTCTTTATGCCAAAACCCCTGACTTCAAAGGTGCTGTTAAGCTTTATTATTTATTTATTTTTCAACTTTTTCATTATGCTAGCTGTGGTGTTTTGAGACAGATAAAAACTGGTTTGGGGGAGGTCCATCCAATTACCTTTATCTGAAATGGAAGCAACACTTATCTGGAGGTTTTTCTTTAATATTCAGGAGACCATGTCATGTTAGCTGTAAGCAACTCTGACATCCGTTCAGCTGTGTCGGGCTGTCCAGCACTTCAGCTGGGCTAAAAATCTAACCGCTACACTTTGAAGGACTTTGCTGTTGATCAGATCGGACTTCAACTATTTTGGAGTGGAGTGGTTTATGTTACCCATTCAAATCAAGACAGTCACATGCCCAACTTAGATTCTAGATATTTCTGCTTTAGGATCTCAACTTCATGGCAGATAGTGCCATAGCTGCACTATTTTGTATTTATTCACATTTAGGGGAAAATAAATCTTAAAAATCATCATCAGTTTAAAAACTATTTTTATTTTTGGCTTTATGCCTTTATTTGACAGAGACAGCCTAAGTGAGATATGAGAAAGGCGGGAGAGAGAGGGGGTGACATGCTACAAAAGAAACTTGGGCTGTTGCTTTAGTACATGGTGCACAGCTTACAGGGCACCCCAATTAAAACACTACAATGAACAGGAAACCTGAGGTGTGACAACTACTAACTACATGCAGCAGGTTACTGTTTATTATCACTAATGCTGCATTTTGCCATTGTAAATTGAGATTAAGCCACAGACGTTGGACGGCTGGTGGTTGTTTACTTTGACTCTCAGGGTTCTTGTGGCCAACCAGAGCTGACACCAGAGTTGGGACAAATATTGTGAATCCACAGGGTCTTAAACCGCATCACTGCTTGTGATTTAGGCTGATTAATCTGGGTTGTTTTTATCTGAAGGTACAAACATAAATATTTTCCGGAGAAATTGTAATTTAGCATTTTCTCAAAATGTCTTGGGAAATAACATCCACACTTTGTGCATCTGTGTGCTGTTATGTGCTTTGGTTGTTGGATTAATCTTGTGACTCCATACCATTGAGACTCTCTTACCAACTTTAGCTGCAGTTTCCTATACTTTGATGGTTCCTTTGAACCATTGATCATGGTGTAAGTGCTACATATTTTGTGGCTGCTTTATCACTCATTGCTCATTATTGTGAGTTCTTAATGTAGTAAAGATGTAAAACTGTATTGTACTGTGAAATACTACTGTATCTTGCTCCCTTTTTGCTGTTGTTGCATGTGCTTTATGTCCTGGACACCGCTGCTTGTTTTAATGCATCAAGTTGCTGTTGATCCATCAATCCAACAGGCAACTTAAACTGAAAACAAAGCCCATTTTATAAACAAAAGAAACACCCTTTCTCAGTCATTCTGCAGTACACTAGGAATACAAACACTGAAGCATTTTCTTAACCAATCAATTTGAAATGTTCCTGAATGGATTGATCTACAAGCTGCAATATCTTTGACTTTCAAATTGTACTTAAGGGTTTTCTGACTCCTCGTGTATCTTTTTCCCTGCCAGCCTGTCCAGGGCTTCGACTACGCCAAGAAGCACATGGGGCGAACAGGGGATGAGGCCATCTCCGTTACTAAGGAGACACTGGTGCTGGGGCTTCCTGTACGAGATGCTCCACTGTCACTGTCATTGGATAAGAAGGTCCACCAAGATGGGACCGCCAGCAAGAGGCCTCCATCTGCTGACATACACAAAGGAGGGTAAGACAGTCACTGACTCATGTGTTTGCTTGTCTGTTAGCTTAAATGGGTTCTTTTTTAGAAAAGTATAGTAGCTTCGCTGATTGCAGGGTTCGTGGTTCGATCCCCACCTTCTCCTGTCCACATATCCAAGTGTCCTTAGGCAAGACGCTGAACCACACAGAAAGACTGTTTGCTCCCCAGCCACAGGGATGCACAAGCCAGTGAATTCCTAATTGCCGGTCCCAAGCCCAGATAAATGGGGAGTTTTTTGCGTCAGAAAGGGCTTCCTATGCCACACCAAATGCAAATCATCAGATCTACAGATGATACACTGTGATGACCCCTACAGGGAGCAAAAGGAGGAATTGATTCTAGATCAAAACCCCTTACCTGAATTAATTTGGGTATATCACAGAGATAACACAGATAATAATAGTGGTAATAGTAGTAGCAGTAGAATCGGAAGCTATTGAATTTATAGAACGCTTTAAAATTGGGGGGAATTGTTTGGGTCAAATTTTAAGAATCATTCCAATTACATGTTTGACTTATTACAGCCTTATGGAACTATGACTAATCATAGACTATATACAATCTGTGTGGCTAAAATGTTACATTTACACATCCAGCAGACATGAGGCAACACACATAGATAGTGTGCAGTAGGTTTCAGAGCTTTTTTAAATAAGAATAGCTGATGGAAACAGGCTTGATGAATGCAGTTAGATTACACCAGATAATTCCTCACTACAACTGACACCTTTCATGTTAGACATAGCCATTTGACCCATTATTCATATAAAAATATTAATTTGTGCAGCTTTAAAGCTATTTAGTATATAATACAAATACTTACTAGAACGATTTTCACGGGTGTCAGCATGAAACCCAAATATTGTTTGGCATAATTTGGTTTGGTAACGTTACAGAGCACCATTTTGCATATTTAAAGCCAAACCCTGAACTGTTTTGAGTTTCAGAACAACCATTTGGCAAGGAGAAGATTTGGGGTTTATAGTTTGCTTTTGGACATTACAACAAAGCATCTTTAACTGTGACAGGTGCATAGACTGGGGCAAATAGAAGAGATCACTTCCACACTGCTGATATCATAATACATAATTCATTACAAATGTGGATGTTTTGGCAAAGTCTGCTCAGTCAAATAATCTCCATAGCCTGTGATTCTGCACAGGTACAGAGTTGAAATAACGAGCTGATCACACATACTGTTCCCAGCTGGAGGCTTTGTGAAGGGGAACCACAAAGTTCTCCAGCAGATGTTTCAGTCAGTGAACAAGCCAGCAACAAAACCCCAAGCTTTTCAGCAGGACCAGACAGCAGTGTTTGTTTGTGCATTGCAGTGTTAAGCCACAGAGAAGCCAGCAGTAAGCAGTGCAGACTCTGACAGATTGACATGATCTTAAGATAAGTCCAGTGCTAACGAGGAGTTGTTTGGAGACAATAAGAGGAGATTTGAACAGTGCTGAGACAATACACTGATGCTGTGTCATGTTGCCAGAGCAAAGGAAAAAGTGAAGGTGCCACAAGGAGCATTTTGCCACAGTCATTTTGAGCTGTTAACAGCCTAACACCTATTTGAGCCATGGTCTGACACATACATCCTAGTGTGCTGGAAAGTTTCCTTAGAGCAAAAAGGTGCTGCGAATTATAACAGGATATAAATATAAATGACTGTGTCTCTCCTTCACTGATGAAAAGGATGTAATCACCATTAGGAACAGATTTTACTGCAGCTTTGATACTAGAGATTTTAGATAAAAATAGACAGAAATGAACAACAAATTTTGTATGCAAGATCCTGCTGTGAGTGAGGGGGTTATTACTGTGGATGATGCACATTACCAGTTTAAATTATCCAAGGCCTCGTGAGAGATCTGCTGGATCTGATGGAGCTAGCTATATGATCTCATGTGAAAACAGGCTGGATACTGGAGTGTCTCACATATATTTATAAATATTACTCTGTCCCCGGCAACTGTTGTTGCAGGGGTTGTTGTCCATTTAAACATCCTCAGCCACGATAGCTGCTATCGAAGAACTGCTTCATTATGTCCAAAATAACAGTCCAGACAAAATAAATGCTCAGTTTTATTGAGTTTTTGGAGAGACATGTAAAGGTCTGTCTCAGTAGAGGTGGGGAATTGACTGTTTGTAATAGTAAACAATATGCATCAGCCCCTAGAAGATTTACATGAAAGGCATCTAATTGAATATAAATGCATTGTTTAGATATGAATAGCTGAACAGATACAAACAGCATCTGAATTTTTGCTGTAATTGTTGTATTTGCTTCTGTCACTCAGGTGAGAAAACATCAATTCTTCTTAGAGTCATAGCTCAGTCAAATTAAAACTCAGGGACATCAAACATAAGTTACTACAATCGCCAGAAACAACATAAACACACAGTGTGAACCTATTGTAACGTCTCCCATTGCAGAGTACTATTTTGTAGAGATTGGCATTATGGCCATCACCATGTTGGTTTTTGCAGCCAGCAGCTGTGATGTACTGCGAGTTGTGAGTTGGCTGCGCTTGGTTTCAACTCATCCGCAGCAGGAAACACTTTTTTTTAAATTTAGACTCAGTTTAGGCTTACCTCTTTCTATTTTTTAAGTTGGCGTTTCAAATAAAAATCATGCTTTATTTATTTTAATACAAGCTGCACTCACACATGTATGATAAGAGGAGTATAAATGATAAATTATTTCACTCACTTCCTGTGCAGAGCCAGATGCACCAGTATTGCATAGCTGTGTCAAGATTGATCTCCTTATTCAGGAATGTACAAACCCAGATTCACCTGGTGATTCTGTGGTTAAATAACATTTCTGGGTGAACGATTTTCTTGTTATTTTCAGTCAAAAAGAAAACTGTCCTCTCATTAGCAAAAATTAACAGAACTGGATTTTATACACCCTGCACACTAATGAATGTCAAGCCTCTACTCTAGCCCACACATTTTTAAATATGCGAATAACATGGAATTAGATGTTTTCTTGTTGCCAAATTCTGCATCCCTGACTTTCAGGGAGGAAAAAATCCATTAAATCCATTAGGTAGTGTGCAGATAATTATCTACAAGAAGATGTATGCAAAATAATTTGATGTCCCTCTGACCCATTGTTGGTACCTTATTAAAACTAGAGGAGAATATTTTTGCTACTTAACTTTTAAGTTAAGTGAAGGATATTAGAGTAGTTCTGAGGTCTGTGTTAGAAAGTGTACCATTCTTTTTCATAGTCTTTTTTTTAAGAAATGTGCATTGTGCACCCATTGGATGACACAATTCTACAGCACACGGATCTGTTATTAGCTATAAAATTCTGTTCTCAGCTTAAAAAAAGCGCATCAGATCCTTGTAATGACTTAAACTTTCAGCTAAAGAGATGATCATTTGCCCTCACAGGCATTGAGTAAGTGCTGTGGATTAGACAGGTTTACTGGATAATTTACTGTGTGTCTGGGATAATATATGAGAGGGATGATGGGTAATGCAAAATTTACAGTGCATTTGACTGCTGCTAATCTTCATGTTTTATGCTATTTGTCTCCATTTTAGTGTTTCCATATATTTTATCCATCTTTTTGTACTGTTACACTGTTTTCTGTCTTATATCTTCATGTTATTGTCTTCTATTTTTTATGCATGAGCAATGAATATGATTTGTAAACATCTGTTGGAATCCCACAGTTTTAAATGTATTTACCGGAATTGCAAAACAGTCTTATTCCCCATAGACTTCACTAGGATTATGAGTTATAATCTACTCTGTGCATGAACATAGAAAACATTTACAACAGAATGATGAAAACAACATTTTTCAACTTTTTCATCCCCAGACAGTTCCCTAAAACAAGATAGACCCATACACCCACCCACATTCAGTGGTGACATCTTTCCTTAAGGAAGTCATAAATGAGATGCATCATGCCTCCTCTCGCAGAAATGCTAATTCAGAAACACACACACACACACAAGACATGAACATTGCCTCATGTTTACACACCACTGAAGGAAAATGAATGAAGGTGGGATTAGTTTTTAGTTTTAGTGCTTTGCTTCTCGAAGATGATAAAAACATGTATATTTATAACCCTGACTATTGCCATGCCAGAGAGAGTCATTCAGTCTAACAATGATGACAGTGTAAAATGCTGGAAGAGCTGGCATAGTGTACTAATCAGCTTTACCAACCTGGATATACACACACATGGGGAGCCATTTTTCAAAGAAGGTATCATAGGTTATTCTAACACCTGGGTGTACACTAATTACAAAATGAGGCAGGAGCTCATCTGCTAACTATTGCAGTATGGAGTGCAATGGGATGAGAGGGGAAATTTCACACCAAAACAACAAGAAAGGATGCAATTATTCTTGGACTAAATAGTGGTAACTGAACAGAGAACAAGACTTCTGAAGTGTTTTCTCTCTTCAAATGCACAGGCACAAACAGGCCTGCTGTGCTAAATCAGAAGAAAAATAGATAATAAAAGAGCTCTTGGCAGCAAAGATTACTTAAAAAACAAAAAATAAACTAAAGCTTGAAAAACTAAAGCTGTGTCTGAAATCACTCCCTCATTCACTCATTATCCCTTTATATATTGGACACTTGGTAGGTTACTTTATAGTGTGGAGTGTATAAAGAGAAAAAGGACTGTAATTTTCACATCTCTAAACTTACCTTTAAATTGTTAGTTTTTAGGAAAACGGCTGTACTGAGGAACAGTGGAGCTTT
Organism: Morone saxatilis; assembly: GCF_004916995.1. Lineage (NCBI taxonomy): Eukaryota > Metazoa > Chordata > Actinopteri > Moronidae > Morone > Morone saxatilis. Next base: position 3,567,877 of record NW_023339762.1, on the reverse strand, counting down.
AAGTTAATGCTAATATTAGCATGCTAACATGCTTACCTGACAATGCTGCTAGAGGAAAGGTTAAGGGATCTCTAAACTGATTACAATTCATCAACTTGGGGAACCTGAATGTCTGCACCACGTTTGTTTGTTCTTAAGACATTTCACTTGCTATCTGTACAGCCGGTTTACATGGCTGAAACTATAAATTTACTGTTTATTTAATTCACTTCCAGTATACCACTTTAAACAAAATATATACCGTAATCTAAAAAATATATATTATACGCATGCTATGAAGAAGCAGGGAGAATAATAAAAATTCTTAAGCTACGTTGTCAAAATCAATCAATGACAAAGACATAGGCTGTAATCCAAATCACTCCCTATTATGAAGTGCACTATATAGCTCCCACTGGACATGGGCGATTAATCTCAATTCATCTGATTTTACGTTTTAAAACAATGCAAAAAATGGCTGAATCACAAAATCGAGATTTAAACTACAAATGTTATATTATGGGGATATATATACAGCAGCTAAAGAGCCCCAATCCTCTCCGATCACTCATCTACACAAAATATAGAGAATAATTTTCCCATAGTACCCTATATGAGAAGAAGGGGGTGTTTCACATTGCCAAAGATATGTTGTCTTGTGGTGTTTGTTTTTAAGAAAACAGAATACAGTAAAATTGTAAATCAGATGTGGTTTATGCTATATCGGCCTGCCCTACTGTCAGCCATTTCATTTGTTGTGTGGGACAACCAGCAATGATTGGTTTGTCACGGCTGGAAGGGGGGAGCAACCGTAGCGACGGAGTAGCCTACAGCAACTAGGAGTATGGCGGAGACATACGACATAAGCACTCATCGAAAGTGATTGTGTAATTACTGTCACTGGCCGAGGGGAGAGACTGAAGTTTCGCACTACACTGTTTAAGTCTCCAGATTCTGAGTGTGTAAATGTATCCACTAAATAGAGCCCTCAAAACTTCAAAACCTTAAACCAAAAATGCCCTTTAACCAGAACAATCCTGTCGGAGTCGTAGTAAGAAAAGCACGATGTTATTAATAATATTAACAATGGTGCAGTTCTATTCACGTGTCCCAGTAAGCCATGACCCAACCTGAACAATACCATGACCCTGAAACTAAAGCAAACATTTATTTAATTTTTTACACCAGAGCTTTTCCTACTGTGACATGTCAAAATGTCTTCAGTGAAAACGTCTATAATTACAACAACCTCTTGCTATAAATATGAATACACACTTACACAACCATTAACAGTACACTGAACCTAAATATTATTCATTAAGTTCAAATCATCCAATTAATTGATATATTTGCAATATATCAATACTGCTTAAACTAAATTTTAATTTCCTACAGAGTTTCAAAATTTGATTCACGTACTGAAATACACATCTACTGTGACATGGTATGTGCATTCACATGTTTTAAATCAAACATGTTGGTATATAAATTCACAACTTTGCACAGTAACTCAAACACAGTACAAAAAAGAAATTTGATTAAATTTTTTTTACATACCCTCTAATGCAACTATTGTTAAAAAACCCTTTCAATATAATGTTTCAGTGTAACTGTATCTATAGATATTGTGACATTATAATATTTTTTGATTACTAAAAATACTTACTATTACTGATAATTTGTCTTTGTCACAAGTTTTCTAATTTAGCCTCATATTTTCTCTTCAAACTAAGCAAAAACAGCAAAATAATTGCAGTCGATATAAATCAATTTATTCTGAAGCCTGTAACATTGTCTCAACACAATAGGTGATGAGATCTGCACTTTCAGATTCAAGATGCAAGACTCAGGACATTCGCTGAAACAACCTAAAACAAGTGAAACCGTTAAACAGCAGCAATAATTTCAGCTGCAGATTGCTTACTTGTCTGAGGAAGGAGAAAGGTGCAGACTGAATGCTAACCACAGGGGCCAAGTGGAAGGACTGTTCATAGGAAGAGCATTTATTCTGCTCACTGCATCCTCCATGGAGCTACGGGAGTCGAACTTTGCTTTCCAGCTGTGTGATTATTGATTCTGTTGCTCCTCTCTCTGGCCTTCCCACACAGATTTACATGGAACACACACTGTATTTCTTCCTCCAGCCCTTAGGCTTTTTGTTTATACCACGACTTTTACGGTGACTCGGCCTGCCATTGACCGCTGCTCAGACTGCACTGCGTGTTTAAATGTGTGTGTGTGCGTGTGTTCACACAGACAGGGTGTTAGCCTCGCCTGTGGCTCTGTAATGTCCGGTCTTGCTGATCTGTGCATCTCACACCACCTGTAGACGGGCCTGTCACATTGTGTAGCTGCTGCAGCCTACATGTCTCGAGGCTGTGAGTGTGTGTGTGTGTGTATCAGTGTGTGTGTCCTGTATGTGGTTTACATGCCTGGTGTGTGTGAGGTAGGAAGAAAGAGAATAAGCACTGTTTATGTCTTCATATATGTTGTTGCATGAGTTTGACTCTTCTAGATTCCTGTGTGTGTGTGTGTGTGTGTGTGTGTGTGTGTGTAAGGGCCATACATGTACATTGAGCTGTTTCCATCAAGGCCCTTGGCTGTTGAACAACCTGCCCAACAAAATCAGGATTGTTGCTGTTCTACTTGTCCTTTACATTTGTGCTACATTTCACAACATTTGCTATACTTTAATATAGTTTGTTTTTATGGGATAAATTCCATTAACAAAAACACAAAGAAATGTGGAATCGCAAACCATCTCACAATAACTGCAACCCAAAATTATTATTATTATAAAATCTGGCAAAGAGTAACAGAACAGGAGTTGTATGGTCTGCCTGGTTGGCAGGTTACATTAGCATTTCTGAGCCACAATCAAATCACTATGCTCGTACGATTGTCTGACAACTAGGGGCAGTTGCAGGGGTGGCATGAGCCTGATATGACTGTTAACATGTCTTGGTGAAGTTCATCAAATGACAACATAGACACACAAAACGACCACAACGAGACACAAAACAATGCTTGCCAGTATTTGCTCACAACAAATTGCAATAACTTCAGAGTGCTGTAGAGGTCTTAACTGTTAACCTTAACTCCTTTTAGGGAATACTACTGCCTGAATGCTAATAGCATTGATAGCATCAGAGTTCTATGGTGGATTCTTTAAGTTCATAGCAGGATCTGACAGCAGAGCCACACCACTCTTAATCATTTTTGGATTGCAGTTATTGTTGGATGCCCCATTAATGTTCATTTGTTTAACTTAGATTTGAAGTTGATACATAGCGTGTTGCCAGTATTGAGTGTGAGGTGATGCTGTTTGTGAACACACTTGAGACTCACAAGCCCTCCCCTCCCTTTCTCTTCACTCCTTTGCCTCTCTCTGTTGCCATGGATACTACAGGCGGTTGCCAAGCGAGGAGGACGGCTCGATGTCAAGTAACGGCTCCGGGAAGCTGAACACTAGCAAGAGCTCCTCGGCCCGAAGGACGGCGACTGGCAGCAGCAGCAAGAATGGCAAAGAGGAGCTGCACAAGAGAAACACCAATGGTGAGGAAGAGGAGGAGGAGGAGGAGGAGGCGGTCAGGGAGGAAATATGGAGGGGGGGTTAAGAGAAAGAAAGAGAGACAAGAAGATACAGAATAGGAGTAAGTGAGGTAGACGATAAAAAGGATTAAGTGAAGAAGAAATATTTAGATACTGATACTGATGGATAGATAAAAAGAGAGAAAATCTGTCTCTCCTTATGTTTGTTCCCACTATAAAGTCTGTCACTGGTAATAAATAAGTGTTGATGACCAAAAAACACACTATCCTTACTCATACAAACACATTTGTTACACTACTTGTGTTGCCCAAACACACACACACACACACACACACAGACTGCTGCTGCGTCATGTAACTGTCAGTGATGACACACACTCATACCACATACACTCACGTGTCTTTTTCTCTCATACACACAAACAGCAGACAAGCTGCTCTTAATCAAAAGAGACGTTTCAGGTGTTTGTGTTTCAGTATTTCAGGTGTCTTCAGTTAACTTATCTCATTCCAGGACGCAAAGCTGAAAAGGCTGTATAGAGATAAAAGCCAGCGGTTGGCAGTGCATGCACCTTAAGCACTGCATCAAGTTACTTTTAAGTGGAATCACACAGGAAGATGGGACCGTGGGTGGAAAGAGTTTTGACAGCACACTGTCACATTAGGTGTTATTCAAATCCATACAACTCACAGCATATGGTTTGTGCATTGGAGCAATGACTCACTGTTAAATCTGTGACAAGATCCTGATCCTGGGAGAAAAGACACTGATACACAGTGTAGCTATTAAAAACAAATTAGCACTATAATTTTAAGTAAAGGGATTACTATTTCCCCATCATTTTTACTGAGGTACATAAGCAATTATGTCAGTCTAGTCAGAGATACAGAAACGCATTTTCCATGCTGACCAACTTAAACACAAAACATACAAATATATGCGATATGACACTATTCAGTCAGTATTCAGACGTATCACTTTGTTTAATAAGACACCCTTTATAAAGGGCATATAAGCTGTAACTACTAGCTGTATTATTGTATTATTAATATGTTCCATCCATCATTAACTGATGCTTATTACTGATTACTGATAAGAGCAAAATGTGGTTGCTAGGTTGTGTGTTTTAGCTGGTCTTTGTCCTCCTTCAGGAAGACAGAATGTTAGCAAGTCATTAATAGTAGGTCATGAGAAAGCTTTAGTAAACACTGTTTACTAAACAGTTCATTAACCACTACTTAATTTATTAGTTACACGATCAACATACCACCTAAGCTCAAATCCAATAATTTCCTACACAGCACAGAACATTCTGTGTTGCCTGGTTTTTATTTTGATGTAGTTTCAAAAATGTAGCGCAGTTCCAGATTCAGTCTGAATTGCCGCCAACATCTTTGATTTGTTTGAGAATAGGTGTGGTCATGTGCTCATTGACGGCAGTTTCCCCAAGTTACAACAATAGGCCAGTGAGAACTTCTTCCCAAATAGTCTTTTCTTCTGTCCACTTCTGTCCTGCCAACAAGAAATCAGCTAAAGAAGGAGCACATGCCAAACAGATAGAGGGATACTACTTCACAAAAGCAGGTGCTCTTTGGATCCAAGGTCATATCATGAGACCAAACAAGAGGAGAGGTCAGACTCGTATGTTGCTTTGTGTTCAATAATCATAACCAAAAAATACCAAGGCACGCTGAAAGGAAATGTATGAAAATAATTTAGCTAACATTAACACAATGTTGTAATAATGGTCTTCTTGAAAGGTTTGATAAGTTGAGGATAAGTTGATGAAAAGATATTGATCATAAATAATAATAATAATAAGTGCTATTGCTGTTGGTTGGAGTATTATCCATCTACACAGCTACCTCTCCAGTCTCCAGTAAATATACATTATAATCCTGTTCATATTTTGATATATAGATTTCTAATCAGACACAGGAAGACACATAAACTACACATGCTTTTATCTGCAGTACCTGTTATTAATGGTAAATGTAGTGCATCTTTGATATGACCAGGCAGAAGCTCTGCAGAATTGGTTGCGTAAACATTGCTCTGATCACTGATAACGCTGCAACGGTTTTTTTCCTGTTTCAAGTGGGACATCCTAGAACTCCCTGGGCGAATGTTCAAAAATCTCTTTTGCATCAGCTAACCAATGTTCACAGTAATTTGTGTGATTTATAGTGTTTATGCAAGCGAATGAATGAATACCCGAAGGAGTGGAGGAGAGGATGAGTAATTGTTTCATTTTCTCACTACTGCTCACAGAGAGATGGACAGAAGTACAGTTTAAAAAAAAAAGAGAGATGGCAGAAAAACAGCAGCACACTGGAGCTCTGCTCAAGAAAATGGTACCACTCTCATGTCTGCACACTAATTATGGAGGTTAGCTTAGCTTAGCATGAAGACTGGGAGCAGTTGGAAACAGCTTGCAGGCGCTCTCCAGAGTTCATAAATACACCAACCAGCTACTCTGTATCTCCTTTGTTTAACCTGTACACAAGTTGTGGAACTTTGTTCTTGGCAACCAGTGTCCTGATGTAAAGCTCTCTGCCTCCTGGCTCTGAGAGTACAAATGTGAGAGTGGTGTCCATCATTCTTCTATTTAGATTTTAAATTACTATTAGGAACTTTATTTTCCTGCTGATACAGTAGTATTTCTACTGCCTTGTTTATTGATATCAAGCGCAATCCGACGAAATCTATCCCGACGGCAGAATACCTGTATAGAGATAGTGAAGCTTCTCGCTGATGGTCATTTTATCTCCGCAGGTCTTATAGAGGCATTCATATTAAATTGAAACCGTTTAATAACCAGGTAAATTCTCTAACACCAGTATGGGAGTAGGTTAAAATTTATTCAGGTGTATAGTGGAGCTGTGTGTGTGTGTGTATGTGAGAGTGAGAGTGAGAGATAAAGGATATTATCTATTTCAGCTAGCTTCTTAGATGCACAATGAATGTCTTTAATCATAACTGTGATTCCACTGTGCTATCTGATCTGATGTTTCAGCTTCATGTTTAATTTCTTTATATTAACAGCACTTTGCGTGCTGGCATGAAGGGTGGCCTTTTTTACTGTAAACACATTTAGCCTGTAAACAAGTCGATTTAGTGTAGAGAGAAGGTTACAGTTGAATAACATTTTTTTATTTTAGCTAGATTTTACATTACATGACATTTAGAACAATTGTACTTAAAGAGAGAGAGATGAGGTGGTGAGAGAAAAGGAGGACATACAACAATGGTCCTGATAAAATTGACCAACAAATCAATCTTTATCCTCAGGTCAATGCTTGGCCTTTTTCTGTACAGCTAAAAGTTAATGAAACTTTACTTCAGCAATAAGTAGATCAGTGTAGACATAAAGCAATAAAAAATAAATACAATGTACCTGTCAACAAGCAGATTGTCAGTTGAGTCACAATGTTTGTCTTCCCATGTACAGAAAACACTCGTAAATTGCCCTTAGTCACAGTTGCAAAATGAAGTTATTTTATTCCAGTAAATATAAACAATAAATGAAAATATATTTCATAGTAACCAAATGAAGCTACACTATCAATGTGCTCTATTCCAACACCACTCAGCCATCTCAGGAAAACACTTTATCTGTTTGATTATAACAACAGGTCAATGTTCAGCATCTGTTGTGAGCGTAGTAGAAATGATCTTCTGGTTCAGAGTGCACATTATTTACATGCAGTGTTGTGGTTTCCAATGTGGTTCACAGCCTCTGCTCCCTGTGACGCCACCTGTCCTGACCTTAACTGTCACAGTCTGATAGGCGGTTCAGGAACAGCAGCAAATAAAGCAGGCTGAGCTGCAGCCAGGATGAATGGTGACAGTGTGGGTCTGGAGCTCAGTTAATGGCAGACTGTTGTAGCCCTACAACGAAGCAGTCTGCCATATGATGTCAGTCAGGCAGTGAGTCACAGTGGACCCAGTACAACACAACACTGTCCATCTGCTGCTCCCCGCAATAACACACACACATAAATACACAGAGCCTCGTATACTGTAAGAAACAGATGACATGCCATACAGCTGCTGTTTCCTCATCAAGGCAAACACCATAAAACCAGACCTAAACACACTTTGTAGTGTTTTGCTCTAATCTAAATTTGTAGCCATGTTGCCATGACAACAAGTAAACCTTACATTAGAGACAAATTAGACAAATGTCATTATTTTGGAGTGTGTGACAGCATAGCAATGCCGATGTAAGCATGGAGAGACACAGCACCTGAAAGAAAAGCAGACTTTCAGAATTGTGCATGAAGAACGTGGTACACACACCACAACACACACAACAACACACACACACAGCACCCCTATCGTACACCGATACCCCCGCCTCTGCATTCTATACATCACGTCTATGCCCACGTGTTGGCTTCCACATAGTTTCTAGATTATGCTTTTACCAGTAACCTCACATCGCAAAGTTTCCTTAAAGTAATTTTTAATTAAGCTAGGAGCAGACTTCTCTATCGTTGAAATATTAATACACCATTTTAAAACAGAAAATGCGTGTCCCCACGGCAATATTAGCTATCACGCAGCCAATCAGCCATGCCAGTGTACCGCTCAATAAGCTGAATTTCTACAAACTCAAATACAGCATCATATATTACTGCTACAGCTTACATATTAAATTGGGTAAAGACAAAAGGAAACAACGTAGGAAGAATACAATTGCATCAGGACGAACAACGCACTCTAGCTAGCTTGCTGGAGCCCCAATTATACAAGAATGTTTTGACATATTGGGAAAATAACTTATTCGTTTCTTGCAGACAGTTTCGTTGTGAGCGCTCAGTCTCTACAGCATTTGAGCTTAGCAATCAAAGACTGCACCAAGGGATATCCAGCTAACTAGCTCTCGCACTGAAGACCAGTTGGTGTTGTAGGGATTAAACAGAGAATCGACAATTCAAGTAACAAGAGCTTTAGAAGGCTTTTAGGTGTAACTTTATTCCGTCCCCTTTGGACAGACGCAAGGGTATACTGCTTTACCCCTTTTGTCTCCAGCTCTTTAGCTAACTAAGCTAATCATCCCGATTTAGGTTTATATACACACAAGCAACAGGACCAAGATGGCATCAATGTTTTCATCAGCTCTCAAGAAGCAAAGTGAAAACATATTTTCAAAACTTTCCTTGCGTTTCCTACAGCAGAAGAACCAAGAAGAGTGCTGCAGTAATAC
>NW_023339762.1:3523776-3559033 GCF_004916995.1 Morone saxatilis | reverse complement strand
GTATCGGAGCAATTTCCGATACTGGTATCGGAATCGGAACAACTCTAGTTTGGAACTGTGGATGCTTTGTGTCAGAGCTTTGCAAATAGATGAACTTTTACCCCAGGTGATACTTCTGCAGTTGCCAGGAGGTACTTGGAAAGATATGTTAAAACCAAACTTAAACCAAACTAAAAAGTAAGAAATGGTTGAAATATTTGACTAGAAGTAATGGATAATTAAAGATTAAAAAGCTAAAAGTAATGGATAAATGGTTGAAATGGTTAGCCATTTATCTAAGTACTGGTTAAATCAGGGTTCTCAACTCTCCCACTGCCCAAACAAATTTCCCGCCAAATAAGTGGAAGCCATATGCAGAGGTTAGGCTCCTCTCCTCTGGATTCCTCTATAGCCACTTGTATTCAATAGTGTCCAGTGCAGTCAGTGAAGGGTTACTTTATAGTTCATCTGACTGGGCTGTTGGACACAAAAGCTTCTGAACCACAGCTTTATGTTACATTCTTCAGTTTCAGGTGTCTGTTATCCTGCCCTTCCTGTACTGCAGTATTATCATAACATCTCCTATGGGGCACATTGCGCCGATACTGAATTTAGCTATTGTTGCTACAAACACTCCCCCCCTCTAATCTCTCACCCCTCCTGTCACTTGTTTCCCACTCAGCTTGTCACCTCTCACTCTCTTCCTCCCCTTCTTCCTCATTCCACCTCAACCTCTCTGCACCTCTCTGCAGCTGAGACAGCGATGCACAGGCTGATGATAAATTATCCCTTAATCTATTAACATAACACGAGAAAATCCCCTCAGGGGCTCTCCGGTTTTCCAGCTCATCCACAATTGATTGGTGCACATTATCAGAAAATATCATGTTTTGGGCGTGACGCGTTCTCTGATTATCGAGCTGTAGGGAATGTTTGTTAAAACGCATTGATCCGTCTCAGATCCAGAAAGAAATGAATGAAAAACTTTTAAAAAATGTATCATCACGATTGTCATCACAAAAAGCCCAAATTTGGCTGCCTATAAGCATCTGGAGCCAGGAAAATATGATTTAATACTTGAATGGATTGTTTTCAGGCTAACCACGGTGGGTTGAAGCAGAAGTCAGACATTGAGCACTACAGGAACAAACTGCGTCAGAAGGCCCGGAGGAAGGGGTACGGGGAGTTCTCTCTGTCTGAGAGTGGCAGCCATGGTTACAGTCACCGTGACACCAGGCACAGTCGGCACGACAACGGGGTCAAGGAGCCGATGACCGCTGAGGAGAAGAGGGCTTCCTTTGCAGGATGTCACAAGAGGTACGCACTTTGGACTCTGTGGGGGTTCCATACACACCAGAAACACAGGAAGGATTCAGTCTGGTATGAATGTCCCTTCAATTACAGCCTTCATTGGCCTTAAATCAAAAGAATCAACCAAAGAAATATGTAATGATGGCTGCTGTGGGACAAAATGCTATGACAGTTAATTAAAAATGTTTGACAATCCCAAAAATACAGGATCAGTCTTAAACACCATCAAAGCTGAGTCATATTTTATCATTGAAGCACATGAAATGATTCTATTTTCTTCCTTTTCATCATTATCTGAGCAGTAAATGATTAAACTAAAGTGCTTTACAGCTGGCTGGTATTGTTAAGCAGAATGAATCGTTTATCAAACACTTTATTGAATTTATGATTTTATTTTTTGGTTTAATCAGTAATAATTAAATTCTAAATAAATCTCAATTTTCCACCAAGAATTATAGATCTAGAGTAGCTGTAGAGCATAGTTGCTAAGCAACACATAAGGAGTGAGTGAGTAGTGAGGGGGGATTTTTGGTCCGCACATTAATATTTTACAGTTTATACAGATAAGTGTCTGTTTTGCTTCTCTCTGTCAATAACTGATTAAACACATTCAACCTTTACACATTTCATGAATCCGTTTATTTTTGCTGTTAAGACAAACAAAGGCACTGATTTGAAAACTTTTTTTGGGGGGAAAATTTGAGCGACAGAAAATCCATGAATGTCACAATGTCTCTGGTCCCCACACTGTCCATTATTTCCTGATAATGGACACTTTGTTGGGCATTATCACTTACATAATGCAGCTGAATGATGTCACTTCTGACATACTGTACCCTGCTCTCCCTTAAATACCAGTACCTGAAACATAACTCAATGCATTTTTCTGTTTCACTAATTGATATAACTTCCATCTAAAACAACATGTTTCTGGTTAAGATAACCGTGTATATCAGATTGTAATGCGCAAGGAATAATGGAATTATACTTGACTTTTCTTTGTTTTAATATTGGCATTATATATTGGCCATCTGTCGGCTTGCTCTCTAAATATCGCCTATCGAAAACCCATTTTGTTTTACCACTAGTAAATATGATGAGTAATAAATCCTGACAGTTTGCTCCACAGTTGTTTTGTATATGGGCAAGACCAAAACAAATGTTCCCCATGATTTGTAGGTTTTAAAATTAATTTAATCAACTTAAATTGTAAAATGGATAGTGTTAATACTGGTCTTTCATCCATCTACTCCCAATACAAGCCTGTCTCTCTTTTTTTACAACACAAAATATAATTTTTTTTTTTTTAATGAATTTTATAGAATCAGTTAACTATAACCCACCATGTGTAACTACCTAAAGTATGTGTGTTACATATAAACCTCCCAAATCCTCCCAAAGATATGATGTGTGAGTGCCATCAGAAGTAGCGACAGTACAGCCCTGAACTGTATTATTTCTTCTTACTCCTGTCCATCAGGTACTCCCACCCACGGGAGCCCACCTATTGGAGCCGGCAGTCTCTGAGCAGCCCGAGCCCAGTAGAGACGGAGATGGACCTGCTGGTGCTGAGAGAAAGATCCAGGAGGGGCATCCGAAACAACGGCTACGATGTGAGTAACTGAACAAGTCTTGGACCTTCTAATGAAGGCAGAGTCAACGTTCTTTTAAACCACTGAACCAGGGTTAGGTCGGTAGTGTACTGAAGGGAACTTGTCACATTCAGTGAATAAAAATGAGTTTCAAGAAAAGTTTTGAATATGATAGCGATTTGAAGCAAAGACCTCTATAACCCTTACGCTTTAACCACAACCAATCCAGAGTGAGTAGAGGATGTGAGCGATTTACTGTCGGAGATGTTCAGAAAAATACCCAGCGGCAAGACCATGCAAAGCTTTGAAGAATTTTGAAGTTGGATCCTGTAACAAACCATAATATAGCAGCTCAGGTCCAACCTCTGACCAGGTGAGTCATACAGAGCGATGCTGAAACCGTAGATGGATCCTTCTGCTTCCAAATACGTCACATGACAGTTGTGGCAAAGTAAAGCTCTGCCGCTTTGTCAAACTAATAAAATAATCTTCGGGGAGCATTTATAACTTTAATCCTTCCTCTTCCACCTTTACTCTGATTCTGATGCTCCGTGCTCACACGTAGAGGATTAACAATTTACCTTTCGATGAACTTTATAAAGCTGCACCGAACAGGAAGATGAGGACAAAGGAAGTAAGACGCAAAGGGAGGAAATGACAAAAAGATTAGAGAAAAAGTGATTCCTTCATTTTAACGCCAGCAAAAGATAGAGAAAGGAAGAAAGAGTGAGAGAGGAGGAGATAAAATGGGGACAGATAGAGTGTGAGTGAAATCTCTTTATGCTGCTTCTCTGCTGCACCACAGTAACAGCAGCAACCGTGTTACCTAGCTGAATGTCAATGACTCTGAATATGATTATAGCCTATTCATGGATTCAGATGGGAGGCTCGATAGCGGTTAATAGCCTTGGATGCACCAAACTATTTGAAACGGCACAAGGAGAACTGAGTGTGTCCATGCAGGAGCATGTATGTTTGTGTGTATTCATACAGTAGGTTTATACCTTCTCAGCTTCTCATGCTTTTGAATTGTTTCTATGTGAAATCTACTACAGTATGCTGTATTTATGTTGGTTTGGGGCTAAAGCTGGTTTGCCTGCTTCATGTTTGTGTGTGTGTGGGTGGGTGTGCTGCTTTGTACTGTGAATGTGTTAGGGCTGGGTATTAATTTTGGATAATATTATCATTTATCAAGTTTTAGTGGAATTCTATTGTGGTGATATGATCAGATTTCTGTTGTCCAACTTAATTACGTTACTTAAATTTTTATTAAACATGTCTGATGTAAACCAATTAATTTAACATTAAATTAAAAAAATGTATATGTGATTTTTGCATACATTTCCCATATAATGTAATATCCTCATGAAATGCGGCACACATATCAGCGGTGACGAAAATGTACATATCCTTTGGGTCCTGCATATGACTGTGGCCCCTTAGTCCCCCCTAAACTGCAGCCCCGCAGCACGTTTTACTGAGTATACTTTGGAAAACCGTACATACGTAGATCATGTTTAGACAACAAAAAATATCTCAAACCCAACAGGAAGTCGGCCACTTTGGATTTTCTCCTAAGAAATTGATCAGATCAACTTCAAATTTGGTCAGTCTACTCTAAAGACCATCACGATGTTCAAAAGTTATCAAAATCAGTTTTTGTAGCGTGGCGTGTCCCTGGTGCTGAATTTTGACGTTTCATCATAAAACAGGAAGTTGTCATAACTTCTGTGTACATTATCCAGTCTTTATATGTTTGATAACACATCTAAATGCCAATATTCAGTCATACTCATAGCGCCACCTACCTTCAAACAGGAAGTAAGCCTTGTGTGGCATGTTGCGACTGCAGCATGCCCCGATGTGCATGGATTGCGAAAGCCCGATCGTCAATGCTTGCAGCTTTAATTAAACTATTACCTGAATAAATGAGTTCAAAAATTGGATGGCCGCTTGCAAGTCAGGCAAGGCCTCACTTGAATGCGACTGGGCATCATGTAGTGTGTGGCTCAAAGTAGCCCTCAAATCGCAACATCTTCTACTATTGAAAACAGCTGGTTGTCCACAGCCTTACACTCCATGAGTTTTGGATGTATGCCTTTGGGCCTGGAGTGGTCCCAGTCATATTTTTGGCTTTGTGTAAGGACTGGAGAAGAGGCTGCTGTCAGCTCTTAAAATGGGTAATTAAATGTGTAGTGTTGAAGGAATGAGAGACACTGAGCAATCAATGCAAACAGCAACTTTGTTATCTATTTCAGAAACTTTAAACGACCTCCACACTGGAGACATACTTGCATACATATTTCCCCCTTTTACTCTTGCACACATGGTGACTCGTGTACCCTCGCACTGGGTGACACATTCAAGCATATTGGAAGAAATTGCTGACACCGATGTTTCATTTTGAAGTCTTAATCGGCTGATACCTATTTCAGGTATTACCAAGGCCTCCACTTATGTGTGAATTACATGTTTCTTATAGGGCAGTCAATTCCAAGCAGGAATACCCCAGAGAGTGTGTGGAAGTGAGAAGTGGTGGTGTGTGTGTGGTGAATAAATGGTAAAACTTAGTGGACAAGTTGACAAATGCACCCCTGTCCTTCTGACAGAATGAGTGTGCTCTGCAGGGCGAACCGGAACCGTTTGAGGAGACTAATGTGGACCGTCTGATGAGCTCTCTGGGTTATGGAGGTGGATCTACTGGCACCGGGAACGGCAGCTTGGGGGTGAAAGCTCACCGAGGCTCCGACTCCTCCACACTCAGCTCTCAGCCATCCATTGACGAGGTCCGCACGCAGATGCATATGTTGCTAGGCAACGCCTTCAGCCTGGCACCTCCGGACCACGACCCCCCTTCACCGCCAACCAAGTAAACTTATGTTTTTCACATATTATTTATTTCTTAACACATCTGCATTATTTACGGTATTGTGTAGGAAAGAAAAGAGAAAGGGGCGCTGATACATGATTTGATTACAGTGTTTAAGAGCGTACATCCCACTCCAAGCTGTTTTTTCACAAAGTGGAGTAGATTTTTCTCAACATGTCTGCTTGATTATGTACTGTACACTGGAGAAAAAACAGGGAAACTGAAGAGAGTAGGCGTGTATCTGTTGACTCAACTTTTTCTTTTTTATTAATGTTCCTCTCTCTCATCAGCAGCCACCACCATCACCACCACCATGCCCACAGAGCCTACAACCCCTCCCACACCAGCCACTACAGTGACGGGGTGACCAGCGCCCCTGGGACCATGAACCATCCCTGTGGAGGCAGGCAGAGGAGCACAGGCTACGAGGACATGCACCAGTGCAGCCTGCCCAAACCAGTAAGCACAAGGAGAAAGTTTAAGGGTCTTTTTATAACAATATATGACTTTGCTGTCAACAAGCTGTTTTTAATAGGTACCTTTTCTTTAGTAGGAAATAGTTCCAATAAAAACCATTCACAGCAATGTCTATGGCGACAATAGATATAGGATGGGGAATTAAAAGCAGACGACAATGTAAAAATACACCATTCATGTAAAAGTCTAACATTCAAAAATATGAAAATATTAGCAGCAAAATGTACTTAAATTGGCATTAACTGATTTTTTGGCCACTTCAGGGCAGCCATCAAGCTGTAAACACATCACTGAAAATATTATAAATATAAAATTGTATAGACTTTAGACAGTCTATGTGTCTAAAGTGTTATAGATGCCTCTTTAGCAGCTAAATAGTCCACTATATTCACCAGATCAAAAGCTGTGAGGGGAACTGCAGAGATGGAAAATGATTCTCTATGGGTTCACCTCTCACCAACACCTTTCACAATATTTAGTTATTTAATCCATTGTTTATATAAAATAAATTAAAGTATCAAAGCAAAGCAGCTTTAAAATATCAAAATAAAAGTACTCATTATGAGTTCAGAATGGCAAATAAATAAGTAGCATTTTCATGTCAGGCTAATTTTTAACTGCTGCCACTGCTCCGTTTAAAGGTTTTGCATGTAAATAACAGTTTTTGTGTCAAAAGTAGTAGAGTAAAAGTACAATTTTGCACTAAATGAATACATAATGCTATGCTGGTAAAAACCATGCAGAGCATGATGAAAGTTGCCCTAATAGTGCGGGTAAGAAAAAAAGCCTTGAGCTTGTCAAGGTCATGCAAATTTATTTTCTCATCTATATTCAGGTTTAACACCATTTTCTGCAAACACTGAATTATATGTAGATAGGGTCATGCGAGTTTAATTTTTAGCAAATTCACAACATTTCATAAAAACAACATTGTTATAGCCCTCACTAAATCACACACACAGAGAGGTTGGACATCCAGAAAAGCTGCAGTTAGTGCTGTCACTGTATGCATTGCCAACAGCTGATCAGCAAGGGAGAAGCTTTGCTGAGATTAAAGCGACTGAGGATTGAACACCCACAGACAAATAAAATTGCCCCGCACAGCTTGAATCTGTATCTGAAAACCATCTGATTCTCTAGCCCTCTTTATCTCTCTAGATTGGTTCATTGTTCCTTCCACTTTGTACTTTGGCTTAAGGTCGTATTGCGTATTTTGTACTCATGCTGTAACTGCTAGTAAAATATATTTCTAATATAAATAAAATTGTGGCTTCTGCAGGGTTTCCGGTTCACCCAGCTTCCTGATATGGGCATTGGGTCTCCCCCACCACTGATCCCCTCAAGACCAGGACCACCACCTGGGACCTCACTACGACGGTAAAACACACAAATATAGATAACTGCAGATTCTTGAATTAGAAACTACAGTAAAAAAGAAAAAATCGGAATAGATTCTCTGAAAAACAGACTGAAGTTGGTGTTCTATGTCAGACAGCAAAACATCAACTGTGTTGGCCCATAATTATGTTCACAGATCAAATTGTGAAATGAAAGGAAATGGTGAAATATTTAAAAGCATTCCTGGGTGACCTCTCAGCCAATCAAAACACAGCTCTGGGGCTAATTACTGTATCAGATAGATATATACATTTCTAGTGGAAAACACGCAGGAGTATACAGAGTGAGAAAAAAGGCTAGAGCATATTAATCAGCATCGTTTGAACTGACTGCCCTCCACATCCACTCTCTCTGTGTGCCTCTCACTTCTCTCTCTCAGGCCCATATGTTAGTCTGCATCATCTGAACCAAGCAGCTTCTTCATTTAAATGCTGTTGCTGTGTGCACCGTGTTGCTGGGCACTTTAGCACTGCAGAGAGTGATTGACTGTTGGGCTGTTGTGGATCATGCGGAGGGACATGTTTGCCATCTAGTGGACAAACAGAGAATGTATCTCTTACAAATAAACACGATCCAGCTGCGATGTACTGCAGACTGACAGAAACAAACTCAGTAATATATATGTAATATAATTTAGATATATTAGGTCTAATAAAGATTTTTGAATGTTTGTATTTCACATGACAAACAGCTCTGTTGGTTTTACTGTTCTCAAATTACTGCCAATTGAATTTTGCATCTGTAATTGTGAAACCGTAAGTGTGTGACCATTATTCATGCTCTAAAACCAGAAACAGAAATGTTTTAGTAGTTAATCAGTCAGCTCGTCATACATCAGCCCCTCTGTATCCTCAGGGAGGAAGAGTGCAGCATTTTAATTCCTCTTTAGTACGCACTGTGAGGCATTAGTGTGCACAGTGCATTATGGTCCTGAGCCCTGGCAATGACATCATCTGTCTTCCAGTCTCCTACCGTAGTGTAACATGTACAGGCGTCAGTATTTGTACAGTGCAGTTTACAAGAGGTGGAAAAGGACAATGATGAAATCTGTCACGTTGACATTGTGCTCTACACATAACATGTCTCTGGAACACAGACTGAGGACAGAGGATTAGGATTAGGATCGGTTCAATTTAGGGCAGTTGGTGAGGTCATGAGTCCCTAAAAGCATTGAAATTTTAAGCAGACACCAACAAGATTATCTTTTTTTTAATTGTTTGGATTTTTTTATATTGTATTTATTTATGACTTTATGACATGAAGGTTTAGTTATAAATGCAAGGCCCTCTGCTTATTGCCCCGAAAACAGTTGTAGTGGGCAGATGCTGAATCCTTTGTTTATTTTTGTTGGCCTAAAAATAGGGTTTTTAAGTTTATGGAGTCTAAATATATTATGCATGTCATGGAATCAGGATATAAAATACCTGCAGAGATTTTCTATTAATTGTAGAATGCAAACCTGCCTTGATATTAATGTTTGATTATATTTTTGTCCTTAAAGGTCCAGTGTGTAACATTTAGGAGGCAGAAACTGAATATAATATTCATTGGTATGTTTCTGTTAGTTATAATCACCTAAAAAAATACAAATTGTTGCAGCCTGATCCATAGACATCCATCCATGTACAACAGCCCATTACAGACAAACCAAACAAGATTCTAGATAGGTCTGTTTGCTTTTTGTTTGCATTTTTTGTGGCCACTGTAGTTTCTCCTATATGCTTGGAACAGGAGGGCGAAGTGAGGGAGTTGCAATCTGCAACTACACTGTCCTACACACTGGACCTTTACACATTCATACAAATTAAACTATTTTTTGTCTTAAAACAAAAATAAATGTACGTCTGTGTCCCTTCTTTCTCTCATTCAGTCATCTAATACTGTAATACTGTATTTCTGTGCATATAATTAGTGCTGAATGCTATGCAGTTGAATATGGTACTAATTCTGACTCTTCAACTAACTGCTGTCACACTTACACATCAACTGACTCCACTAACACACACTCCAACTATCTCTGACTCCTCCACTTTTACCTGGAAATTTCAATCGCTTTCATGGCTTAGGCATCGACTGATAGGAGACTTTCATATCTAACAAGTCACCTACTGACAAACTGCCTTCAGGGCTTAAACCCGAAACTAATGATTCCACCAATTACACTTCGACACTTCAGACTCGGTGCTTCAACCTCAACTCACCCTCAACTACTTTAAGTGCTTCAAGCTAAACTGTAACTACCATACACATAAACTATTCGCGTTATTTGGGGATTTAAAATTGTTTCCAGTGTTTGCACCTACAAGTGTAGTGTAAGTGACAAAAATATATTTTTTTTCGATTCAGAAACCTAGGCATAAACAAAGATTCGCTCCTCGCTTTACATTTTTTTCATTTACACCCTACCCCAGCTGACCTTCTCTCTTGTAGATTTCGTTTTGTGCTGCTGTATTGCATGCTCACTCGTTTAACAGTCAACATCTGTCCCTCCTCTGCACTGACAGTTCCACCCCTGATGTTAGTCTGAAGCCTCGTGTGTCGGAGGCCTCAGACCTGCAGGCCCAGCAGCACAACGGCGCCCCATACCTGCCGCTGTCCAGGACCCCCTTCCCTGCTGTCACTGTTGACCAGTCCATCACCACCTACTCAGGTATGACAGAGTGATGTGTGTGTTGCAGACAGTAGCAGTGATAAGGGAAGTTCAGTTATTGGCTAAATCCATCTTTACATCTCATAGGAAACCCAATAACAGCAGTCTACGCTATATCAGCCAACCGCCCCGGCTACTCAGACTACTTTGTCATGTCACCGCCGTCCTCGTACCGTAGCCCGTCCTGGATGTCCTACCCACCTGAGCCAGAAGACCTTCCGCGGCAGTGGAACGACACACCAGTGAGACACTTACATCTCCTCTGTAATGTAGTTTAATATATAACAAGCTGCGAACACTTCTTCCTCTAACAGTATGTTTTCCTCTCTTCTACCTGCAGAACTCACGTCATCTTGAAACCATCTGCTGAAGTGGTCTGCCTGTGACACTGAGTGGAAACAGCCAGTAGCTTGGTGGGTCATACCATATCAGCACTGCTGTCATGTCATGTCATGTCATGTCATGTCAAGTCATGTGACTCGAGTGTCCTCTCACTGATTCTCTCTAGAAAGTGGAATCGGTCCCTGGGTTAGATGCGACAGTCTGTGTAGATTTATACATATATAATAGAATATATGCAGAATTACATACGTCAGTCAATCAATTTTACTAATGTTTCTGCAAACATGTTCTCTTGTTGCAGTCACAGAATGATAGCACAGTAGCACCTGAGCACATCTTAATTACACTTTTTTAAGTGTTTCATTCAGGATGAAGCTAAATAGAAAGGCAAATCCAAATAATTAAATGTACCCTGTGGAGTTTAATCACTATAAGCACTAAAGAGCAATGTTTTTATGATTTTTATGCACACACACAAAGATGCACGGGCGCTCATCCACTGATCTACAGGTGGTGGTACTGTGGTAACCAACAGAGAAAAAGGCAGAGAGAGAAAAAAAATAAAGCTAGGAAGCAAATAATACAGCTTTCAAATAAAATTTTAAAATAGTGCATAAGGTTTATTAAGAAGTGAAATACACTGACTGAATGTAAACTAGCAGACTCCACAGGGCACCTTCAAAAATCCTAAATCACGTAACTCTTCTAACATACTACACATTACAGAACATATTACTTTGTTCTGTATGCCTTGTCGATTTGTTGTTTTCCTGGTCTAGAAGCCTTTGGCAAGTTATTCCATCCAGGCAGCAAAAACAAGCTCTCTTTTGGAGCTTTGATTGTAGAGCAGCCTTTAGGTGAAAGACTGACAGGATCTAATGTCTGCAGCTGTGCTCAGAGGAAGCCAGCTCTCTAGCTGCACTGATGCTTTTGAAGTCAGTTTAAAAAATATTTTAAACTGAACCTGTGCAGGGCCAAAAAGCTCATGTGGTAATAAAAGTATTGAACTATATTTACATACCCTTTAAATTAGAACAAGATGAATAACTAACAGACAGTAAATAATTGATAAGAAGATTAAAGTCGACTTCAGATTCCACAAAAACAAGTCTTTATAAGATTCTAAGAGGACAGTTAAAGGTGTTAGTGATTCTGCTGACATTTTCTGGTCAGCAGGATATCAAAAAACCTCTAGACCTAATTATGAGATCTGAAACATCATTAAGGGGCAGTCACAGCACAAAGTGACATTGTGACAAAAGTTATTGAAGGACAATACAGTTCTCTGAGCTAACAAGCTTTATTGAACCTGAATCTGTAATGTAATGTAATGTAATGGCAGTTCAATCATATGTGCTCACTATGTTACTATCCAGGTGTCTCTTTGGCTGGGCAGAGGACTTCTCTAACTGAAAACTCTCTGGAGCTTCACCTGCACTCCGGCCCGGCCTTCCTCCTGTCTGTTCGTTCATCCCCAGTGGACCCCACTCTGCCCCCACCTTATCCCCAGCTCCCCCCCTCTCCACTGGCCTGGCCTTCGTCTATCCTCTCCCTCAGCCTGCCTCATCTGCAGCTCAAAGCATTTCTTATCCTCCAGAACTCCTCTGTCCCATAAGGCCCTTCACCTGGTCAGAGCTCTCCTTCAATCTCTTTACAATTTTCTCTCTTTCTGTATTCTCTCTGCTCCCTGAGCCCCTGGCCTCACTGGCCCACACTCGTCACTATCTCTATGTAGACTGCCTCTTCTGTGGTGACCACCACTGTACAGCATTGGGCCCCTCACTCTGCTGAACTGAGCTGAGCTGAGCTGAGCTGCGTGAAGCTGTACTGTGCCTCCCTGCGTAGTAAAAACAGGGTCAGTACAGTACAGTGTGACAAGGGCGACCCTCCAACTAGTTCTCTGCCCCAGCAATCATCATACAGTAACTGCCATCTGCCCAGCACATGATGGCACACAGCGCTGCATCGTCAGTACGGTAGTGCCCCAGCCATGGCCAGTAGTCTACTCCTCCTCTGAACTGGACTGGACTGGACTGGACCATCCTGGACTTGCCTCTAAAGTCCACCATGAAGCCAGGAAATCTGGACTGACTTAAAACTGTGCTTTTTTTGATGAATCCAAATTCCTATGTAAACCTTCTACAGCTGGTTAATATGTGTATTTTAAACTTAAGTGAGAAAAAAAATCTAAGGAAAAAGGAAAAAAAAATCTCTTGTCTTGAGCTGTCTCAATTTGAGTTTTTGGATATTTGTGTGCTTTTGTCTTTTACTTTTGTGCATTGATTATTATCAATGGATTACTGTAGAAAAAATACATAGTGAGTGTTTACCTTTCACTCACCTTATTTCAAGGCAAAAAAAAAATATATTACATTCTTCAAAACAGAAATCAGCAGCTTAGTTGTCTGTGGTTATGATGGCATTTCTGTATTTTTAAAAAGATTTACTTCATTTACTTTTTCCTTCATCAGATTCAACAATGAAAACAAGAATTAGTCACAATGTTCTGTCCATCATCTGATTATGAAGTTTCTGTCTGCTAACCATTCGGTAGACCTGGGTCAAACTGATTGAAATCCCACTCCCGCAGTTCTGTTTTGTAGCTTTGCAGCCGCTGCAGGGTTTATTTGACTCTTAAGATAAAAACATTTACCATATGATGACTTGGATTTGAACCGATTTCAATTCTGGTTTGACTCAGGTCTGTTGCAATTATGTGAACACACCAGTATTCTTAGAAAAACAGTTCTTTTACTTGAAAGGTATCTACTGTATTCTACTGTATAAGGAACTTTGACTTTTGGTTATTTTGGTCTTGATGAAGAGGGATTAATATTGGGACTATGGTGTAGTACTGTTCAAGAGACTTGGCAGGCTCAAATGAGCCGTATATGTAACGATTAAATGTATTACTGTACATAGCAGATGATTTAATGAAGAGATTTATGCAAGTACTGTGGGAGGGATACTTTGTTTGACATTGTTCTGACATCAGTTTTCTTCATTTTAGTTTCACTGCTTTTATGATGAAGGACGGTCAGACTATTTCTGAAACTCATTGACATTTTGAAGGATGCTCACATTTCAGTATCATCTGGATTATCTTTTTCATAGTAACACAGAAGAGAAAATATTACAGATAACATTTTACAAAAGAAGAAGAAGGGAGTGTTTAAAGTGACATGCAGTGACGAGGCAGATCTTACCCTGCATTTACAGTATTCTTTATGTTTGAACAAAGCTAATATAGCCATAATAGTCAAAATAATGCAATTTTTTAGTACAAAGAATGTCACAGTCTAAATTATATTTACCCTCATTTTTTCTGAGGAGAACTGAAAATCTGTGAGCACACTGTATGTAAGGCTCCTCATCATTTAGATGGTACTAAAGGAGATTATAGCCATATATTAACTTCACCAAGTGGACATAAACCAGCTAAGATATACAGTGTTATGTTAAAAGTGGCAAATGATACCAAATGGGAGTATATCAGATAGAAACGATGAGCCAGGGAATGGAGAGATAGTATAGATAGAAATGTAAAGATAGTTTAACATGAAATTAGCACTTTTATAAAGAAGCCTGAACTTTGGCAGAAAAGAGCAGGATCAATGCAAAAATGCTGTTGTATAGCATGAAATATTGAGATTATATAAATCTGCAAAACATTTTAGAAATTCTTTCAACAAAGCCTGAAACTGTAAACGCATAATCAAAGTAAAACTTTTCCTTTTTCAACTAAATTGTGATAAATTTTTTGGACCCCTAAACAAGGCTGTAGCTACAATTGACCACACACGACGAATTGGAGGGTTTTTAATAACCTGAGGAAGAGTTTACATTAAACAATATGACACAGATTACACATAGTGAAGTTTTAAAGCAAGATTCTGATATTTTAAAGTCAAAATCTTTAAATTTAAATGTATTTTACAGTTAAATTGATAAAGAAAATGTGGACCGTTTGGCTAGTTGAAACTTTGTTAGGGGGGTGGGGTTGCATTGGGGGACTTTGTACTTTTGACCACAGTATTTCTAAAATCCTTACTACGGCCCTGCCTCTACATTTATGACTTAAATTCCAAAGAAAATATGTCTACATACATTTAAATTACAAACACATTAAACATTGACAAGAAGCCTGTTAGGGAACGTAGCACAGATGAGAAGTTGTCTTTTTCAGTTCAGACATATTCAAAAGTTCTTCCCCCTTCTAAATCTAGACCTGTGCATGATTAATATTAGATGTGGATGTTTAGGGAAAAGAAAGCAAAGTTATGAAATGACAGTACTGGAGCATTACGAGCGCACACGGTGCTATTGCTGTTTTGAATCATCATTATCATCATCCTCACTAAAGATCTGCAGCAACCATCATATTTTAAATCATACCCAGTGTACAAACCTATGTACGGTTAAAGAGAAACACTCATGATTATCATTTTATTTGACTCCATGTGGAAGAGGGGTGGGTGGGATTTGGTTTTTAAGCAGTAATTTTACGAAGGAGACTTGATGCTATGCTATAAGTTGATGTGCAATGTTTGTGCTTTACACGGGTAGCGGCGAGATGCTTTTATTGACGACGGACTCTGGGATGGACTGACTGTCAGTAGTTTTTTTCTGCCGTTTGAGCCATGTCATGATGCTGTGACGTCATGGTGGCACTGATGATGTCACACTATCGTCACTCGGGTGTTTATGAGGTCACAGTGACGACAACAATGAAGGCTGTTGGATGTAGTTATGCAGAAAACTTTTTGGTGAATTTAAACAATAAAGACAAATTACAATTCTCGGCTCTTTTGATTTTTTTTTCTTGTTGTTTGTGAATTTGTGCTACAACATGGTGTCATATTAACTACTGACCAGCTGGGGTGTCCTGTGGCCCTTTGCTGTGTGTCATCCCCTCTCTCTACCCCTTTTTCTGTCACTTTCCAGCTGTCACTGTCCATTAAAGGCAATACAAGCCCAAAAAACAACTACTGACTGGCTGTGTATGTACAGTATACAGTAGAGCCTTGTCTTCCGACCACTAGAGGGAGGCAGACACACACAGTACAGTCTCCTCTGCTTCCAGTGTTCTTCACTTTCTGAAAATTCAAGTGATCAAAAGTGCTCATCTGTTCATATTTGTGTTGTTTGTGCTAGCAGGCACATGCAAAAGAAGCAAAATACATTCTGTTTTTAGGGTTAAGCAGTGACATAATGAATAAAAGATATTTGCAGAATCATTTCTGTCTCTGAAATGAAAGCTGAGCTGCTGTAACAGCCTTCTGTCAGTGACCTTGACTCTTAGTCAACAGGATGAAATGTGACCATGGTGAGGACTGATTCTTGTAAACTGCAACAGACACAGCCATGAATCACAACTCTGCTTTTTATGCCTCAGATTGTAGCCTAAAGGAGTAATACACTTATTTTTTCTTTAGAGGATAAAAATGCAGGGAATAACTCAGGAGAAGATATAGGTTGTTATGTGCATGTTCCTTGTTGCTGGGTCCTCAGAATGAAGGACAGAATAGCTCTCCAGGACTGTGTTGCACCAGCTATTCATTCTTCATTCATTTTAGTCATTTACTAAATTGTGTTTCACAGTTAAAGGAATGTTATAGTAATGTGAAGACTGGTTGCTTGGAAACATCTGTAGTACTGTCTAATCAAAGTGTAATGTAAATAGAAAGTCACTACACCATCACAATAGAAGGATGTATTCATGTTCATCTGCTGCAGGTGGAAAGTTTCTCTGTGCTTTCCTTCAATTCAAACACATGTACACAACTGGTTTGGAAGCCATCATGGTCCAGTATGCAACTTATACATGTGTGATAGAATAACCTTCAGTCAAGTTATTCAAGTAATCCAGTTACACTTATAGTAGACACACTATAGTAGAAATAAACTATTTGCATATTCACAGATTCTGGAGGGAGAAGGAGTGGGTGTAATTGAAAGAGTTTTTAAGGAGGTAATTAAACTTTTAACTATTGAGTATTCTTATATTTTTTATAACTTGTCTGTAGGGGTCTTTAATCCCCTTGATTAAATCAAGCTGCCTTAATTGATTTTCAGTACCTGGGGGAACAAGCAGAAACCAAAATTACATTATCACCATATAAAGTTACCTAGTTACACATGGAGCAACATTAATTTGGAGTTGTGTTACTGTCCATCCAATGAATACAAAAGTCTTATATAAGACTTACACATGCTGTCCTTTTAGCTTTGTTTTGGTCTCCTCCATCTCATGAGGTATATATCTAATGAGCCACTAAATGGTGATAATTCTCTGTGGGTTCGTCCCTGTAAGCCCCTCCAGTCATTTGATGTGCTGTTAATATAAAGCTGTTGCTTAGTGCAGCTGTTTTTCCATATGGGAGTAGCGCAACAAGCTCAAAACACAACATTAACGTACCTTACATAGTTGTAATGATGAATGCGTCATTTGGAGTCATGTTTCTGGGCTGGACAGACTAAACTAACTCTAACATTACCTTGCTCTGCTTTGTTCTCCACCACCTCCTGAGGAAACATGTCTGGCTCTTTAGCTGCTAAATGTGTAGTTACAACCATTAGGGACGAACAGGTAGCATACACACATTGGATTCATCAGCACTTTTTTTAATTACAGCTACAACTGAAAATTAGCTGAAAGACACACATTTTGCAGAACTGAGGGGACTGCAGATATTTATCTGTGCAATTGTCACTAGAAGCTTTTACATTGCACAAATCGGATCCATTGTTGAGATGAAAAAGTTAACTAGTGCAGCTTTAATTTCATCTTTTGCGCGTTTCAGAGTTCTACTTTATTCTGTTCTATTCTTCGGGGGCCAAAGCACTCATTTGGACAGTGTGAAAAGAAGCTCAACATGATGTAAAGGCTTTTGGAAAGCTCTGATGGGCTCTGTGCAAACACTGAACAGCCTGCCTTTGTGCTTGCTCAGGTGCCTTGTGTTTGTGATATTCTTCATCCTGTCTTGGCTTTGGTCAGCTTGTCTCTCCGGGTCTAATTCCCCCATGTGCTTTCATGCAGGAGGTTGATGTTATACTCAGCTAAAACCTGCCAGATTTCGCCCAGAACAGCATCTTTTGGCCAATATTTCTCCCAGCAGCTGTGTGTGGTACATACACATGTGTGTGAGTCCTGTTAGACAATACTGTTTCAGCTCTATGTGCCTTTGGCCTGTGTGGTAGGGGTGGTGTAATGAGCGCTATATAACAGCTCTGTATTGCACTGTGTGTGGTTTTGTGTGTGTGTGTGTGTGTCGGTGTGTGCTTTATTTCTCTAGCCAGTAATTAATGGCTAATCTCTCTAAGTCAAACAAATGGGAATAAAAAGAGCGGGCTACTCAGCCGAAGATCAGAGCACGATTTCAGGGCTTACACCGCTCAGAGGAATTAGATCCTCACACACACACACACACCTACTACACACACATCACACACACACACAAACTATTCAATTCAGCGAGTAAATTAGCACACACAACAGCAACAGCAATAACCCCCAATGGTTGTTCAGTGTTGTCTGAGTCAAGCCTGTGTCAAGTCCAGCTTTCATTTTCCTGTGCAGGGCTTTCTACCACTTATCAATGACGAGTGGGCTCCTTCTCCCTGCAGCTGCCATTGTCTAATAAGAGGGAGAGACAAATAGAGAGAGAGAGAGAGAAAGAGAGAGAGAGAGAGAGAGGAGGGAGTGAGAGAGAGAGAGAGAGAGAGGTGAGGAGGAGGAGAGAGAGCTAGAGAGATAGAGGGCAAAAGGAAGAGAGAGAGACAGAAGGAGAGAGGGGACTGTTTAGCCAGCGTTAATTAAGTTTGGACAGGCTCTCCAGGGAACCATTATGAAAGTCTTATCTACTAATAAGAAAAAGAAGACACTGTAATTACAGTTCTATATAGAGTACAGGAGAGTAAAGGGGAGGAGAGGAGGATGGTAAGAGAGAAAGAAAAGAGTACAGACAGGAATGGAATATTTCTCATTTATACTATCTGCTTTTTTCCAGTTGTTGAGCAGTCTTTAGCTATGACTTGGGAGCCAAAATTATGTGGTTTTAAAGTAATAAATAATGTTAACAGGAGATGTTTGGGTGGGTAATTACAACACCAAAAATCATCAGTTTATTCCCAGCAGGGCACATACGTTGGTAGCTAAATTGTAGTTTTCTGTACCATAGCCTAAAATAGAAAAACACATGATCCCATCACTTACCTGTGGTGATATTTCGTGTTTAGTCATGCAGGTACTTTTGGTTTTATTTGCTCATGTTTTGCAATATGTCTCTGAGATTAGTTCACCTTCAGTCCGATGAAGGTGAATGAAAATTTGTGCTCACAAAGAAAACAATTGTTCCAAAAGTACTTAGATAATGTGCTCTCTCTCTTTCTTTGCTAAGTCATTTGCTATGCACTTTCTTCATGCACCTGCAACCTGCAACCTTGTGGCACTTGTCAGGTGTCAGCTGGAACATGGAACTGAGTGTTGCAGCATTTATTCCCATAGGCTTCTGCTTGATCTACTGTGGCTTGGATTATTTGCCCTTCGCTTTGGACAAAAGCAACATGCAAATGACATCCTAATCTTACCCTGACTCCTGGAAAGATCTATGTAATTTGATACTAATTATACAGAAATATGACTGTCCTTCAAACAAAAGTGTAATTTAAAGGTATTATGTAAGATTCTGAAGTATTTTATGGGCATTAATTACTTTTTGTTGTCATGATTTTGGGTTTGGTTTGGTTGTTTCCTGTTTTATTCTCTACTTGTGTTAATTCACTTCCTGTCTCTGTCCGTTTTCCCTCCAGTTTTGATTGTAAGCCCCGCCCTGATTATTTCTACCTGTCTTGTTTTCGTCCCCCTCACCTGTGTATTTAGCCTTTAGCTTCTTTGTTTCATTGCTAGTTTGTCCTAGTATTGGTAGTTTTCAGCCTGCTCCCTTGTGTTTCCTCAGTCTAGTATGGACTTATAAGTTTATGTTTCACCACCTTTTTGCTAAAAAATTATCTCAAGCCCCAAGCATTGTACACATATTGAACAATTTATGCCAGAACCTTTACAAAACAATCCATTCTTAATATTTCATACATACATCATACATAAGCCTTATCCAGCTAATCTCAATCAATAATAATCAAGACATCCACCCATCAATTAATCTACAACTTTGAGAAACACAAAGCATTAGTTAGCTAGCCACAGCATAGCTTTCTGCCATGAGTGTTTCTGGGGGCCAGGCCTCACTGATTACTGTATAAAAACACAACTTTATCAGTGATTTGGGTGAAACTGGATCATATTTTATAGAGGAAATTTTTCTGGTTTTCCATCTGATGTCCTCTGGCTGCTCTGCCTCTACTTAGCTAAGTGCTAATGTAGCTACTGTTAGCGTCCAATGGAGCAGGACTCAGAAGCGTCTCAGTTAACAAAACCTCTGAGACAGATGGCCAGCTTAACAACAGTGGTACCAAAGTGATCTACAGAGTTTCCTGATGGACTTGTTGCTTAAAGTAGCAAATGCTAACAGTAATGTTAGCTGCTGCTAACTAGATAGCTTGTGCAGCTGACATTAGCTGGTGTCCCAGGAGCCATATCCAGCAAAAAAAACACCATAATACTATATTCCCTGTTGTCAAACTGGCCTCTGTAGGCATCAGCATCTACCAGAGCGCCCTGGACATCTCATCTGAGTCAGGTAAAACTTATTGTCAATCTCCTTTAACTTCTTTCTGCACATTTTATCTAACTAGTTCAGATTGAAATCTCCCATTCTTAACTGTACATTGTAGGTAATATGCACACATACTTGACCATTAAGGTCTTTAATGAAGACCTTAAAGGTCAGTGTGTAGGATTTAGTGGAATCTAACAGTGTTGTTGCAAATTGAAATTCACTTGCTTTACCATCCCTTTCCGAAGCAAGAGGGAGAAACTATGGTGGCCGTGAAACGGGCTTTAAACTCCAACAGCTCTATCTCGAGCAAAAAGATGGAAGGCGATCGGCAGCATCTGTAAATAAACACAGCTCATTCCAAGGTAACAAACGTAAAAATTCTTATTTTCAGTTGTTTATACACAAATGAAAACATACCTATGAATATTATATTTCATTTCTGCCAAAAGAACCTTCTAAATGTTACATACTGGACCTTGTAAATATATATAGTGCACAAAATTAATTCATAGTTACTCACCAGGAATAGTTCCCACAAATAAAACTCACTGATCCAACACTGACAATGCTCAGATTCCTGTGAAATCAATAATCCTCCATGTCTACCAGCTCCAAATGTCCTCACTCCTCCTCTCTGAGTATGTGTAGGCTGTTCTGGCAACAGTCTGATGGTCAGAGAGTCTCCCAGCAGTCCGCTGCTCCTCTGGTGTCCTGAGGGAGGCAGACACACGCACACATCCGAATGCACAGCTCAACTGCTCAATCCACCCCACCCCCACCTAAGGTAAATAGTCCTTTCCTGCAGAAACCAGCCATGAGATTTAAGACTGTGCTCCGATGACCCAACTACCAAGGCCAGGTGTCTCTGTTTTTCCCACGGACACCTCTGTCAGGCCCTGCAGGCAGCCTGCTCCCCTAGTCCCACCAATACACCTGACGTAGTAGCAAACAGAGACACTTACTGCCTGCCTTGGGGGCAAGTTCCAGCCTGACAGCCCAGTATGTGTGTAACTGGCCCGGGTGGATGCTTCTTGTTTCCCCTGAGGTCAATCCCAGATCTAGCAGTGGCACAGAGACAGTGGGGAGGTATTTCCAGTGGTGGGATGTAAATAATCCAGGGCTCTGTGCAGGTCAGTCAAGTTCGATGGACCTGGCACTGTGCACTGTCACAAGAAAGGGCCTTCCCCAAACAAAACTGAAGGCACACTACACTGTAATGTGATGGATTATTTTAAGTCAGAAAAATTGTTGAAATGGATTACATTGAAAAGTAAGACAAACTCAAGCTTAATGTACTTTTCACTGGGTATTTTGTGTTCACAGTACAAATAAAAACTTTTATTTACTAAAGCTACTTGATCAAGTTTTTTTTTTACTTACAAAATTTTTGATATAAACAGTTTCAATACTTTTTTGAGTTAAATTAACTTATCTGGTTTACAGTTTACTGTCTAAAATATGATTGTATGCTAAAACAGTGAAAGGGTCACCATAGTACTACTCAGCCTGTGGAACAGCTGTATGATGTCCTCTGTGGCCGAGTTCGGGTAGATAACCCTGATGATGTCATTCGAATGTATAACACAAAAGCTTGAAGAGTTTCAAAAATTAGCTACTACAAGGCACCTGACAAGGTCTAACAAAAAGATCAAGGTGCATTATGGGAAATGTAGGAATTGTTTTTAGAGCTCGGACCATTTTAACAAGTAAAAGTCAGGATATCTCGCCACCTCTGCTTTAAAACAAAGTGCAATACTAAAGTACCCCTTTAGAATGTATCTTAATTGAAATCAAGCCCAAACCATGGCAACCCCCAGACCAAAAGAGCACAAATGGTCACATAAGGTATTTGTACATACAGTATAATGTACTTGAGAAAGGTACAATGAACACAATTACAATTAAACATGCTGCATTGGGTAGTGCAAAGGGATCATGTTACTGAAGCTGTGCATGGCTTTCAGGCTCCTCAGGGCATTTGCTCCATTTAACCTGTGAGTAGCTGATGCAGAAATCACAGATACAGGAGACCACCAGTAGATGGCACTGTGTGATGCATGTAGAGAAAAAACATATCTCCTGCACCACCACTACCATGGAGAAAAGTCTTCCAAAACCTCAAACTCTTACAATACATGCAGTGGTTGACAATAGATTCATCAGATCTGATTATATCAGATGTCTTTATTGCCTTTTTATTCAAATCTGCATTTTTCAGTATAAAATAACAAAGAAGTATAATAGTCCACATGTTACACAACACTGAAGACATGTGGTTCCAAAAGGTTCATTTCTTGGGACGCGAAGGAGAAACAGTGTCATCATGTGTCATTATCCAATGATTCTGAGTGGGTGTAAAATCCCCTGGAGTCAGATAAGTGGCTCCAGACAGACCAAAAACTCCCAAATAGCTCAATGGAGGCAGGAAGAACTGTTGATAATATATGCATCTGACGGTGGACATAATATATGATACACGTTGGTAATTTTGATGAAGTCTAATGGCACTTTTCTGCTGATATTATGAACTTTACCCTCTTTAGAACTCAGAATTTTGTGGAAATGGAATGGAAGTGGAAATGTGACTGAAAGCCATCATTTACTTCCACACCATCAACGCCACCCCCTAACTGACAACACGTTGCAGTCAATCTGTCCTTCCCTGTGACAGCGCCATATAAACCAGCCCTATCTTCCCATGATCTCCCAGAGGAGCTCCTTCCAGTCCACCGCCTCTCTCCTCTGAGCGCACACACACACACACACACACACACACACAATGTTTTCATTTGTCACTCCTCCATTCCTTCACCTTCATCCATCTATCAATCTATCTATCAGTGTAACACATTTTTCTCTCTTCTATTTTTGTAGCTGTGTCCTCAGCTGGAGGCTGACTGGTGTTCCTCACAACAAGGTAGGGTGTGATCATCTTAATTGGTGTCAATTCATTACATACCCTGTCTGCCTGGACACGTCTTCACACACACACATGCTCACACGGACAAAAGAACATGTTGCTTTGGTACAAGGATTGTATTTTCTGCAGATCAATGGCATTAACCTTCTATGAAATTTGCTGTAGAGTCAATTAAAAGAAAAATCTGCCTAATTATGAAACCATTAAATGCCATTTGAAAGCAAGCATTCATCTTCATTACCCACTTAATCATTTTCAGGGTCAGGGAGTTTATTCTAGCAGGCATTGTGTCGAAGAGGCGCTGGGGAGGTCGCCACAGAGCTAACACTCACACTAATAATCTGCCTGACCTGTGTGTTTGGATTGTGGGAAGAAAAGATAGACTTGCACAAAAGCAACTGGAGACTCTATCTTATCAGGAGGAAACATGAGCAAACATGAGAATTTAGGAGCACCTTCAGTGAAACTTTTAGATTTTAATAACAATCTGAAATGTTCACATCTGTACAACATAAAACAAAGACTCAACAAATGTACAGCTGATGGAGGAGGTGTTGTTGCAGCACCCGAGGGGGTCGTTTGTTTCATGCCACAACAACAGCATTTTGCCCGAGTGTCAACAGTAGAAATATAACTGGTAATTTGCATGAGCAGTGAGATAGCGTGGCTATATGTCACTGCTGAAGCTAAAAATTAAATGACAAACCCCCCTACACTGTCTGACTGACATGTTGTTTCTTTGAGGTGCAGAAAGAGAGCAATGCTTTAAAGTCTTAAAGTTCAGTGGAGGAAGAAATACAATAACCGTTTATTTAAACATACTACAAGGAGTTTTTAACTGGTTATAAACAATCGAACATAACTTAATATTGATTATTATTTAATATGGATGTCTCTATATGACTGACAGTAGATAAACGAGTAAAACCATCTGCGAGAAGACCGGCTATTTCTATATAGTTATAGTTAGACACTACCGCTTTCATCCACATGCTGCCAGAATCAACACAAAATGAAAGTTCCTTGTAGCTGCTTTAAGTGAAATTAGTAATGTCATAGTGTAAAAATGCTGCGTAGGAGTTGATAATTGTTTCTAAATGTGCCGTAGAGATTAGGGAAAAGCGACTAAGTCGGCATTTATCAGGGCAAGCAGCACAAAGCTTTCAACTTGCATCAAAACTTAAAATGCCTCTTTCTAAGTTGAAAAACCAAAAGTAAACACAGAAATTCAAGTTTGGCATCATGGTTGTCGCCATTTTGTTTTTGTTGGAACCAGACAAGTGGATGAGAGTGTGGACCTGGGGAATAGAGCCCTGCGTGAGACTGTTCTTGGTGCATTTCTGACCATAACCGCCTGTATTTGTGTCTACTCCCACCCGCTCCCGCAAACAGTCTGACCATACATGCACTTTATTTTACAGTTTCGTTTCAGTAACAACTGAGAAATTTCTCAAAATGCCAGCCTTGCCTTGCTTTGTTATTGTTTTGTGAAAACCTGCTTTAAACTTTGTTTGTTGACTCCCGGGACCTGAGCTAGTTGTTAAGTTAGCCAACTAACAAACTACCTTTCAATCTGCATTGTTGATAAAAGCCTATAGACTTACTGTATGTTGTTTAGCCTGAGTTCCATTTCCAGAAACTCTACAATAGATGGTTAAGTTAGCATTACATGTTAGTTAGAATAGACACATTTATGTGAATAACACCCAGGTTGAAAACTGGATTTTCCTTTAAAGGACCAGTGTGTGGGATTCAGTGGTATAGTGGTGAAGTTGCAGGTTGCAACCACCATGTCCCTATGGTGTACTTTAAAGTAGTCTACTGAACTGTAGTTACTTTCCATATCATTCATTACAACCAAATCCTATAGTGTCACAAAATAAATCATTTGTATTAAATGCAATAGCAACCAACAATAATTTATCATTGATTAAACATCAACTTGTGCCATCAGCATTAGAAACATGGTGTCATAATGAAAAGCTGATAATAATTTATGCCAGGTTGTCAGCCAAGAAATCTGTGTGGTCAAATATCATTCTAGTCCTGCTGATGGTTCCCATAAAGTTCATGCAGAGTTTAAGTTTACACAGTCTCATGTTCATTGTCGGTGGAGCAGCTGCAGATTATACTTTGGTATGTCAGATAAGACTCTGGGTCCCCAAAGACAGAAACAGAAACAGAATGAGCAATGTGTGATTGAATGATATTCCCCTTTTGGAATTGTGCCATAAGGATACTTTTCATTATAGGTTTTTTTGTCACAAACTCCATTTTATTTACTGTGATTCAGTATAGTGACGTGTCAAAAAGTCTATTTGGACGATTAAAGGCTACAAATAATCAATGTGCTCCAGTCTTTTTGTTCCTTCTGAAGTTGTCCTTAATCTGAACAAAACCTGCTTTACCAGCAGTGCTGGTAAATTCACAGAGAACTGTTTTCACATAATATATTTTCATTTGAGTACATTTTACAGTAGTAGTTGTAGAATCAAAACAAATGCGTTTTAAATGGAAAAGCGATCTGCACAGCATATTAGCTTTGTATTAATGTAACTCAAAAAGGAATTAAAAAGCTCTTCTCACTCTTTATTGACCACACTGAACGTTGTTCTCAGTTATTTCTACCAATAACTCCACATTTGCCAAAGGACCTGCTGCTCTGACCTCAGCCTTGACATTAAACTGATCTCACTTGACGGCCTTGTGGTTGGAAGGACCCTATCATGCATGTCTTGTGTTTGTGTGACTAAACTTTATGACCAGAACATGACCGGTTCAATGATCTCAACCTCTGAAAAACCTTAACTATTGCGTGCCCAAACCTTATTACTGAGAGCCCATGAAAGCATTTGGCTCTTCAATGCCCCACAGCCTTGTTCTGTACTGCAGGGAAAATGCAATTGACTTTGAAGAGTTGGTTCACAAAGAACATATTCTGTCACTTTGAGACATATGTGTTTTACATATCTGCCTCCACCCCAGTATAATGGATAAGTGGGTTTGCTCATGGTAAATCTGTGCTGATTTTCAGAGAACTTACCAAACGTCCCAGTACAAAGAAGAAAAGTTCAGAGAACTGACTAGTGCTAGCATGTTCCCAGCTGACTAGCATTAGCTGTTTCCAGCTACAGTAGTTAACCAACTAGCTTTGTGAGTAGTAACTACATCACCAAGCTTCTAAAAGCAAGTAATTTACAAAGATACACGGATTAATTTTTCTCTACCACTTTCTGGTGTACTATTCTGATAACTGAATCAACTTTTAAGTCATTTTCTCTGGAAAAATATCTAAACATTCTCCAGTTATAACTTCTTAAACTTGAGAATACATTGCTTTTTCTTTGATTTATGTTAATGTGAACTGAACATTGTTGGGTTTCGAACTTTTAGCTGGACCTGGAAAGGAGAGTCTAATAAAAATATGCCATTGGTTGCATTATGGGAAATTAATCTATTCTGGACTTAACCCATACTAGGGAGTACAAGTTAGGATGTGCCATTCTTTCCTAAAGGTCCAGTGTGTAACATTTAAGGAGGATCTATTGGAAAGAATNNGGATCTATTGGCAGAAATGGATTACAATACCCATGTTTCCATTAATGTATAATCCCCTGAAAAAGTTTTTGTTACCTTAAAAATAGCTGTTTTTATCTATCTTACATGGAGGCCACCATGTTAAACCGCCATGTTTAAGTCTGTTATGAAAGAGCAGTAGTACATTGCTTAGGTACTATTTAATGGATGTGGAATCTGTAAAACTCCCATAATTTCCACCAGGACCTTGCTCTGTAAAATAAAATTACTGATGACACAGTATGGCAGGAAAAAACATCAGCTAAGTAACAGTGATTATTGTATCAGAATTATCAATTGTGGCAACAGTGGCATTGTATTCCTAATTAGAGCCTTTATTCCCTTCTGTCTCCCCCTCCCTGTGTCCCAGTGTTGTGGGGTGAAGGAGGCTCCATGTTGTGTTCCCATAGCACAAAGCTAATAATGCAGAGCGAGGGAAAACAGCTCCAACTGCCAGAACACAGCAGAGAGGAAAAAGAAAAACAACTACAGCCAGTAATGAGGGATTTATTACAGAGGAGAGTGGCTTTGTAGTGCCTGTGTGTGTGTGTGTGAGTGTGTGTGTACATCTATATGTGTGTGCTCTAATAGTCACAAGAAACAAACACAAACAAACATTCAGATGGATTAAGAGAGGAAACAAGGCCCCATAATTGCAGGAAGGGGGTAAATGGATTCCTCTGGAGAGAGTAAAGTGAATTACATCCAAGTGCCACAGCTCCCCTCTGAACCACATGAACTCTGTGCCTGTCCCTCCCTCACTTTCTGTGTCCCCTCTGCTGTCTCTGCTCTCCTCTCTTTCTCTCGGGTTCTCAGTCTGGGTGGCTGCTGGTAATTCACTTTCTAGCTCCATCTGCACCTCTTTTGCTGTCGTTTCTCCTTCCTCTCTGTATGTCTAATCTAATCAGCTTTCCTGGTGAGAGCACATCAATATCAGTGACATTATCACATTGGTTCATGGCTTTTTCAGAGAGCAGAACAATACGTGGGACAGCAGCACACAGTGAGAGAGAGGCAGTGAATGAGAGATGTCATCTCAGTAGTAATTAGTGCTGGTAATACAGCCAACAAAGAAAAAAAACATTTAAGTACCACATCAAGGGAAGACAGTAATTATAATAAAAATGAAGTGAAGCAGTTTCATGATTATGATTATAAATGTGAAACAAAGCACCCATAGCTGTCCATCAAAAGTTTTTAATAAAGCATGTTCATGCAGAATAGATGCAAGTCCTCCAAACTTTGTGACAAATTATGTTTTTTTTTTAATTTCCATCTTGGTGAGGATTTTAGAAAGAAAGACCTTTTTCACAGCAGCCATTTTGACATGGAATAGTAGGGTAAACACAGGATCCATTCCATTTAGTGTAGCAGAACCTTTACAGTGAGTCAACATGCACAATAGCCAGCACCCTGACTCTGTTTGACCTGAATGGTACCTAATTAGTATCACATTTGTGTTTACCCTTTCATGTTAGCAGGAAGCATTATGTCCCACGCTTTGTAGATGCAACCATTCAACACCCAACTTACCTTGTTGAGACTGAGCAGGAAAATATTTTTCATTTACAAAAAGCCAGTCTATGAACGTACAGACATTATTACCTTACTGCTGAATGCTGATATTGGAGGATTCTGTAAAATCCTCAATTATATTAAATGATTTTCATGTGCGCTATTTTTATAATTCTCACTTTCTACAATATCTACAATACTATATCAAGTATTGTATGGATAGGCTTAGGGAAAGCTAGCAAGCAACTTATACACCAACTGTCTATTTGTGTGACACTTGGGAACTCACCAGAGTCCTTATTTTTCTTCATCTTTGCTCTTCGGTACGTATATGAAGTTATACGGCAGTGGGTTTTCACTGTAACACGCTTTGCAACAGTTATAATTTGTACAGCCTCAAGGGGTCATCATCAGGTAAACATTTAGGCAATGCTGCTGTTTGAGTCTCAGTATATACCACGTTGAAAATTTGCCATAACGTGTCATGTTTCAGTCATTATAGTTTGTCTTATTTTGAAGTTCACGTGTTTCCTCATTTTGTACTCACCTCTTCCTTTTGTTTTTGATCCCTTCACTTCCTACTCTTGTGTGTTTCCCGCCAATTGTAATTGTTTGCCCCGCCGTAATCACCTGCACCTGCTGAGTATGCACTGTTTCCTGTGCCAGTTTGTCTGTTTAGTCAAGCGTTCCAGCATCCTCTCTCTGTCTCTCTCTCTCTCTCTCTCTTTCTTTCTTTCTCTCGTGTTTTCTGTACTTTGGTTTTTGGATTTTCTGCCTGCCTTGTAACTTGCCTTTTGTCATTGACCCTTGGACTTGTTTGCCTGTTATTTGGATTACCTGTGTACCGAACTTTACTTAGTAAAAGAACTGATTTATCCCTGTGTGTGTGTCGAGTTGTGTATTTGAGTCCAGTATTTTGATCTAGTCATAACATAATGGCCCTTAGAGGCCTTATTTGCATTTCTTTTTTACTTATAATATACCTATGTAATATATCTAAGCACTCATGTGCAGTAGACTTACTTAATTATGAACTTTTGTTCTTTCTCACTAATGTAGCTGTTTGCTAATTCCTTATTTCACCGACATCCTCATTTATGTATTCATTTCCTTTTATTTTCTGAGCTGCCTATATACTTACCCACATGCTCACACACTTAGGGCATTGATTTGTTCACTTTCTTACAAAATTACTCCACAGTTCATTTCCTCCCGTAATGTAGCTTTGTTCACTTTCTCACCTGTTTTTAACATTCTGTCTTACTTGCAGCCTCACTCAT
Organism: Morone saxatilis; assembly: GCF_004916995.1. Taxonomy (NCBI): domain Eukaryota; kingdom Metazoa; phylum Chordata; class Actinopteri; family Moronidae; genus Morone; species Morone saxatilis. Next base: position 3,529,447 of record NW_023339762.1, on the reverse strand, counting down.
GCACTCACTTATGTGCCTACTTACCATATTTACCTTCTAAACATCTGGTTTATTAACTCACTGAATTTAATTAAACGCTTGAGTGACATAATTTGCAAAAAAGGCAACAGCACATTGCCTGAACATATTGTTCAGTTTTTTACTGTGCAACATGTGCCTATGACAGTCTTATTTCCCGTTGGCTGTTGCTCTCCAGCATAAATTAAAGCAGTTTATATTTGGTGTGAATATAGCATATGTAATCCTCTCTTCACCTTTGCATGATGGAGCCCTGACAGGGTTGGAGGTCAGCTGGAGGTGGAGTGAAGGAACACGCAAGTAGGTAATTGTTTCTGAGATAAACATGGACATGTTAACAGGATAATAGAACTTTAATAGAATAATACACCCAGAGAAAAATAAATGGGACAGTGGCAGCAGTAAGAGAATATAATTATCTTCTGCTACATCTCCATTTCCATCACAGCACAGTGATGATTTGCAAAAGAAAAAAAAAACTAAAGAAAGGAGAGGCTGCTGGGAGAAGAAGACACAACAGGAATCTGGCATTTTAATTTTTTAAGAGTTGAGTGTCTTGCATTCATTCCTTTCTTCACTTTTTGAAAGGCTTATTAGTGCTGCCGTTTTTACAGCCGCTGACAATGGGAACAGTGAAATGCTCTGCAGGGGCTATGAACATTTGACACTCTGAGTTTAACATCATTGTTGTTATGAATTACCTAGTTAACAAACTATTTACACAGATAGAATATGTGAGTATGAGTAGAATAGAGTGGAACATATGATAAATGCATAGGTTAGACTGCAAGCTTCTCCCTCCATCTGCAACTAAGAACTAAATGTAGATAAACTCAATAGTAATACAAATTCCTTTAGCCATAATTTTTGTTCATCAAAATGTGTTGTTTTGAACCAAAGCTCCTCCACTGGGTTGAGCTGTTTCAGGCTGTAAAAGCTGCACTAATCAAGGTTTTTATGTTAACAATGGATCAAATGCTTTGAATACCTGCCCAGCACCAAACCACAGACAGAGTTAGTGAATAGCTGGTGAACACAGTGGAGCATTTAGCAGCTAAAGAGCCACATATCCTTCTAGGGAGTTGTTAGAGACAAAAACAGAGCAAAAATCAGAGCATATGAATGAATGTTGGATGTTAAGCAGGTGGAAATAGGACTCTAAATCAATGCTAATGTTGCTTTGGGTTTGCGGGAGGTGGAAATAGGTTACTATTTGCTAGTTAACTCTAGCAACTTCAATACAGTGATAATATGTCAATGTTGTGTTTAGAACTTGTTCCATGTGTTACTGCTTAAGTATATGTTATCATTTATAATTTGGGGAACAAAACCTCACAGACTTTAAAGGACAGTGAAATTAATTAATTACCCTGTGTCCCTTTGCTAAAGTCTTGTTAATTGCTAAATATGCATCATAAATCATTTCCCATTTCCTTAAAATCTGGGGCGCCTGGATAGCCCAGTCTGAAGAGCTGGCCCCCATGTACCAAATTCCTTGCTCTGGGTCCATGGGTTCGACTCCAACCTGTCGACCTAATCCAGTCAATGGTTGGGTTAACAAGCCAAAGACCAAAGGTGGAAATAGTGTGACATTGTTATGGAGCACAAAAAAGTACAGGCTTGGAAATTTACACAAAGTAAAAAGTCTCTCAGTTTTTCTAAAGGACACTGGCGCCTTTCTGTGCAAAGCTAACTGGGTTGGATCTCCCTCACTTGTCTGTTTTTTACATTATTTTTAGTGTTTGTCGTGTGTGATATGCAACAATCTTGATGTTGGGAAGATGTGCAATGATGCAAAAAAGAATAATAATTTGATAATTTCCCTCAAATGCATTAAATGCCACAGTTTCACAGTCATCTTGTATCTTAACTAAAGAAAGAGTAACCCACATACTAAGACATTAAGAATAAATCACTTTCATTGTCATCTCTTAACTATATGACCTTTGCAATTTATGCTCTAACAGGACCGATAATTCAGTCATGACCTTTTCCTTCATTCATCATCGCCGAACCAGACATTTTTTCTACCGTTTAGTCTCTTCTAATCAGTTTTCGGATTGCAGTAACGTGGCTGGAATTTTCTTTCTGCAGTCTTTGCAGAGTTAAGTTAACAGTGTCCAATCCAGAAACCAGCAAGTTCAGTTCCAAAGCTGCTCCCCCTGCATTCCCCCTCTCTGCATCATATGACCTGGAAACCTCAGACAGTTATGTATTTCGCAAGCACATACAAGTCAGTACAAGGCACTCATGGGGCTGCCTCCAGGAAAAAGAGAAAGAAGAAGAGCCACATTTTTCGTCTAACAGGTGTGAAAAGTGAGGTAGGGAAGGTGGATCAAAGGTGAGGCTAGAGGAAGAGTGTGGTGAAGACAAAAGAACAAAAGAATGAATGAATAAAAGGGAAGGGAAGGGATGGCGGAAAGAAGGAGGTAAAGAGTTGGATATGAAAAGGTGACATGTATTCAGCTGCATCTCACTCAGCAGTTTTCACAAAACCTTTCTCCTGCATCATTTCCATAGACCAGTGCATTTTCTCATCTGGCATGATTTATGTGCACTGCAGATTTTACCATCAGGCCATCATTTCATCAGCTGGTAGAAGGTCAGAGTCAATAATGTAGTTCTACTCCTTTTTTCTCCATTCACTATTTCTTATTTACTAGCATCCTGAATAGTCTTTCTCTTAGGGCTAATGCAGCCAAATGGAGAAAAATGATCGTCTTGCTGGTTATTGAATGAATAAATCACTGAGCATAGCCTTGGGTTTTCCACTTGGGTCCTTCCTTTTTGGGCTGTGTGTGTGTGTGTGTGTCTGTGCCTGTGTAAAGTAAATAAAGTCAATAAACAACTTCATAGTGAAGACTGTTTGGGATGCCTTCAGTTATTAATGTTAAAAAGATGAAATAAGGGGTTTTCAGTGTTGACATGAGGAATGCGTCGTCTTGCTCAGAGGTTATCATTTGTTGATAAACCTTAAAGGAAAAATCCCCTAAAACATTTCAATAATTTTAAACAGCAATGGGCAGTGAACAAACATCAAACACTGATATAAATGTCAGTCCCTCAAAATCAAAGAGTAACAGCTTCTTTATAGTCTCACCAGGGAGGAATCCATCTCAGAACGGAGGGAAAGGTTTCTCCACCAGCAGCCTAACCACCCACAGTGCAATGCAGTCTCAAAGTCCCCACGAAATGGAGAGCAGAGTGCTGTTTGCTACTGCATATTCCCTGTAAAAACAGGCAGCTAGGGAGGGACTTGGCGCGAATTTTGATTGGCGTTTTCAGTAGCCAATAGCATTATGTCCCCACTGCTATGCAGCTAGAGCTATGAGCTAGCGTCACCTTCCAATGAACGCGGCCAGAAAGGACTTGGGACTGAACACTATCACCAAGACAGACAGTCAGTTTGACAAAGAATACAGTACTGAGGTTGTTTCTTGTTGAATTGGTAGGTGTTTTTGGAGGATGTGACAATATTACCATATTTAACTATCTCTAATCTCTAATCTCTGATTCTTTCTCACTCTCAACACACGGACAAAATGAAAATTAAACCACCAGCTTTGAAATGAATGGACAACCTGCTCAGCCTACTGGGCCACAGCTGCTCCAATACATCATGATATGCCACTGCTGCTTCCCATCAAAGACCGCATTTTGTTTATTGAATGATGAATTTGTCTTTTATTATTCCATGTGCAACATGTGGTATTAAATGGGCAATGTCTTGAACTGGGTACGCTGTGGTTACGTACAACCCTATCACTTCCTCTTTTTTATTCAGTAACACTTTTCCAGTTTTCAATAATATTATCTTATATATGAAAGAAGTGATATGAATCAGAATCAGAATCAGAATCAGAATTTGTTTATTGCCAAGTAGGTTTTTACGCCTACGAGGAATGTGACCTGGTGCAGTTGGTGCATAAAACTGTAACTGTAAATTCATAGGGAGGTTCCTGGATGTGATTTAATACTAATTATAGGGACAAGGAAGAGGAGATGTCAATTTGTACACTTACAATCAATTCAAATTAATTGCTAGTGTGTGCACAGCAGGTCAGTCGAACATGCACAAATGTGAAATGGAAGGCGACCCATTCCCTCTGTAGATAAAAAGGTCTCGTTCTAAGGCAACAAATACACATTTCCTTGTTTTTAGGGGATTAAATATTTAGATTTAAAAGTAAGTGACAGTAAGATTAATTGTTTTGCCTACAGTAGAAGAAAAAATGTACCACAAAGTGTAGACAAGTGTAAAATTATTTTTCCCCCAAAAATCTTAAGGCCTTTCCTCATGGATTTTTGTGCGTCGGTTGAAAAAACCCACAACATTTGCAATTTGAGAAAAACAGGAGCATTGAAACGTACTGACTGACAAAAGCTCCAGGAATACACTGAGCATCACACACTGATGACAGTGTAATATGATCATAGAGCACTTTGACTGTGAATGAGAAACTTAGATGTCGTAAGAGAGATGTATGTTTTTTCATAGTACTCTGTTGTACAGTCAGACCACTTTACACTTACCACATTATTTGTCAGGGCACTTTACAATATAAATCCTGTCTTGAAAAGACAACCAACAGAAGAACACATGAATGTGACAAATAAGGTTTCTATAGTGGAATATTTTTTGAAGGATTCCTGGCAGACACTTTTAACAACTTCTTGTTGCTGTTGGGTGATTGACAGTAGGCATAGTGTAATGTGATTTAGCACTGACATGAAAACAGTCAAAGCCAGCACAATTAAATCATGTCAAAACCAAATAAAGGTGTCATGTTTGTGATGGATTATCTCACTTACTGATTATCTCACTTTGTTGATATTGCTTTTCATCCTCCAGCTGCAGTACCGATCAGATACCACCTGGAGTATTGTGGAGGAGAGAGCAAACTAAGACCATGTGATCAAAGTAAAGCAAGACATAACTACGTGTGAGGATGCAATTATTAGTGGCCTGATGTCACATTTGTGTAAGAACCTGCTGTCTGCATAGTTCAGCATTTAATTGTGGTTGTCAGAAAGGATGATGGATGAAAGTAGATACTCTCCAGTGCTGGGACACAAGTAATGACTTGGCTAGTTCATTCAACAAGGTAATAATACCTAGTTCATGTTATTCAATTAAATTGCATATTACACTTAATGGAGAGTGATTTAATGTATTATTTAAAAAAATTTAGTTAATTTCACAACTCACCCACTCTCACCTGACTACACAAAGAGTCTACAGCTGTGCTTTGCTACAGCATGCTACATGCAACATGCTCATAATGACAAGCTGGTGTTATCAGGTAATGTTACCATTTTCCGCATCTTTTTTTAGCATGCTAGCAAGCTCAAACCGGATCCCAAGTGGTTGTCCGCCAAAGAGCCTTGAATGGGGGGCGCAGCAATTCTGAGTGGCTGGTAATGAAAATCATAGCTGTGCCAAAAGACAGTTTGTTCGAGTAAACCAAACACACAGTGGGAAGCCTTCTACCACGAAGACCTGGAAATATTCACAGACGCAGTACTGTCCTACAGACGCAGTACTGTCCTACATCAAGTACTGTATTGGGAATGTCACTGTGGAAAAGTGCATCCGGGTGTCCCCAAATCAGAAACCCTGGATGACGCGCCAGGTCCGCATGCTCCTCCGGGC
>NW_023339762.1:3520025-3523676 GCF_004916995.1 Morone saxatilis | reverse complement strand
GAGGCCGACAGAAGCGAGCTGCAGCGAAGACGGTGACAAACACACGCACAAAAACATCATCGGCCATGCCCTTCCTCCTCTGTTGCATTGACCACTCTAGGTAACGTCCCGTTGTCTTCAGCAGGGCCAGAAACATCTTTGAAGGACACCACCCACCCCAGCTCCCATCTCTCTCAACCTGATTGCTCAGGCGAGGCGCTTCAGGTCCAATACGCGGCCAGAACAACAGAACTCGGGATAGCTCTTCCCCCAAAGCTGTCACCAGTACGCAATTTCAAATTTGCACGAACGTGTATTAATTTATAGATATATCTGTAATTTATGTATTCTAATTGGTATAATTAGGGCAGCTTGTACGGAGCCTGCTCTCTAAATCTCATGTACGTGTACCCAATGACAATTAAAGGCTTTCAATTCATTCATACAATTCAATTTTCAATTGATGTATATTGAAGATGTAATTGACCTCACTTTATTGGTGGGCCTGGGGCCAATCACATACTGGGGATCACACATTCTACTTTTGATACATAGAAAGCACTGGAAAAGGGTGGTCACTGGTGGGTGCCAGTAGCACTTGTAAAGTTTCCAAAATGGAAAGTGATCATTCTCATTCATGAATGTGCTCTGCAAACCTCAGGTCAAACTGCAGAATACATTTACAACGATAATAGAAAATTGTATAGAATCTGCTGTTTGCACTTTGAAGTATGATGTTATTAATGGAAATATTTTCAGAATATTGTGCTATCTTGCAGTGACCCTCGAGATGACAACACCAGCAGTGGTCCAAAGCCTGCTCTAACATATTTTATGGATATTTTATATTCTATTCAAAACTGTACAATGAACAAGTAACTGCAAGAACTGATATGGATATATTTTGAGCAGATTATTTACTGTTTAGGGAACTTTTTATACAATTCTCTGTCTGTATTATGTATTTTTATAAAATCATACGAATTTAATAGGCTTCTTTTCTGACAAATTCAGTATTTTCTATTAGACAATTTACTTTACATTTACTTTTCTTCACATAAATGAACCAAATGCTGAGATAAGGCCTACTGTGTATATTTTTTATACATATACCTTAAAATCAAGAAAGCCTTGCAACGCCACATGGCGACCCAGTTTGGGAGCCACTGCTCTAGAGGAAAGCAGAGGAGATCACCAAAAATGCTAGGCGTCACCTCAGGAGACCATGTATATACACAGACAACATCAGACACACTTTTACTTCCAGTGGCGTTAATCAAACAGATATACAAAATCTGACCAGTTGTTGATGGATTGAATGATCAACAGATCAGCTGACCTCACCTTAATACCAATGCCAACAACAGGGTGAAATGTAGCGCTATTGCTTTGCTTGTCAAAGAAGCTGTGAATGTTTAGTAACAGTAACAAAGCACTATTAGTAATGCTGGCTGGTTTTAGCCATTTTGGTCTCCGGCTGGCTTTACTTGCTCAGTGTTTTAGCAGGTTCAAATGAAAAGGGACCTGGCCAGCTGCTGGGGCCTCCACAATAACCACAATAATTATTTGAATTGTTCAGTGACTGCGGCAAAGTGTTCATACTTTCCATAATAATAGAGAGCTAGGCGTTAATGGCTGCAGGCTGAGGAATTTTGAAAAATGGTCGTAACCAAATCCCAGTGGAGCAATCATGCATAATTTATGGTGTTTGTGGTGCTGGGAATTTAGAAATATACAAGGCGGTGGAAGGAAAGGTAAAGGCACACTTTTTACTCCAAACACAAGGATACATTTTTAAAAGTTTATACATCAGACATTACTTTGTTTGTGGTCATAATAACATTTTCTTCATAGATTCTATCTGAACAATTACTATTTAGTGACAGTTTTCTTTAAAACCTAAAGAGGAAACTTGCAGAAGGCGAAGAACCAATCTTCTAACCCCTGGGGCAAGTGCTGATGTGTTTACCCATTTACCTCACCATGAGAGTTTGACTATTACTTTTCTGTGTGGGCTTTGTATCAGCTCAGAAATAAGCAGCTTTTACCCGGTCCTTACTGCCCACAGGGGTGGTTCAATACAAATTCATTTGGTCATGTCATTTAGAGTTTAGCTCCGGGTTGGGTTGTGGATCAGAAAGACACTTCTGCTCGAAAATAACAAGACAGAGATGTTTTCTTGGGCAAGAAAGATTTTTTGCAAGGGCTAACTTTGGTATGATTGGCAGCAAGAAATCCATTACATACTGATGATTCCTGCATAACAAGACATGACAAAGAGTGATGATGGAGGTGCCAGTGCAGTTAAGGCCCCCGTTCAAAAGAGGATCAACCATTGTTAAAACTTAGCAGCTGGCACAAATTTGAAGTGAAAATGTTTGTGTCAGCACTCTTCATGTGATCTATTTACTGAAAATCTGCCATTTTGTCCTCTGTAATTTCATTTAAAAAAACAACAGTAATTACACCAGACAAACCAAGATTGCTTTGACATTTCTTAAAGCTGCACCAGTCGATATTGTTACACAAACAACTGGTGAAATGTGAAAGGTGCAACCTACAGAGAATAATCACCTGTCTCTGTGGTTCCTCTCAGCTCTACAGAGAGCTTTAGTGTCTTTCAGCTCATTGTTTTGGTTTTCCAGCATGCAACTTTACAGTCACTACTGTTTCTTACCACTCTCATCAACCTGGTTTCCAGCAGGCAGCTGACTTCTATAAGAACTACTGTAGGTATGCTACTTGCCCAGCACCAAATGCCAGACAGATACACTTACTGCTGGATTCCACCGGACACGGCTGTGTTGTGCTGTGATTCAGCTGCCAGAGCCAATCACTGCCATTCTAGACAATGCCTGTGATTCCACCAGTAGTAATGCACACGCTCTGCTTCATAGAGGATGCAACTGCTCAATTTTTGATGGAAGTCTCATCAAGCAGCTCAGAGATCAAATAAGACAGACTTGTAAAAAGTAAAGCACAATGTGCAGACTTCCAATTATGAAAATAGACAACAGACAAGAAAACAATTTAACTACATAGCCTCCTTACCCATGATAGAAGTGCATACATCAAGGAAAAATTACCAAATCAACAAATTCTGCGCAAGTTAACAAAATTCAGCAGGCAAAATGCTTTGCTTCTGAAACCTTCCTGGTGGGGTATGAAGCCTCATGGAGGACAGACCAAAACATGTAAATCTGTGGAAAGACTTTTTAAAAAATATGTTTTTGGGCTTTTGCCTTTATTTGATAAGACAGCTGAAGATCAACGAGAGAGAAAGAGAAGACGACATGCAACAAAGGGCCACAGATCGGACTTGAACCCATGGTGGCTGCAGCATGGACACACAAGTTGAGCCACCAGGACGCTCCACCCAATCTGTGGAAAAACAGTAATTAGGTATTCAGAACAGAAATTATAAAGACTGGTATGAACAATATTTAATTTTGAATCACACAAATCAGCAATATACAGCCATGAAACACATTTGTGGATTTTGTGTTTTGTTCCTCCACTTTAGCTGATGTCCAACCATAAAAATGATCTCGGTTGGGAGAAAATTTCACTGTAAAAGTGTGAAATGTGCACTTTACTATATTTGACCTGCAGATGCATTATGTACATTGTCTACTAATAACTTAAAATCATCTTACAAAGACCTCCTAAGAG
>NW_023339762.1:3515001-3520011 GCF_004916995.1 Morone saxatilis | reverse complement strand
GTCCTAAACTGCAAGTGGTGAACCACTGTGACAGCCTGTGTTAATAGACTATTTAACATCGGCAGGCAGCAACTAGCAGGCCGCTACGTATACAGAGAGGCACACAGACACAGAGCCAGAGGGGAGAAAAGTTTAATAACATGACTGATATGATCCACTGCACTTTAATGGCTCATCAGACAACCGTATGTGTGTGTGTGTGCGTACTTTGGATGTTATATGTTATGTCTGTACGTATCAGTGTGCATTGAGTTGCAATAGATGTATGTGTGTGTGTGTGAGCATGTCAGTGCAAAACTGCTCTCTGCCCTGGCTGATAAATGCAGTGGCTGTGTGCTCTTCATCAGAACTGGGAGTCTATTTGCTGTCTCCCTCTTCTTTGCAGAGTCAACTCAAAGGAGATAGTTGCCGAGAGGGAGAAATGTTTTAACTGAGCTGTCACAGTTTGTAGATCGCAGCTGGCAAGATGATCTGAATTAGCAAAGACTGGGAAAGTTGTACGTAATCAAAAGAGTGACTGAAAATTGTTCTTGCTCTGTCTGACTGCTCTTCTACCACATTTTCTCAAGTGAATGAAAGAAATTGATCTTTGTGTCCTATACTGTCTACATGCAGATAAAGCTGTAACTTGAAACCAAAGAATCCCACACTGGTTTTGTTGTGTATAACATAGATCTACATATTTAAAGGGCCAGTGTGTAACATTTAGAAGGACATATTGGGAGAAATGGAATACAATATTGATGGGTAGGTTTTCATTTGTGTATAACCACCTGAATATAAAAATGGAGCTATTTCTATCTACAGAGAAAGTGAGTCCTCTTCTGGCGGAGTCTGCATCTTTAACCGCCATTTCTACAAAAGCCCAGAATGAAAACCAAACATTCTCTGCCATCATAGTTTCTCCTGCACACTGGTCCTTAAAAGGTTATGTGGCATATGGTTTTGTGTCCTTGGAAACTCCTCTGTAGGTTCAGTTGCTGGAAGAGGTTCAATTGTATTATTTCATAGTGTCAAAAAAATCACAACAAAAAAAACAAAGAATTGTTTGCTATTTCTGGAACTGGGACATCTAATAACAACCATTTACAATCTGTTCCCATTGGTGAAGCTTTATCAGAGGTAAATACCACAGTTAAAGTGTTAAAACAAGCTGTGTTCATTTGTTTTTATGAGAGTGCTATAATCACTCCTTTTAAGTGATGAAGTACTCATAGGGGCATGCTTTCCTACGTTTGGTTTGGTCTGTTATTTGTTTTGGCAGTAATATTGTCCATGCAAGTTGTTCATTCACTGTTGAGTGTGTAATCTCAATATGATACAGTGTGTGTCAGGGGAACACTTCACTTTGTATGCAGCTGTAGTCCTGTTGGTTCTTTTGAGAATCAATTCCACCCCATAGCTTATTATCCTTTTGGGACCAAGAATTCGGGACAACATTTTATGTTCAAAGGTCCAGGGTGTAGGTTTTAGTGTCACCTAGCTGTGTAGTTGCCGATTACAAATCCCTCGCTTAAGGCTAATGCACTACTGTAGAAACATGGAATGGAATAACGTAGTTATTCTTATTTTCAGGTAATTATACCAAATGAAAACATACCTATGGATATTATACTCCATCTCTGCCAATAGATCCCCTTCAGTGTTACACACTGGACCTTAAGTTGTTGAGATATTTCAGTCTACACAAAAAAGGTGGACAGACTAAGCTGACAGACAGACCACATATCCATCCCTTGCCTAATGACAGTATCACTTTTATTAATTATTGGCTACATAGCAGAAAGCAAAATTGTTGGTTGGTTAAGCGTGGTTTGGCAACCTTTACCATATTAGCATTGACCTCAAACTGAACAGAGTCAGTCTTTTCTTGAACAAAAGTATTAAAAACACATGGAAATATACACCTCTCCTGGAACGTGGTAATACAAAAGATCAACTGACCAACATTGCAAATCCTAGCTAGCTGTTAGTGTGGCTAAAGTTTTGCAAGTTCCTGCAGCAGTAAACCCCCCACACACACTGGTATCAAATTACATTTTCAGTTATTTAAAAGGTTAAATCAATAGTTTAGTGTCAGTAAAGACTAGACATACATGGTGGAATTTGTGTGATACCAGTGAATATGGAAGACGAAGTGCATGTGTGGTCTTTCATGTATTGCATGCATTTTAATCAGCCTGTTTGTCCCAAGTTGTCAATGCTGATTTAAAGCATGTTTGATCAGTCTGCTTTTTCTAGCATCCAATATGTCAAGAGATGATAACATTCTCCCACTGAGCAGCCCTAATCTGAATCACGACAGATCGAAAGTTTAAAAAGGGCAGCACTCACTGCAACAGAAAGACAATCAATTTTTGTCCCAATCACAGATAAGATTAAGATCCAAGATGAGATATTCAAAGTTGGTGTAGTGCTGGGCTGACATACTGATTAAATACTGATGTGTTTTTATGTCCAGAGGTAGTCCAGTGGTTAAACCTCCTGCATCTCAAACTGAGAGCTTCTCTTTCGTCCATGACTTTCTCTCCTCTGTCTCCCTTTCTATTTTTTCCCAGTCTGAATGAGGAACAAATGCTCTCTATTGATAGACTTTATGAGTCATTTGATTATAAAATGGCACCAGCGCAGATTGAAATAGGATTCCAGTAAATAATAATTCCTGCTAAAAAAACAACATTGTGGCTTTAGGAAGATGCATTTTTCCAAACGTTATTATTTATTATTAACTTATTACCTTTTTTAACTTTTATTTTTCCTCTCTACTTAAAGCTAGGGTTATATATATTTGTATAATATTTGTTAAAATTATCTTGACAACCCGACAGAAATCCATAAATTAAATGGTCTAAAAAAATAAATAAATTAAATAAAGTATCTAGCACTCAGAGGCCTGTAATAAGCCTAGCCAATGATTTTATTTAGACTGACCTATCTTACCTACTCTAGCTTTAACAGGGTAAAGCAATCCAGAATTTCAGTGCAGTACATGATGGATTAATTCGAATGTTTGAATTATTTCAGCTCCATTTCTGGGAAATCATGTTTTTTGCTTCATGTCATTTTGACATGGTGGATGGCTCTGAATACTACAATACCCATAAGCTTCAGTCGCTGTCTCTATGGAGGAAAAGTCCATCAGAGCACATCAGAGCTGTAGAGAATTCAAAACACTTTATTGGAGTGGTGAACAACATCCAGCACCCAACTTCCTGGTTCAGCATTGATCTACCATACTACATATTGACTGTTTCCTTGTGCAATGAGGCATTATAAGTAACATTTCCGGTGTGCTAACTTCAGTTTCACCACCAAATAAAGTAGTTTAGATGATCCGGCTGATTTGTTGGCTTGTTTACAACTAGTTTGATTGTCTGACTGCTTGTGTTTGATTCCTTTGTGGGCCTAATTTTAGCCGATCACTTAACCGTAGTTTTTCTTTCAGCCTTTGAACCGTAGTTTGAGGCTGAAGTTAAATCATAAGTAGCACTTACAGGGAGTCACTTGTGATGTGACGTGAGTGGCAACATTCTTTTGGAGCAGGAAATTTTGTGGAAATATTTTCCCCAGCAATAGCTTGGGATGATAAATCTCTTAAGCAAACACATGTATACATCTACATTACACTCACACAAAGATTGCTCCATTTGTTTACACAATCAATTACTGTGCAGTCAAAACATCCACACTGTTTTAATACAAAAGAATTGCTACTTTCTATGCAACATTCTTTTTTGTTAGATGCCAGAATGCCAGTAAAATCCAGCCCTTAAAAATGAATCACCGCCTCTGAATCTCTTGAGGGGTTGAAATGGAAGACAAATATCTTAAGAAATGAAATTAAAGAAGCATAACTCTCCACAACTGACAAAACATGTGATTCATCACTGCGAGGAAACTGTCCTCGCTGTTACGAGAAGCATGGCAGAATGGACTTAATGCCAAATAAATCCAGCTTGTACACGCTGCTTCCCTGAAGAAAAGCCTGCTCTCTTTAAAAGACAGCTGTAAACACACACTGTGGACATCCGTAATCTCTCTGCAGTCATCTCTACTTCCCGTCTCACACCTCCTTCGCCCTCCTCCATCCCTCTGTGTGTTTCTCTCCACTATTCCTGCCCCAGTCTCCCTCTCCTTGCAGGTAATATTAAGGCTCACAGGTTATATTATATGCCTTACGATTCAGATATCTGCACCCTGACTGCTGTTTGGAGCAGTTCCAATGTCTCCCAAAAGGCCATGAAATGTACCACTATGACAGACTCAAAGTTTCACACGAGTGGGTTATATTTATGCGCAATGATTCACACTCTTGCTGACTACTTTTTGGAGATGTTCTGCCTTTTTCCCAAAAGGCCTTGGGAGGCATTTTTTTCTCTCTCTTAGATCGCACCCAGAAAGTTTTCTTCTTGCAAGCAGCTTTACATAACGAACAAATTATTTTTTGCAACTATATGAAGGAGACAGCAGCAACACTTAGAAAGATAAATTGTTGCTTTTTTTGTTCACTAACTAACATACAATATACAATGAATTACATTAAACTGAACAAATCAGCACAGAGAAAAGGGCAGCTGAATATGAGAAGTGTTCATTGTACTGTATTACTGTGTACAGGCTGTATTTGGCATAGCCTGGCTGGATTCCAAGATGCTCCCACCTGTATGCTAAAGTATAATCCCCTCCTCTACATTCCACAGTGAGGTTGAAAGGACAGTTTGGCAAATAACTGAAGATGTAGTTTGTCTGTGGTGACCGGCAAGTAACTTCATTGTCCTACATAGAGTATGTGCAAATGTGTATTTATACTGTAAGAGACTGGTTTATGTGGGTGCCAGTGTGCATGTATATCTTCAGGTGCATTTCAATACCCATACTACCATACTATAAAAGGACATGGGTGTAAAAAGGAAACATTGCTCTAAGAAAGCTGAAAAAATTAATAAAAAATGAAACAAGTAGATACATGCTAATCTAACTTTAGACACTAGCAAAAGAAGCTACAAAAAT
>NW_023339762.1:3514402-3514981 GCF_004916995.1 Morone saxatilis | reverse complement strand
TCAAATGAAGTCAACTAAAGGCTTAGACAGACATGAGGGGGAACTAATAACAGTATTGAACATCTGACAAAGCTTAAGATATCAAAACATAAACAACCCGTCAAAAGAAATTATCTACAAAGAAAGAATTACCTTCCAGCTAACTATAACAAAGCCAAAGGATTTTTGAGGATTCCGAGGTCCAGTCCCTCTTCTTCCACCTCTATTCTGGTTTCTTCCACTTCCTGTGGGCTGGGCTAAAAGGCCATCTTTTCCATTCTTCAGATCTTTTGCCAGAGGAGCTCAGTAAGATAAAACAAAGGTAAGTGTTACTTTCAAATTAAAGAACCATGCAGCAGAATGTTGTGCCCAAAACAAAGAAACACTGGTGGCAGCATCTGATGCGGTGTGGTGCGTCAATATTTTTACTGTTGTCAATATAATACTGCAAGTTACATATAACATACATAGTAAACGGCAGAGCTCTCCAGGTTAACAGCCGTCTCTGGCGAGCTCACAAAATTCATATTTTGTTGTATCTCCAAGGTAACATCCTGGTTTGTGCAGGATTTAGTGACATCTAGTGGTGTAATTGCAGAT
>NW_023339762.1:3508077-3514325 GCF_004916995.1 Morone saxatilis | reverse complement strand
CTAGAGCCAGTGTTTGGATTGTCCCTTCTGGCCTACTGTAGAAACATGGCACTGTAGATAAAAATGGCCCATTCTAAGGTAACAAACCTGTATTCAGGTTATTAAAAACTAATGAAAACATATCTATGAATTATATTCCATTTTTGCCAATAGAGCAAAAGAGCAAAAACAATCTCATACTTTTTCTTTTTACTTAAACTTTTGCAATACAGACTATGAAGGATATTCAAGTAAAAGAGTTAAAGTTCAAGGCGCAGTGTTATGACATAGTGGTGTGTCCCAGTTGTATGCAAACTGTATGCAACAGTATGTAATTTGTAAGGGCAGCTTATTAAAAGCAAAAAGCAAAAGTATGCAATTTGGAGGGCAGCATTTGTGTCAAAACCTTGCCTCAAAGCCCTTCCTACTCCACGATCAAACTCTATCTTATGTTTCTAATTTGTTTCATGCCCCAGATGTTGCAACAGCTGTGCCACGCTTTTTTTGTATGTTGATGTATATGCAATATGCACTTCTGCCAATGTTCACATTTGTATATTAGTTAGTATATTTGCTAGTGGGCTTTGCTGGCATTTATGTGCCAAAGCATGTCTAAGTTACAGACCTTTTCACAGAACACAGGCTGGCTTTTCAGACACAGGTGTAACTAATAACATTAATTATGACTGAATTCCATTTAGGTGATCGGTGCCAGCATGCTGGCTCACTGGCGTGGTTTACTGGCACACATGAATGGAACTCAGCCATCATCAACGTTAGTGCTCTCCCTGCCTGCCCTGACGTGTCAAAGTATCAGCCGTGAGAAAGGTCTGTTATGCTTGCGTGTGCTTGTGATGTGCAACCAATTAATTCCAGCTGGACAGTCCATTGTAATTTCCCAGCTGGGGACATGATAAGACCTGCTGGGCTTCCTACAACTTGGCCTGCTCACTGAAAAATATATATTTTTTTTCTATGTGGGCAATCAGGAGAGAGGAAACTACCGGTGGAATATAATTCACGTGTTGTCTTTTAAATAATGTGAATATAAAAAGGATTAAAAATATCTACATCTATTCACACATTTAATTTTGTATATATGTGGCAGGACTATATCACCAGTAGAGGTATCAATAATGTAATAGTTAAGGATTTTGCTGACTTTTTTTGGGACAGTTGCAGCCTAAAATGCCTGACTTCACTGCATCTTTTCTAAAACAATATTGCAATGCATGTTGTGATGTTTTTTCGGCATTTTTGCTGAAGAATTGAACATTTCAGGATGTTTTTTTTTGTATAATTCATAAAAAAATCAAAGGCAATTTAAAAATCACTGTTCCAACTAACTTTACCAAAAAGGCTCAGGGTTATGAAGGTAAATGTCTGCATCTTCACGATTAGAAACAGGAATGGCGCAACGTTTGATGTATGGCGCAACGTCTTGCACAGGAAACTACAATGATTGGTCCAATTTTTAACACTCTTAAAATCAGAATGTGGGCAGCCTAATAAAAAGACAATCAGCACACTGTGTTGAGCTAACAGAACATATTTTAGCTACAGTAGCTGTCAAAAGGAAACTAGCATGGTGCTGCTCATTCAGTCCCCAGCTGGCTAAATTAACCTCTATAACAAATGTGAGCAGCAGGCAGCTGCATTAGCTTATTTGGGAGCACTGTTGAATGATTTAAAACCTGTCCATAGGTAAGACACAAACACATGCACGCACGAACATCATTTTGTATGAAAGGACATAGATGCTACAACATTGCGTCTGTTCCAGCATGTCATTGTCAATGTGTTGCACATTGTTCTTATGATGTTTTCTTTGCCCTCTTTCTTAATATCAAACACCAGCAGGATATAATTATTGCACTTTACAAGACCCTTAATGTTATGTAGCGTGCGCATACATTCCTGATTAGTAACGAGCTAAAATGTGATGGCAAGATTGTAAACAGAGGTAAAATGAGTGGTCGTGGCTCCAAGCTATTTTGCTTTAACTACTGGGAATAAGGTGGACCAGAACTTCAACCGGTCAGATCAATGAACCATATAACGTAGTCAAACTCTTACCAAAGCCAATCGGGAAAAGAGTGAAAACATCTTTTCTATCGAGAAAAGCGTTCAGTTCTGTTCTTTGCTCTCCTTTCAATGAAGAAATACACTGATATAACTGACTAACCACTTTCGCAGCAATCATGATTGTGTTCGGACTGCAGACCAAAGTGACCCAAATCTGATTATCTTTGCTCATGTTACTTTTTTCATGACAGTGTGAACAGCACAAACAACATGGAATCTGATCTTTTCAATTCTGATTCAGGCCACTCACATGAGGTCCAAATCAGAGACAGATCAAATTTTTTGCAATGGGGCCTCAGTGTGAACAGTCATATCAGAATTCATGTGACTGTTACGTCACTCTAGATGAACATTTTTCATTCAAGTCATTTCAGGACCGTGTCCAGTAATGTGAACAGCCTAACAAAAACAAAACAAAAGATCTGAGCAATAAATCCAAATTGAGTGCTAAGGCTTGCAGTGTGAACGTAGCCCAAGATTTCTGCAGCCACTACAATAAAACTGAGGTTAATGGACTGTTGGCACAGCAGACATTTGGATGTGTCATAGCAGGAAACCTGGTGTATTAATGATTGCTGCATTCTATTTAGTGGAGCTCCTACTATTGTGCATGCTGGTTTACTGTCGCTGTTATAAGAACACTTAATAGAACTGAGCCATTGTTACTGTTAAGTCCACGTGTGGTTTTCCTGCTGTGAAAAGTCAAAAAGTGCAAAACCAGTCCATTGACTCTGTTCAGGATGTTCAAAGCATTGAAATCTTAATATTTAAAAAAAGAAGGGAAAAAACAACAGCAACAGTGTTCCAGATAATGACACAGATATCACTCTCTACAGTGTTCTTCTGAACAAACTTTCTACTGAAGAGAGAGTCTCAAGTGAAAGCTGTTCTCAGTGAAGCCTGTGGATTGTGCATAGAATTGGAGACATTGTTTCTGAAGACAGATGTGGCTGTTGAATTTTTTAAATATATTTTTTCAATGCCATGAGCCCCGCAAGTAAAATTCTAATAACTTGCATTGTATTGGGAATGGAAGAGGAAATCTCAGATGATCTGTGTGGCAAGATACAACTGAGCCAAAAACAGAGACAACAGATAAAGCATGGCTAAAACACATTTAACTGAAGGAAAAGACAGGGCAACTGTAAATTTGCAACGCTGAAGTTGGTTAGCATTAGGCCTGCACGAGGAAGATGTGCGATAACAATGTTCAATATTGCAATGACAATATGACTTAAATAAATAAAAATATATGGAAGAGTGCATTTTAGCTGTACAATTCCTATGTCTTTAAATTCTGAACTGGATAATTAAATATTTTAAATAAAACCAATAAAATGTTTTTTCTAGAGCAGCAACAGTAATATTTACAACAGCATATACAATGTCTATATAAAATTAATAATAAATCACAGTAAACAAATTTAAAATTTCATAAAAATAAATTATATTCCAGAAATCAAAATACTGTGTGAAGTTCAGAGTATCAGTATCAGTCATTCATCCTGTCCTCTCGGCCTGTAGGTAACTGGTAGAGAGGGAAGGGGCTGGTTTGTCTCAGCCAGCTGATCAGTTTAAAACAAGAAATTGTCAGATTTTAAGAGTCAAACTAAGCTAAACAGACGACATACAGCTTTTATTTTGGTAGCAATTCACTATTAGCTGAGCTCAGCGCTGTGCTTGTGTAAAACATAGAGGAGGCATACGGAGAGCAGATATCTCCTCTACAGGTTTACGTGTTGATGCTTGTTGAACAGTGTTTTGATAAAGCGTTGGCTTGTTGGCTCACTTCTTTTCAGTAACAAGCATAGTTGTCATCTCGAGTAATTTTTCTAGTTCATCCGGACTCTCTGATCAGCTGTTTTTGCTGTGTGTGTGTGTGTGTGGAGGAGCTCAGCCCCGACAGAGAGCAGACAGGCTGCAGCGCCTTAATAAATACTCTGGTCTAGAGCTCCAGGTCCAGTTTAATAGCAGATTTCCGGAACCATCCCTACATAAAATGATTTTTCTTATTCATTGTGTTTCGGGCAGTTTTTTGCAATGTGTTCTTTGTGCATATTCATATCGCTATGGTGATGAAAATACAATTTATCGGTCAGCCCTTGTTGGCATGTTTTTTTTTTTTTTTTCTTCTATTAACCATTCAGCTAGGCAGGTATTGAAAACTAACTGGGACTCCTTAATCTAGTCTAGTCTCATCTCATCATCCTTTCAGGCCCTGTCATTAGTCTGTCTGAACAGTTAGTTACAGCTGCTGTCCAATGCAGTTCACTGTAGACACTACGTGTTAAATATGTTGTAGATACCTTACCTTAATAGAATATTATGCCAATTAGCTGCTTGTGTTATGGAGCAGGCCTCAGAGGATCATAAACTTACATCACCTTAAACTGCAGGCAGGAGATTTGTTTCACCCCCTCACACGCAGGTTCTTCACATTATGGACATTTATTCTTCTGTAAAAAAATTGCAATCAAAGCATCAATAAAAATTGATGCAAAAGGGCCATCTACAGCGCTATATTTTAAAGCCAAGGACCACTGACTGACCAGACAGCAGTATTCTACGAGTTGGGAGTGAGAATGTGTTGCCAAAGTACGAGCAACAGCTCATGTAATTCACTGCTTGCACCGTCGGAGAGTCCAGGTATTACAGCCCAGCCTTCCTGTTGAGACAATAGTGGCTTTGGCAGATTTAATTACAGGTTATGTAGTTTTGTTGGTCACACAAAGGAACAAACATCAAGAGTGCATTGGGGGTGAATCTGCCCACACATCCTGATATTCTCATTCAACATTGTTGCTTTGTGTTCAGTTGATTACATTGTGTCTACAACAGTTAAGTGGTTTAGGTGTCAAACTTGAGAGCTAATAGAGTCCCTGTGGGTTCAACCTGTGCTAGCTCTACAGTGCCGTAACTTCTGGGGTAAAATCTTTGTTTGACTACTTCTACCGTGGTCCCCCATACTGAAGCCATGTACTCATTATTGTGCACTTATACAGTACACTTAGACACACAATATCATAGATACAAAGTTGTATTTCTCCAAACTAACAGATGTGATCTCTTCATTATGTGATAAACTTTCTCCTCAGGCTGCAATAGAAAGATAAGATTCACCATTATTATGTGCAGTAAGGGAGGTAAACAAACACACACACAACAAAAAAGATCAGAAACAGCTGACATTTTAGTATTATCACGGTCTTCATTGGAGCATCAGACTGATTTTATCTGATGCTGGTATTCAGTCAGATATCACAACTGAGCTTTCAAGACAGAAACCAGTCAAAAAGGTCAGAGCCAGGCAGACTCGGAGGTAATGAAAGTCTGAATGAGAAGATAGAAATTGAAATATATGCTGTTTTGCTAGTTCTATCAGAGTCTGAAGAAAAATTAACTTGACATGAAAATGGTTAAGGCTCGGGACGTCCTATTAACTCACCTGGTAGAGCTGGTACCAAGGCTGAGTCCTTGATGCAGTGCCCATGGGTTCGCCTACATGGCCCCTTTGCTGCATATCATCCCTTCCCCCCTTTCCTGTCACTGTCACAAGACCTTGACTGGTAGGCTTCAGATGAAAATTGATTCAGCTCAATATGTCAGATAGCTTTAGAGGAAAACAATGCAAAAGTGACACATTACCAGGTCATACCACCCAAAAGGGTTTAAAGTTCGATCAGTGCACCTTTAACCTGATGATTGTACATTGCTCTGCACAACCTGCACCATGTCTGTGCTGTAATGTGAATGCTGAAGCAGATGAGCTGCTGTACAGCAATGTCAGATTGCACTTTTAAATCATGTAATGGCCTTGCTTTGTGCTGGAGATGAACACTATCAAGCTCACACATTAGCACACTTTGCTCAAAATGAAGTAGTTATTGTGCTTTGCACCATTACCCCCCCCCATCATTACAAACAGCTGACCAATCCAGTAATTTCAAACAAAACATTCATCATTTCCATTCAGTGGATGTCCTTAAAATGCTTGGGAGATTATTTATTTTCACACAATAACTCACAAAAAGAAAAGGATCTGAGCAGATGAGCATTAATTGTCTGGAAACATATTGTACAGCCAATTCTGAGGGAAAAAAATCAACAAGTTCTTTGCTAGATGAATAATTTATGACAGCATAGATTTTTGCAATTTGAATGCTAAATCACACACACACACACAC
>NW_023339762.1:3507692-3508052 GCF_004916995.1 Morone saxatilis | reverse complement strand
CTAAGCCTTCTTTTTCAAAATCACTGAAACGGCTTTTCAAGTACCAAGCAGCCAACAATCTGCTGTTGGAATCGAAGAACAACCTAAGCAAAAAGCTCGAACATTTGAAAAAACTGTCTCGCCTAGCCACCGACGCCTGATTTTCTTTTTTGTCTTGACAGGTGAGACCAGTGTGATCGGCACAGAAGCGACACACACACACCCCTACCTTTTTTAAAATCATAAGGCTTTTAAGTCAGCAGCACATCTGCTTGGAATGAAGAAAATAAGGAAAAACTGACATTTGAACAAATGTTAGTACACAGCTGATTTTCTTTTTGTTTGAAGGTGAGACAGTGTGATGGCACAGAGGTATTATTC
>NW_023339762.1:3500791-3507592 GCF_004916995.1 Morone saxatilis | reverse complement strand
GCAGCAAAGGCACAGGGGTCAGATTGAAGCCCATGACCCGTGCAGGCAGGGTTTTTGGTAGCATGGGGGGCACAACTCCACCAGTAAGGTATCCAGGCACCCTGGCACCTGGTATCTATTAAACATACATTGCCATTAGCCACAGTGAATATATCTTATGTATCTTTAATTTTTAAGGTGATTAAATGTCACTGATTCAACACAAAGATGGAGTTTCAGAAAGGTGAAAAGTGGTGAAAAGGTTTTGTTAGACAGCCCCTGCATTTCATCAATACGAAGAAATTAAAGAAAAGATGAAAGTATCGTGGTGCCCACAATTTTTTCAAAGAGCTGCAATTGTTTTGTATGCTGTCAGAATTATGATTATTAAACTCTGTCAAAGCATATAGGATTCATCTTCTAAAAAGTAATGAATGTAGTAACATTCATTTATCTTAAATATGGAGAGTAACCCCTCTGCAACACATTCTATCTTGTTTTGGAAGGAAACGATGAAAAGATGCGGATGTGGTCTGATGGATTCCATTTTGTATTGTCTAGTTGGTTTTCTAGTGGAACACCGAGCATTAAAATGAAAAGTTCCCAGATCACTGGGCGTGAATATGTTACTGTGT
The DNA here is from genome assembly GCF_004916995.1 of Morone saxatilis. Lineage (NCBI taxonomy): Eukaryota > Metazoa > Chordata > Actinopteri > Moronidae > Morone > Morone saxatilis. The sequence continues at coordinate 3,506,978 of NW_023339762.1, read as the reverse complement.
GTACAGTTGATACGTGCGCTGGGCAGCGCGTGTTCTAGGTGATGTTCTGCAGCCGGTAGCAACGAGAACTGGGATGCGAGCTGTGTGTTCGTGAACCTTTCTATCAGAACTCGAGTGTGAACGTGTGTGGCGGTGTTGAGCGGTGACGAGTGAGCTCGGTGCTTGTGCGAGGGCGTACAGGGCCAGCCCTGTCCGCGTGCGGCGTGCGTCTGCCGTTGGCCGCGCCGCGCGCGTGCGCGGCGGCGCAATAGCGCGTGTGTCGCGGTGTTTTTTCCGTTCGGTTGGTGCGACTGTGGGTAGGAGTGAGTGAGCGTGCGAACGACACCCGAAGAGCTGCAGTTCTGGAGATGCGTTGACCATTGCGTCTTGCCATCACAATGTGGGCCCTTGTCAAAGTCGCTCAAATCCTCACGTGTGCCCAGATTTGCTGCTACAATCAACCAGAGGACAAAATGTTCACTTGCTGCCTAATATTATCCCACCCCACTGACAGGGAGCCATGATAAACCAGATAATCAGGTGTTATTCACGTTCACCTGTCAGTGGTCATAATTGGTGTTAATCTCTAAATCGTCACTATAAGTGAACCCTTTCACAATACACATTTATTTATTTTTAGCATGAAAATATAGATTAGTGCTTTAAAGATTATTTTTCACCACATAAACTTTGAGGCAGCAGTGTTTCCACTTCCCACACACATACAGAATGTACTTCCTTTGAAAGTACTGTACCGCAACATTTTCCCTGCATCTGTCAGATAAAATGCTAAGATCTGTTAAATAAAGCTTGATGAAATACATTGGCACATCAAAGTCCTCATACTCCTGTCTCACATTTGTTTTGATCACATCTTATACCTGGAGATACTTTCTTTATATCTGTCTTTGAAAAGAAGAATACAAGTTACTTAAAGAGCTTTTAACATTCAGAAAAAAGTAAACAGCTTTCACATTTACTGCAGAGGGGTGTTCTTTGGTCTCTTGTTTCCCGAGCTGATGAGGCTTTTAAGGGACCACTGTACATCAACCAAGACCTTTATTTGGCATTAGGGAGAGGGATAAGAGTTGCTCCCTACCTGGGATCATATTGTAGCATAAGATTAATTTACAAATGTATTGAGTGCATGTCTGTGGACAGGGAGGAAGAGGAAGAGGAGGAGGAGGAGGAGAACGTGATTGAGTTAAAGGAGGTTCAGAGATGGACTGTGAGAGATTTAAATCAATCAGCATGTGCTCTGAGGGGAAATCACAAGGAGATAGCTGATTGATGGATTAGGACCAAGACATGTTCTGTCAACTTTCCCAGTCTGGTTTCAAATCTCTGACTTATAATGCAGCCAAGTAGGATGACATCCAAGTAGCGTGATATTCATTATCAGTTTAGGCTCAGCCCTTGTTTTCAGGAGTCACTGAGTTTGGTTTGTGTGTGTTTAAACCAAATCCTCTGGCACACGCGCAGCCAGAGGGATTTTGGTTAAACATTAAGACAGTGACTTGCTTTGAACCCGGGGAATTTTCATGCCATTGATCCTCAGCTCAGAGAAAAGCTTGTGATAAAAAAGAGTTTAATTGGCCTATTGGTTTCTGAGCTTAAGCAACTTGCTGTCTTGGATAAGTGGGAGACACAAAGGAAACGCTCTTTTCACCAAACAATGCTGGCCATGAAGATGTCTTCCATGTACATGGAAATAATAATGACTCTCACAGCATTTATATTTAGCAGCATTTGTGCTTAAGATTGCAGACTTGCAGACTGGAGTAGCTTTTTTCCCATAATTGTAGGGGTTGTAGTCAAGCCCTGCCAGTGAGAAATATAATCACTCTAATCACTGATAAACTATTGTGTATCTAAAATGTTCTTCTTTTCTTTAGAGGTCTTTTATTGTTGACTGAAAAAACCTCACACCCCATCTGTTACCCTGTAGATAAAGAGGTAATTGTTATTTTAATTAATGCAATCAATCATAGGTACAATCATTGTTTACCAAGGACAACAAACATATTGCATCTACATCTGTGTTACATTTCAGTAAATTCATCTTTTTGTTGTAAATCTTTTGAATCAAGGGGTAATTCTTTGGAAGTCGAACATGTATTACTACCATCGTGGTAATACAACACCAACACCTTGATGGCCAGCCGGTGGTGGTAAATGTTAATATGCGGACCGGATTAAAACAGATGTCATTTAAGGCCAGAGGCAGCTGGTATTTTCATTATGCCTCCCAGAGTAGGCTCACTGTTGTAGAATCAGTTCAGGCCTTTGAGAATGAAATGACCATAGGCGGCACTAAGGAGGGCCTCTGGGGTGCTATAGCTATTCCTAGGATTACCATAGCAACCCCAAGAAATATCTGTGGCTTATTCATCTTTTTTAATTTCTAAAGTGTGAATACTATAATTCAGTCATTTTGCCAAAAGAAAACTTTTATTTTATTATTTTTTATTTTATTTCTATTTCCAAATGCAGAAAGTTATATTTGTGGGTATTGCTCTGTTCTGGGACCTCTTTGCCCTTCCATGTGCAGAGCACCAGCAAAGATCCCCCAGCTTAACATAGCTACAGCATAAAAGGAGAAGCTGGGGTGGAGGCAGGTTGCAAAGCCACTTGCAAAGGATGTAGCAAGAGTAGGCAGGCTAAAGCAGCTTAAATAAGGCACCCTGAATGATATTAGCCAACTGGATACTTGAGGGGAATGAGCTGATGTGTGTTTACGATCAGCTGCAGTTAGCTGATATGGCTGGAATTAGACTTAGACTTAGACAGACTTAGACAGACTTTATTTGTCATTTGGATTTGCATCAAAATTAAATTATAATATTAGGTGTGTAACTGGTAGCATGAGTTTGTGATCTCAGACTCTGATGCTAAAATATGCACCTTCAGCTTGTATGTCTGTGGCATAACTGTGTGAACTTTAATTCAGAGGTGTGATTAGGTGTGATTCATTCTGTACAGTGAACACATGTCAATTGTTCCTGGCTTCAAAAAAGCAAAAAACAAGATAATTTGAACCAAATGCTTGGAAGGAAACCTGTTGTGGGTACTATAATTCAAGGTTATTACAGTTAACTAAAAAATAAACAAAAAATAAAACTAGGTGTGGAAAAATACATTATAGTTAACGGGAATTTGAAAAATCGGTCAAATTTGTCAACATAACAAGCACACATGTTTTGGGGTGGACACTATCCCCCCCAATACTTAAAATATGTTAAATATGTCCTCCTTTTTTGAGCGCTGTCTCTTGTTATTTCCTATTTATTTCATGATTATTTTCATCTCACTCCCCTAACTTGGTTGTGCCCAGTACCCTCATTCAGTGTTGCCAGTTTGGTGACTTGGTGAGTCTCTTAGTTAAGTTTTAATTCTAAAAAGCCACATGCGAGTATATAATTTTTCCCCATTGGAAGCCATCCTATTCACTACTACTGGAGTATATAGTCAGTAACAGTAAGCAACCAAAACTAAATGTGGAAAGGCAGCCACTATCTCAAGAGAATCCAAGACTACTCCTTTAAAAGGGAATTCCAATGTCAGTATCCTCAAAATATGTTCTAAATGTGCGAGTTTTCATAAATATCATAGAATCATGAGAAATGTGCTTAAAAATTCTGTTGGAGGGCTCTTATTTGGAAACCCCCAATGTCTATACCATGGTTACACCCATGAGACTGTGAATAAATTACCTTCACAAAGTGTTGTAGTACCTATTCTAAACGTCTTAAATCTTGCCCCTGACAAATATCCCCATGTTATTTAAAAAGAAATCTAAAACTAACACTGACACTGACACTAATAAAACTACACTAAAACTAAACATTTCTAAACAATAAAAACTAAACTTAGAAAAACCACTCTGGAAACTAACTGAAACTAAACTGATTTGAAAAATAAAATAAAGATAAAAACTAATGAAAAATACAAAACTATAATAACTATATAAAAGGCAGTCCTTGATAGCAGTGATGACTCCATCAACACAGATGATTGGCTCTATACAGATATTCTTCCATCAAGCAGAATAAGTGAGTCTGAGCTCAGCTAACACCTGCCTTCTCTCTGACGGCACGAGCACCTGCGTTGGGTATTTTCATCTTCGCCAACAATTTTAAGCTAATTACATTTGTGTGCCTCCGTATTGCAGTATGCTAACTGAATAAACACATTGAAAATTGATCAAATCACCACCTCACCACCTGTTCTCAGCGGGGGGGGGCCTTAGAAACAATATTTATTATTGATAGGATAGAATATTTTCTGTAGAACCTTATGATAAGTGAATATAAATAGTAACATAAATAATAAATTATGGAAAATATAAAATGTAGAAAATAATAAAACACTGAGCTTTGGCTCTGCTGCCTTAGGTTTGTAAACATAAGCCTATAGGCTATGGCTGCAGCTTTTTTTGTGTGTAACATTTAGGAGGATCTATTGGTAGAACTGTGGTTGCTGGAGCTGATCACATCCGTTCTAGGCAATTCTATGTCCCAGCAGCGTCTCGTCACTCTGCTCCGCGTTTTGAGGGAACTGCATTAGCAGGAAGTCAAACACAGAAATGACATAAAGAATTGGGTCAATTTTCAAAATAAAATACAGTGTGCAAACTGAAACTGTATACTTTTTAAGGATAATATACACAATTGAACAACGTATGGCAGGAAATGCGCCCTGAAGATGCTCCACTTTTGAATCGCTCTCATTGGGATTGGAATCTGGAGCCAAAACTCGCCTGTCACCCAGAATTATAAAGCCTGGTGGAATTTCAGGTTTCTACTGAAGACTAAAATCTTAAAAAAGGTTAAATAATTTCCTAAAACAGCTGTACAGTCATTTTTAGTCAATGTTACTTAAACAGGAGGACATTGTGCATTTTTTGGGGACTACTTTAAGCTGTGGGTTTGATGCTCCTCTGAGAAGGAACACGGACAAGGGTGTGGCTCACTGATGTGCTTTTAATAGTTTAAATGATGCCATTTCTATACTCAATGTTAGTTTAGGGTAAGACACAAAAACTACTTGGTTAAGCTAGAGGGAGAATCATGGTCATGGTTGGAACATACCCACATTGACTTTAAATGGGATAACAACATTCACCCTGACCTGACCCTTAGAAGTTCTGGAGCACTGACAGCATCCAGCTTCCTTTGCTTCTGACAGACATTACCGTAAATACTGTAGGCAACTGACTGTCATTCGTCTGGTGAGGACACTAATGTTAAACTGCACTTGTGATAAAGGATAAAATATTACAATAAAGACAGTATGTGCCTTATATGACTGTAACCCTTTCTGTTGCAGCCTCGTTGTTCGATGTTTGAGGAGCAGCACGTAGCTGTCATTGTCTTTGAGGCAGTTTGCTTCTTGTCAACATATCAGCAGTAGGCAGGCAAGGTGAGAATGACAACCTGCTGGCAAGTAGAAGATGCATGAGTGAAGTTTCCAATTTGTCTCTTGTCCTCTGTGTCTCTATGTGAACGTGTGTAGGTGTACAATATGTCAATTCTTAATGCAATCCCTGACTGAAACAACATGATGACAAGAAAACAACAAAAACCTGAAGGATTTATAAAGGACTGAATATTGTATTAACATGATATGATATGAGTCCTGTACCCAGCTTTATTCCACATCGCAATCATCCATGACTGATTTACACCTGGCATTAACATGCATCCCCAGTATCAACCATGAAATCAGATTGCTCTTCCTCTATGAAATGCAAATAACTACTTCCAGCATAACACACTCCTCTCATGTTTGATGCAAAATTTTTACTTTCATCAGTCTTTTGGAAAGATCTTGTAATCAGTGTAGGGATGGAACACCGCATGCAGCTTTCCTTAAACTTGTCTCACTGATTAGCACACTGCAGGTAATAAACCGGCCGCTCACGGCCACAGTTTATATTTTATGCTAAAGAAAATTATGAGTATAGCACTCAATTTGACATACACTTTCTAAGTAATAACAGAGCTTGAGTGTGAGGTTTGAAAAACATAAATACAAAAATTGTGACAAACAACACTGACGACAGTTACACCTTCAGAAGGAGACGATGAGACAAACATCATGTTGGTTGAAGATGTTACAGTAGCGATCATGGCACTGATCATGGTGTGTGGTAATTAGTGGTGGAGGAAGTATTAAAGGTCCAGTGTGTAACATTTAGGATGATATA
>NW_023339762.1:3500425-3500679 GCF_004916995.1 Morone saxatilis | reverse complement strand
TGTATGTATGTGTATAAGTGTATGTATGTGTGTGGGTCTGCCTCTCAGACCTCATACCCATTGTGGGATCTATCGCCCCTCGCTGTCACTGCCCCCAAGCTCACCATCCTCTCTGTGAGCAGGAGAGACCCTGCAATATCAGGTTCCTGTCACCCTTCTAGATGATAAAAAGTTCCTGTGTCCATTATTGCCTTAGAGTAATACTCCTAACAAATAGCCTTTCTGCACAATGGGCCTCATGCAGCAATATTCTC
>NW_023339762.1:3495889-3500386 GCF_004916995.1 Morone saxatilis | reverse complement strand
AAGAGAAAATATAAGAGAAGTCAACTCTAGATGCACCAAAGGCTCCTAACCATCCAAATGTGCTCTTACCCAGGTGTGCTAAATGATGAATCCCACTTGATCGTAAATTGGAGGTGCAAAACACTAGCAGGTAGTGTGCCGTGTAATATTGTTAGTATTTAAAATAAATGGTAGCCTATATCTGGAAAAAGCACATCATTTGATATACTGTTCTATATCTATATCTACTATAAACTTCAAGTAAAGGGATCAGTGGAAACATAGCCTTTAGCCCACAAATTTAATAATCCAATCACTATAATTACTCTAAAACATATGATCTAATCTGATTATATGGTAAAACCTATGATTCCATGAACCAAAAAATAAAAATTAACAGTTTATGACTATACATAAAAATCACATATATGTCTTCAAACCATCAGAATTCATGCACATGTATGTATTTTTCCATCAAGTTATATTGATATTAAAGGTATTTCTGTTAAAAGTTCAAAATTCTAGTTATAGTTTAAATTAAGGAAAATCTCAACAAAGTAAGATACACACACACATGCTGTGACAGTGTTCCTGCTGAGGCCGCTGGCTACTGTCATACATGGTTCATTATCTTGAAGGATCATCTTTCCTGTCCCCGTGGTTACTGTACAGGCTGCCACCCTCAGCAGATGAGTATATGTGCATGTGTTAACACAAGTGTTTATGAGCCCATGTGTGAGGAACCAGTTTGTAACATTAACATGATTCATTACACATCCCATCCCAACCTATGTTCGCCAGGCAAAAACAAGTCGCTCTTGAATGCTTCTTTTGTTTTTCAGACTCTTAAGGTGCTGTATCCTCCCGCAGCACCTATTGGAGATGTCTGCTCAGTGGGTTTACTGTGCGTACACAAAGGACATCAGCACCTCAGAAGACTGGCCCTGCTCATTTAAGACACACAATACACTTTTACTGCATCAGCACTCCGTGATGCTATAAGAATCATTTTGAATAGAGGGGGGCACCGAGGTAGTCATTCATAATGGATAATGAACTCTCCCATTTATCTCTCTTTCACTGTCCCTCTCCCATCTTCTGTCTTTCTTTCTCTCTCCCTCTTTTTCCATAATGGATAAAATACTGTTGGGATGAATATTTGTAGTGTTATTCTTGTTTTATTGAGCAGAAAGGGTGGAGATGGGGCAAGAATTGTGCTGCCTCAGCCCTAAGCAATGTGGTGTGTAAATCAGAACTTACAGCAGGAGGAGCTCATTAATGTGGATGAAGCGGGACAGATACACTACATGAGGCATGGAAGAGTGTGGAGTCGGAGACAAAGCAAGAGAAGTTGTTAACAGAGGCTGTAACTAGGCATGAAATTGACAGTATGACAGAATGACAGAAAAATCAGGATGTTGGCAAGCATGGGATGTATATTTCATCATTTTTTTAGAATCAGATATTTGATATATCACATATATTGTTTATAATAGAGTATCAGTGTGTTTTCCTGTCAGATTTACTCGCAGGAAAAATACAATCGCCATGAAACGGGAAGTACTCATAACTTCGGTTTACATGGTCCAATCTCCACTGAACTTCACATATTCTGTAACAGTCCTGCCCTGAACACGTTTATAGGACAATATTCAGATATAGTGATAGCGCCACCTACTGGCAACCGGAAGTAAGCGCTGCATGGCGATTTTGAGCTGATTTACATGAAATCTTCATGTTGTGGTCCACACGTGTTACGCCGGCACATGAAGCGGCCGCAGCACACCCCGACACACGCTGAGTGCGAGGGTCCGTTCATCACTGCTTGCTGTTTCAAGTATTTTTGTACTTTGGGTACATTTCAGAGCCTGTACTTCACTTTTACTTGAGTAAAAATATGTGTACTTTTGCCACCTTTGATGAGCATGCATAACTTTTAACAGTTTTTCTGTTCAGTTTTTTTTTTACACAGAGATTCAATTAATGGCGTGTACTTATATGCCATGTATTGATATGCCTATCTGATGTCATTTTATTTGATTAGATGTTTGCACTGCCATCATGTGACATTTGCAGACCTTATACAGTATTTATAGAACTAATTATCTTGTTACTTTATTGTTTGTCAGAATTACAGAATCTACAGTCAGTCTGTTGGCTGTTGCTTAGTGCTGAACAGCAGGGCAACTGTTGATTTGCAGCCCAACGAACTGTGCTGACCATGGCCTCACACTAAGGTTTATATTGTCAGGGTCAAGTAAACTCGGCAGGAAACAAACACAATGAGAGAAGAGGAAAGGAAAAATTAACAAATTGAAAGAAAAAAAGGTTTAGAGAAAAAAACCTACTTTGGCAGTTGCCTGTTGGATGAGGAAATCTAAGATCATTAACAGCAATTGCCAAATGATGATTTGATTGATCTGCGCTTTTGGCCTACAGTAGCTACAGCAACTGTGTGGCTCTGCTGGAGCTCTTTTCCCACACATGTTGAAGTCCGATTAGCATATTTCCACAGTTATAGAATTTCAATGTGACAGACCCTTTTTAAGAAGTGACCACTGGATGTCCACTTAACTCCGAGCATGTCAGCGCCGTAACCTAGCAATGCCCCGCTTGATTAAATGCTGTTCAGCGAGAATTGTTGAGGGCTTTGAAACTTTGCCAAATGCCCATTTAAGTTTTTGCAAGAGTGTACAGAGGGAGCTTCAATAAGACTAAAACTGAGAACAGTTGGATGATAGCCGACATTATCACACATCCAAAAAGACATTCAAGTACTAAAGGGTTGGGTGACTGGCTTCACACCAGCTTCACTTACGAAGCCCACTGCCACAGAGACCCTCTTATATGAAAAAAATCAATATGGGAGCCTACACAGCGTAGCAACACAGAATCTCATTTCTAAACCGAGGTTATAGGAAATATACTTTAAGCCTGTTTTGAAAGAAGGCAATAAAACACTGCCTCTTCCTAACATAATTAATCTGGATTAACAAGCCAGGCCACACTGCTTACTGCCTGTATATTGTGTTTCTACTGCACTCTAAGAAGCATCATTAAAGAATGACAAAAACAACACTGGGTGGGAGGCGTGGACAAGAGTACTGCGTGTCAGTGTGTCTTATTATTCCACTGACAGGGAATTGGGTTTATGTTAGTTTTACTGTGTGTGTGTGTGTGTGTGTGTGTGTGTGTGTTCATTGCTGCTTTTATGAGAAAGAAAAATAATTGCAGTTGTAATTGGTTTTTGGTTTCCTTTGATAGGAATACACGGTCACTGTGGGTCAAGTATGCAACAAAGACAAACAGCAGTTGTTTTTTGTCTACCGTGATGCCAAAGTACTTACTTGCTTTAATGCATTTGTCAGGAGTGTGGAATATTATACCATGAAAGTGTTTCTAATAAATGTTGTTCTTTGTTTTCAAGATCAAATTTATTTCACCATTTTTTTTTGGAGGGGGGGGCAGGTTTTCTTTGAAGGTTATCTGCTGTGTGCTGTGTTCTTTTACCATCAGCCTCCACAATGTGCTTCCTGGAGAAGAAAAAACATGAATACACTCTGAAATACCTATAGTTAAGAATGTCATAGGGATTCCTTACAGTATAGTGATTCCTTACAGTATTCTATTGCAACTAAATCACCTAATTTACACAGTCATCCAGAGATGAAACCACACACATTTGGCCTTCAAATGTCAGGTGCTGAGATTATATAAACACCTTGTCGCTACGGGAACCTTTTCTCCATTTGATTTGGAGCTAATTGGACCGAACCACTGTGACTTCTACACGTGTAGCTATGTGGCATGTTTCACTTTCTGGATGACAACAGCACCAATTAGAAACATTACTTTTCAGGTCATTAAAGGGAAAGGGATTGGAAAAAGATGACACGATGGGGCTGTGTATCATCCTCACTTTTTCTCCATCTGCAATCTTGGTGTTTCTCATCTTCTTTGTGTCCTTCCTGTGTCTCTTTCTCTCTCTACAATAATGGTGATCCCCTTCAGTGAGTACACAGTTATCATTTGCCCAGCCTAAGAGAAAACTGAGGTGACAGACACTCTGTCCTTGTCTTTGCAATAAGAGCTACCTTTTCAGTCCTGTTTAACAAGGGAGATTTTAGGCTTTAAAGTGGTGTTTTTTCCTCACATTGCTGAAAGATGTCTTACTCAAAGGTAAGATCAGCTATTCTGGAGTAAAATAGTTGAATGTTGAGTCTCATTCACAGGTCATCCTAAGCAGATCTGTCAGGCCGAGCACATCTGGTACTTACCCAGGACTAGGTGCTCCAAGTGAACAGCTCATCCAAAACGGGACCGAACACAGCAGCTGAGGTCGAGGGAGATCAGTTTGCATAGGGAGTATAGCTCTGACGTGGTTTTTCCAATATCATCCAACTGCAGCCACAAATGGGCGTTCTCGTGCTGGTGGGGGTTCCCGTTTTCGCTGACTGGAACGCCCCCTTCTTCTTCGCCTTTCTTGCTGAACTGTAACTGTCAACATCCGGTTTAATA
>NW_023339762.1:3489760-3495789 GCF_004916995.1 Morone saxatilis | reverse complement strand
CGTGCCTGAGTAGATCCCTAGTTTTGCCCTGCAGATGTTTACAGACTAGAGTCACAGTATTGGCTCAACTTTATAAGTAACAGCCATCACTTTCACATTAGAACGCTGAGGGGATCTTAGTTACTGACAGGCCAGGTTTACCTCCGCCTCATGGTTCCAGCAGACACCATGACCCTGTTCTCTGTGCCTTCGTATCTACCCCCATGTCATGGCTTTTGTTGTCTTTGCTCTGCCTGCTTTCTGTTTTTTGACTTTTTTAAATATAAGGTTGTAAGAGGAGGCGAGGGTGTAAATAAGCTTACCCAAATAATAGTAATAAATGTTGGAGATTCTGGCGCACTCTACAGCACTATTGTTTATTCCATTAAATTATTATTTTATTTCTAAAATCCTTTTCACTTTAAAACACAAATGTAAGGACCAGGGTGATGATGAGGCATTGCCCATTTCCTCCATAAAGAGGCTACAATGTCATTTTACTGTAATAAAGCTCTCAAGTTTTTATTTTATTTTACAGCAGGCACACAACCTACAACAATATGAAACTAAAATATGACAAGACAAGCTCTTGAGCTTTTTAAAAGTCGTACAAATGTATAGTTACAACTGTTAAATTGAAATTGTGAAAGCAACACATTTTCCATTTTACTTAAAATGATTTACTGTTTCTTAAAATTTAGTTTCTCAGTTTTGGCACAAGGGGAGTGTCTGTTCTTTGAACAAACATCTCCTGTCTCCCTTCAAAACCTTTCTGATGATGTTTTTAATTGATGACATTTGATATAGAAAATTGCATGTTTGGGCTGGTTAGAAACTTGTGCACTGTAATGGAAACTTGCTAGCCCATATGTGTAAATAATGAAACAAAATGGTGGCCTAACTGGTATTTATTGATGTTCATTGTGACTGCTTGACATTAGTCCCTTAACAGAACTATTTAGCTGAGGTTTGTGTAAAATATAACCAGGTAAAGTGTGGTTGAATGAGTGAGTTTCATGGTTGTGTATGGTTATTTTAGTTTTATTCACACATTTGCAGGGCTGCCAAAGGTTTTTATACTGTAAAATGTATTTGTTGTAATTTGTTGTAAATGTGTTTAGATATGCAGTAAAACAGTAATTAGGTTGACAGACCATTTGACTGACAGTATTAAAGCTACTTAAAGAGGATACTTTGGAAGAGATTAAAATCAGCATTCATTGAATGTGGGTTGGAGCACACATAGAGGCCTAAATAAACTATTTCTGTATGTCAGGAAACTGAATTCAGAAGCTTCATGTTAGTTATAAAAGTGGTTTAATATGTAAAGACTGGATGTTGCAATTTGTAATTGCAATTTGTGAAACTAAAAAATCTAATGCCAGTGTTTGGTTTGTCTGTTCTGGGCTACTGTAGAAACATGGCCACTCAACATGGCAGCCTCCGGAGAAGAGGACCCACTCCCTCTGAAGATAAAAATGGCTCATTCTAAGATAACAAACACAAACACGATTGCTATTTTCAGGTGATTATACAATAATGAAAACATATGAATATTATATTCTATATCTGCGATCACATTCTCCTAAATGTTGGATCTTTATTTATATTTATCCTAAAAATACCCTAATCTGGTACGGATGTGCTCTCACTCCCTGATGTAAAAATGCTGTCAACTGTCTCTCAAATACACCGACCAAGGCCATCAATAATCCCTGCCCAGATTAGACAGTGCGGGGACAGAGGAAGACCAGGAAATACGGCAATGTCCAATTGGCCTTCATCCACATTAACAAAACAGTCTTGATACTGATTCCCTTTACTGGATGATGAGTGTGTTGAGCAATCATCCACAGAGAAGACAAACAACAAGCATCATAAGGAAGTAATACTGAAATCAAGTCTTATGTCTTGGGATAGAGGAAATGCATATCTAAAGACATCCATCTGTAGCAATGGATATCCAAAACACACACTTGCTTAATCTGAAGCTTTTGAAGCCATGTGACAAACAACAGCTGTGCGGCAGGATATGAAGCAATGTGTAAAAACAAGGGCTATTTAAAAGGGATTGTGGGGGAAATAACATTCTACTTAATGGTTCTGATCGCTCATAAACAATCACTTAATCAAGCTGAATTAATTTCCTGCCTGATGCTCCTTTTTTCTTGCCCTTTTTTCCCCTTTTTTCCCTGCTGTGTTTGTCACTAATTAAAAATAAATCATTTGCATGAAGCTCACGCATTTGGAAACTAAAATCCCCAATCTTTATCTGATACCTTAAAGGGATTGCTGCAGAATCAAATATTCCACCAACACTCTTAAAGGATTTTTTGTTTATATGAGATTGCTTCATGAACATCTGGAGGAGGCGAGGAGGCGAACATTCTGCAAGAACACAAGCATTTAGACAATCATGTAGGGTGCAATTAAGCCATATGATTTTAACCATTTTATTACACCTACAATACATGAAAATCTGTCATTTCACAGGAAATCTCTTCTCTTGGGTTTTTGTCTACCATTTGCATTGGTTTTCTCACTTAAAAGGTATGGGGGTTTGTTGAAAATCTCTATGATAAATTGAGCCAATGTAAAACCAATTGTCATCCCCCCCAAAAAATAAAGTTGAAGTTGACTCCTTGTGTGAGACAAATCAACAACAGACCCAGGCAGATGACTAAGTGAGAGACACCCAGATCATCCTCTAGATGTGAATGCATGAAGAAATACCTGGCCAGACAGCTGCACCGAGTCCAGATGAGATCAGCAACAGCAGACAAATACTGGCTTATTTCAACACCTGCATCAGTGATGCTGGAGTTTCAACATATAGTGACTGACATGTGTAGATCAGAGATCTGTGGTTGGTGTGCAGAGGAAACTGATTCCCATGAGCTGCACGCACACCTGCTGTGGTCACTGTTCCTTGCAATGTAATGAAGGACGTGTTCAAAGAATTCGCTTTCTTTTAGCTTTTTGAGGCGTTTGATGACTGATCATTTCAAATAATTGGGGGGCGGGGGGGGATTAAGCTTTAGCTTAATTTGCATCTGCAGTCCCTGAGAAAGAAAGAAGTTTGAGTCACTTTATGAGTGTTTGAGTGTGAATGCAGGTGTGGGAAACATACAAAGAAGGGCTAGGACAATAGGAAGGGCTGCAGTTGGCAGTCTGAGGATACTACTGGGAAGTGACACATTATGCTTTACTCTGTGCATCCATTGGAATGTGTGAAATGACAAAGCGGGAGCTTTATTCCTGTCGATAACAAGTTTCCCTAAAACTTTTCTTCACCGGATGATAAGATCACAATGTGCTTAGCCAGCGTTATGTAGAATCTGCGGCTCACAGTGCCAGGTGTCAGTCACGTTGGAGACAAAGCTCATGCGCTAACAAATTTGTTTATCCGCGTCCATTCACACACAGCCACAAAAACAGCCACACATTGCCTCAGGCAGTTAGTGTGGACAAAACATGTTGCAAATGCTGACTTGACGAATGAAAAAAAAAGCTGTCTTAAAAAGACATCAAAATGGTACAGAAAGGGGAAACATGTCTTAGAAGGGGAATCTCTCAGGACAGTGAGGTTCATTCAGAGCCTCTGGTCTTTAAACTCCCCTGCTGCTGAGGGTGTGTTTTGCTGAGACAGTGGTTCATTAACATACATATGAGGGAAGTCTGCTCACCAGGGAATTTAGAAGATTTGAGTTTTAAACTCTATAAGGCTTTAGCAGGTCTGTGTGTGTGTGTGTATTAAAATGTTATGCTGTAAACATTTTCAGATGGAGTTAACCTCTGAATAACAAATGAATGAACAATACTATCTTATTTTCTTTACAAGTGTTAAAGTTGTTTTCTTTTTTTATTAAAAGAAGGCAGCTTTTTCCAGTGAGAATAACATTGCTACTAGTTTTCTGATATACAGGTCAGTGTTTTTTGGGGGGAAACTACAGTCAGTGGTAAAATCTACAGAAAAGTTGCGAGGATTTGACAAATTGCGAGGTCATGCAGAATTAACAGGGATTGATTGAATTTGTATTATTGCGATTGCAACATTGCAACTTCATGAAAGGACTGTGATCACTTGTATGTTGTTTAGATCGCACTGGAATCTGAACTTTGAGGCTTGCTCCACCAGAGGCCACATGGGCCGGTCTATTCAGGAAAAGGTTAGACAGGGTTACAATCAAGATGTCCTGGTAAAGAGGGCTTAACTGCTTTGCAGCAGAACAACAGTGTTGGACCTCCTGCCAACATCCACCTGGAGGAAAACAGAGCAACAGCCAGAACACAGTTCAGAACTAGTCTCTACTGGGGTTGCTAATGGTGCAGAGGAGCCTGGTCTGGAGGAGGACACTGCTCTCATTACTCCTCCACCAGCTTCTCTGACCACCAGTGCTGTACCTCCTACCAATATCAATCTGGATGAAGCAGAGGAACAGCCAGCACCTAGCCCAGAGAAAGACTCTGCTGTGGTTCCAGCTCCACCACCTCCTGTGACCTCCATTGCTGAACCTCCTATCATCACTGCTGTCCAGGAGGATTTAACAATCAGCACGGTTGAACCAGTACAGCACCCAGCCCAGCTGTGGCTTCAGACCGTCGCTGATGAACTTCCTGTCATCACTGCAGTGCAGGATGACCTGACTACCAGTGTTGGACCTGGTCTGGTGGAGGACAGAGAAACAGTCCACCAGCCCGTCTGAACAACAATGCTGGACCTCTTGCCAACATCAACCTGGATGAAACAGAAGATCAGCCAGAACACAGTCCAGAATCAGTCTCTACTGGGGTTGCTGATGGTGCAACCATGTAACCTCCTGGATGGTGAGGATAATTGTGAGGAGCCCAGCAGAGAACCAGACTCTGCTGTGGTTTCTGCTCCACCAGCTCGTCTATCTGCACCTAATGAGGCTCCTGCCATCAGTGCAGGAGCCATAAGGGTGGACTCCAAGGCGTCTTTGATTGGTTCAGAAACACACTCTGCTGCTGTTTCCTGTCTGAAGACACAGACCGAGGCTATTCCTCAACTAAATTGTTCCTTTGTTAATTTTTCATTGCATTATTTTCTTGTGGCTATTCTATTCAGTAAGTTGTATTTACTGTATGTTGCAGTACAGTGAAAGCTTTGACTCATGGTTATTACAGAGAAACTACAGTGTCACAGTATTAAACAAATAATTTGTACAGTATTACCTTAAAACAAAAGTGAATGCTTTGAACATAAGGGAGGATGAATTCCAGCATTATTATACGGTATTAACCAATTTTGACTTCCAAAAATGTTAACGTGATTTAGGTATGCTGGTAGTAGCCTATAATACTATAAAACTGTGAATTTATATTACCTTAGCCTATTATATTAGGTTATTACCCAATTAACATTACCATATTAAACATTTTATTCCAAATATTGGACCGATATAACCATTTTTAACAGGTTACCATATTGTTACCAAAATATTAATATACAATTGGCTTGTTGCTATCTTTAAATGTAGTTCCTCATTACTAACCCACCTATTGTTAATACATACCGTTAATATTAAACTACATGGGATAACTTAAAGGACCAGACCACATTTAGTGGCATCTAGAGGTGAAGCTGCAGATTGCAACTAACTGAACCCCAGTATTACCATGTCATTACAGACCTGTAATGTAAAGTCCTACCGGGATTTGAAATCTTTATTTAAAATACCCTCTAGGGCGCTCTTCCAGTGGAGAAATGGGATGAAGTGCCCCCCATGATGCTAATCCTAACCCTGACTGCTCTTTCACCATAAATGCATCCCAACTTTCTGTGCTCTGGAGCCCTTTTTATTTTTTTCGCCCCTGCCCCAAAAAAAAAAATTTCTTTTATTTTTTTCGCCCCTGCCCCCCAAACAACCTAAGTCTGCCACTGCTGCTTGTTGAATACATACAGCTTAACTTACTACAGTAGGTTAGTAACAAACTAGTAACTTGCGTTTATGTGTCTCGTGCACAAGAAACAGATTAAACCTTAGGAGACCAGAGTAAACCTTAAGTTCCCCAACTGCATGGAGATA
>NW_023339762.1:3482704-3489751 GCF_004916995.1 Morone saxatilis | reverse complement strand
TGTGTGTGTAGGTGAGTGTGTGTGTGTTCCTGAGGCCGTAACGCAAGTGTTCACGGAAATTAGATGAGGGGGTCCCTGTTTGTCCTTGATGCTTCATTTCCACAGAAAGTGGTCAATTAGTTCCAAAAGTGTATCAGGTGGATTTAGAAATATGATAATACATGCAGCAAAATGGATGAGTTTGCTTAGGGACGACGCCAGGCAATTTAGGGCCGCACAGCTATTCTAACTGCTGTAAGCCTGGAAGGCCTTAGGCCCTTTACAGAGGTAATAAAGGACAGCCAGCCTGTGCTTCAGGAAAAGCTGTTCAGCGTCTTGTGTGGATTTAAATGGGATCCTCAAGGACTTTAATGTTCCCACAAAACTTTAAAAACATTAGTGTCTGACTGCTACGCTGCAGCAGACACCTTGGGTCCAAAAAAATCATCTCACAAATGGAAGATTGTATCTGTGGCATCCCTCAGGTTCACGGCAAGCTGCTAAATGATTTAGCAAAAGAAAAAAATAGAAAAGGGAATTGGAGGCATATACTTTTTAAAGTTCATGCTAAAGGCTGGGCTCCCCTGATAAGTGTTTACAAGCACTAGGAAATTGGTTAAAATTAAACGAGCATGAAAACCGTTCATGTCTACGGTGCATCTTTAAGACCATGGCTAATTCCTAGTTCAGTACAACTAAAAGGATGTGATATTGCACGCAAATGCTAACATTTGCAAATTGGTGAACATAAATCTGAAGCTGATATGAATGACTTTTTGCAGGTATTTATTCTTGAACAAAGTATTGGACAAATTAAAAGTTTTGATCAGATGGTGGTGCTAGATAAGAAGTCAGGGCATCAAAAAGTTATTGCAGTTCATCCTGGGGGGAACATGAATGTCTGTATCAAATTTGATTTGAAACAAAAAGTCACAGGATCTCTAATTCATTTTCTGTGGACCAAAAACTCTTGTACTAGAAGTAATTTTGCTGCATAAGTGGAAAATCTGACCTGCTGGTGGCGCTAGATGAAAACTTACCCAGGTTATTCAGTTCATCCTCTGGGCATCTATTTTAATTAATCAATATTTATATGTGCCAAATTCCATGGCAATGACTTCCCTAGAGCCACCAAAAAAAAATCTAAATAATCTAAAGCCTCACATTTTACATTAAGCAGTAATAAAATGTTGTCAGGTCATAATAATAAATTGTCAGGATTTCATTAACAAAACAAAGCTGATTTGTGGTGGAGTGGATTAATATAATGGTGCAGATTTGGCTTTTCTCTATAATAAGCTGACACGCCTAATTCATTAGCCAAGACAACAGCAGGAGCAAAGCCAACACATGCCACCATCTGCTGCCATTACAAGCACATCACCTGTAGGCAATGCTGGGCTGTCAAAGGCAAACAGTTGTCCTTTAATCAAGGTGAAGGACTGCCAATTAATAGCCTTGTGAGACTATAATGGCCAACAGCGAGAGGGGCAACAGCTGGTGTGACAGTGAGACAAGGCTAAAACCCTGCTAGCAGCTCCTACCAGCTGCAATGTTCAGTCTAGAAAACAATATGAAAGAACTGAAGTATGAAAAACATAATCCTATTTATGATGGAGTCATGTGATCATTAAAGCCATGCCAGTTTATTCTCACTGAAATATGAATGTGCTCAGCAAATGTCATTGTAATCCACCTGTTTGATTATGAGATATCTTGTAAGCAAAGCTGGCCTTTTGGTTGGTTAATGAAGTGTCAAAAATGCTCAAAAGATCATGTTAAGGTTAATTAAAAGGTGAATGTTAACTTACAGGATGGGAACATATTTGTTTTGTTAATTAGATAACACCCCAAAATGATGATGGTGCCAACAAATTTTTGAGTAATGGTTCATGGGCTTTTGTGAAGGACCGAGGTTTTCAGGTACTACTATTTAATTCAGTCCGACAGCCTTTTGCTCAGGGAAATCCCTGAGACAGTATCCCAAAGATTTTCATCAATATTCAACAATTTCGAATACTGTCAATTACCAGTACATCAACACCAATGTTCAGTGCCAGTGCGAGAAGTAGCGTGCCCTTTATGTAGCAAAGTAGAAAGTGAGAAAACCGCCACCACCGTCAGGCCAAAAGGCCAGCTTTGCTTACAAGATATCTCATAATCAAACAGGTGGATTACAATGACATTTGCTGAGCAGATTCATGTTTCAGTGAGAATAAACTGGCATGGTTTTAATGATCACATGACTCCATTATAAATAAGATTATGTTGTTCATACTTCAGGAACGTGTTTGGATGGATCCAACTATGCCATCAAAACTCACGATATACAAGAAAACAGCTTTTGAATAGCTGTACACTGTAGTGACCTCTATGCATGAAAGGGTTAATCACTGAACTCAGTCTGCCTCTACTTGGAACAGGCCTTTGATACCTTCTGCACAAAAACTCTTGCTTTGCAAAGATGGGAAATACTATCAAAATGTTTATTTAAACCAGTATGAATATTTATTCTATAAAAATTAGGTTACTGAATAACACATCAATAACAAATCATGAATTTGATCCTTTGATAGCTTGAAGAGGTTTTATAAATCCAAAGAATTTCTATAAAATCCAGGCCTCTAATTGAGATCTGCCTTTATTTTTCAAAATGTGTAGCCACATTAGGCTAGCAAAGGGGACCTGCGTTTAATTTGGACCCTGCCTTTAATTA
Organism: Morone saxatilis; assembly: GCF_004916995.1. NCBI lineage: Eukaryota > Metazoa > Chordata > Actinopteri > Moronidae > Morone > Morone saxatilis. The sequence continues at coordinate 3,487,056 of NW_023339762.1, read as the reverse complement.
AAGCTTTACGGTATCTGAATTAATGAATTTAGCCCATTTTGTGCTCATGTAACTAATGTGAAATAGAGGCATTTGCTGACCAACTGACCCTACAGTACCTCTGTCAAAGCAGCTGCTAGTTAGCTCTTCCTGCCACTTCCTAGTTAGTGGTTTTCTCTAATAGGGGGTGAGGGAGAAAAAGCCAGCTTGAGGAAAGTTTCTTTCCCCTTACACAGATTGCTGACCCAGTCCTTTTCCAAATTATTTTCAAGCATCGCTCTCCAGAATCTGTCCCCCTCGGGATGATGCTGCTGCAACATTTGTCTGATAAAGAGGCTCAGCCTGGCAACCAAATCAAGAAATATTAAAGGGGACATCGGTAGAAGCTCAGATAACACACAGTAATCCACAGTGAGATGAGCCAGGTTTGTTGTTTTATGGCACACAGTGCCTCTCATGACTCCCTGAAACATCAGCTTACAAATTAAGAAACATTTGACTTTAATATCGGCACATAGTTTCAGTACGAAATACAAACACAGCATATTTGCAATATGTTCTTCAGAGACATCCCCAACAATGTGTTTTAGCAACTTTTTGTTCTTTCAAGAGGTAATTTTCCCCTCCATTCATCATGCAATGATCCAAGCCAGGTTGAGGAAATTTCTGCTTTTCCTGCAACAATGGATTGTGAAACTTTTAACTAAACTGCGACAAACATTACCTCGAATCCCAAAAACTAATAATGTGCTGTTAGTAGCAAAATCTTTACATGCATTCTTGCAGGAAATGTAGATTATAAAATCATGACTGAGCAGAAAAAAATGCAACCTGGCACTCAATCTTTAGGTGTGACTTGGAACGGGAATTGTAAAGCTAAATGTGTATGAGAGAGAGAGAGAGTGTGAGTGAGTGAGAAGGTGCTACAAATATGTATGTGTCCACATGTCTGGTTCTGTGTGTGTGTGCAATTGTCAGCTATACTTCTGCTGATGAGGTACGCATCACTTTTCCTTGACTATGGTGTCATGAACTTTTTCCATTTATATATTCATGTCAGTTCCACCTGGATGAACTCAGCAGCACTTTGCTACATAGACAAACCCACAGCTAAAAGAGCTCCAGAGACAGTGACCCATCCACTGAACAGCTTCATTTTCCCTCTGACCCTTTTCAATCATACATGCTAAAGTCCATCCAGTATACTGAAGTGTGTGGATGACAAAAGCAAAAAAAGTCAGTATGGTCATGAGCTGCAGAAGATTTGTGTTACTGTTTATGTCAAAAAGCTTTTTTGTCATTGTGATTTTCTTTGGGGATCAGTCTAAACACTATACTATACTGATACTGAGAAAACTTGGGTGCAGACTTCTTTTCCACTGCAGAGGCCGGCATTGTGGACCTGGCTTTAGATGGCAAAAAAAAAGGAGCACTGAAATGCTTGGCTGCCAGGTGACAGGTAACATCCAATCGTATTCATCCTGATGTACAGCATGGACATTACAACTTAACACTTCTGTCATGGTTTTGGGTCTCAGTTCAGTTCAGTTATTTCCTGTTTTATTTTGTAATACTCTCATACTACTGTCAGTAACTTCACTTCTTGCCTTTGTGTGTTTTCCCACCAGTTTTGATTATCTGCCCCGCCCAGATTAGTTCACCTGTGTCTTGTTATCCTCCCCTCACCAGTTTAATTAGTGTCCCCTTTGTATCTCCAGAATTTCTGTCTCTATTTCAGAGCTGAATCATCGTTGCGGAGCCTTTGAGAGCTCCATCAAAAAGCAGAGCCTGTTCAGAAGTTCAGTCTCGAAACACTAAACATTAACATTGCCGTGCGACCTTCATGTGTGTAAAAGTCCTGCTTAAACTCTAACGACATCAACTGCTAGCTTTTGATCATAAATCAAATTGCAGTCCATGACTGGCCGCCAAAGGGTGGGACCAATTTTTGTGGACCGGCCAACAGAGCGAGCAGCTGGTCGCAGCTAAAAAAGTGAGGTGCCATCGCAGTAATTGCCATGTGTTTACTTCTGCTAACAACCTGGATTTTTCTATGAACTCCTTGACGTAAGCATCCCTGACTCAACTGACTCCATGGATACAAGCACAGCCTATGATTCATGATGTAGCATCCAATCAGAGTTAGAGACATAGATGGCCAAAGCATGCTGCACTTCCAACACAGTTAATGACAGAATATTGTGACAAAAAATAATGTAATTAAAAGCATTCAATGACCAGAAAATCCAGAATAATCCACAGAGCTTTCTTCATAAAACTTATTTCACTTGCCACTTTGACTTCCAGGGGAATTTCCTATTAATGACTTTCCTACACATTTCAGCATTTCATTCAGTGATCCCTTTTTGTTTAGGCTTACTAAATGCATACAGTATATTTAGGAAAAATACAGCACTGAGTAGATCTCAGAAGATATCATTAGATCTAGCTAACAAGCTGAGAAACAATTTTTTTAACTTTATCATGCCCTTAAAGAAGGGTAAGAATGAAGAGAAAGGAAAGCTCTGAAAGGGAGGAAGATAAAAAAGAAATGTGAAGGAAGAAAAAATGATCAAAGGAAGCAAAAGAACATTTACATGGACTCTGATTCATCCAACCGACTTTCTGTTATGATGTAAAGTCTCACCAGAAGGGCTGAAAGGAAAAGTCAAAGCAATGTTCCAGACATGGCTGCACTGTATTCAAAGTTGTATTGAGAGTTGAACAGCAGCAAGGCCAGTGATACTCAGTCTTGAAGAAAGTGAGACAGTGGACAGGCTAACAATAATGACATTTGTCAATGAGGTGATGCAATTTTTGCAGTAAGATGACACATGCGCCAGTCGGTGAGGCTGGCAGTTTTTGTGCTTACAAGCTTTGGGTAGGGACTGCAGAGCCAGAGAGGTGTTAACAGGACAATATTACTTCCACTACCACAGCTTCGAATGTCATCTCATCTACACATATGTGCTATTTATTTTATGCTTTCTTGCTGTTTTTTTCTTATCATGTTTTCTCATGCTCTGTGGATGGCAATGTTGATCGGTCCGTCCACCATTTTGGTCCAGGTTAAAATATCTCAACTACCGGATGGATTGCCATAAAACATGGTACAGACATTCACGGTGCATATTTCCCATCCCACCATGAGGACGGCATTTGTGATTTTGAGTGAAATGTTTCAATAGTCTCACTATTTAATGGATTGGCATGACATTTATTACAGACATTTATCTTCCCCTCAAGATAAAATGTAATCCATAGTACCCGAAGAACTGATGACATTTCCATCAGCCTGAACTGTACTAAACTACTAGTTTAGTGCCAATTGGCAAAGGTTAGCATGCTTACATGCTAAGATGGTGAACATGGTGAACATCTGCTCAACATTAGCATGTTAGCATTGTCACTGGGAGCTTATGAGAATGCTGACCTCTGTGTCTAAGCACAGCCTCACAAAGCTGTGTGCTTCGAGTTACACGCTCACATGCTCACAATGTCACATGTTTAGCAGATCAATGTTTAACACGTTAGTCACCCTCCCTGATGGGACTACCATTAGTTTGCAGGTATTTAAACCAAAGTACTGAATCAGATAAATGAAGCCACAAATGTCAAACACATGGTGGCACTTAAAGAATAGTTAGGTGATCAAAGTCACTAGGATTCATCCTCTGGGGCCATTAAAATGTCATGACAATCCATCTAGTACTTATTGAGATATTTCAGTCTGGACCAAAGAGGAGACAAGATAGATTGGCCAACACTGCCATCCATATGATGGATGCTGATAAGAGCATTGTAACAGAAGTGTGAGGCGAGAAAAGGAGGAGGATAAGAAAGTGAAAGAGCAGGAAAAAAATAATCACATACAGTCAGAATACATTTAATAGAAGTGTAGGTAAGTTGGAGTTAAAGGGACAGCAGACAGAACACAGACAGGCTGATTGCCTGCTCCCTCTCCAAATGTCAGCTCAATTATTCCATCCTATCCTGGATATACAGGGCTAATACTGTTTCAAGATTTGATGAGGTCCAACTACATTTAAAACATTGCTCTTTCTTCTCATTAGAACTGTGAGCTGGGTGATTATTTTTTCCCATCCCCTTTTAACATTTATTCCAATACTATGAAGTGACTCAATTGTGTTGCATTTTGCTCCTGGCGGTCCTTAATTGGTAATCGCAACACTTGGAGCACCTGAAGTGAATGCTTTGGCTCCATAAACACAAGATGAACTGGTGTCATTATACACTGCTCTACCTGCAGTTACTTTAATTCAGTTCTCTGTCACTCCCCTGAATCTGAATCTCTTTACTTTCAGTCTTTTTCCTGTCTCATTCTGTGGGCTGCCACTAACACAGCCTCCCCC
>NW_023339762.1:3482276-3482691 GCF_004916995.1 Morone saxatilis | reverse complement strand
CCCCCACCTCCCTCCTCCGACACTGCCTCACCCCATCTATAGCTTGTTAAATTTGATTGACAGAAGCAGATATTTGTGGTGAGTGTCAGGGCAGTGAAGGTTTGGAAATGGAACAGAGATGTCCATGCATGGGGACTGCATGAAAGTAATATCCATATACGTGCTGTCACGCTGTTATATCTTCACCAATTTGACATCAATGATTAATTTAGCTTCAGGAGGCATGAGTGCCTGTAAATTATGCTTCATACTTTAAAATGAATTTGGATAAGTGCAGCAGACTGACACTTTGTAATTGATGTTTAGTCCGCTATAATTTGCCGGCAGACACACTGTTGCATGGCCATCAGACGTTTCAGGGCAGTGACTTCCACCGGACCAGAGCTGCACATTCCTAACCTCCGTGTGTGTGTAT
>NW_023339762.1:3463839-3482176 GCF_004916995.1 Morone saxatilis | reverse complement strand
CGGGTGAAATGTCCCTTTAACAAAATCAATCCAAGTCTTCCTCATCACATCATTTTGAGGAAAATTAGTAACTGAGCTGCTCTGCAGTTCCTGGAACCCAGGGAAGATGCATTTGCAAACATTCAAGGCATACTGTACCTAGCTAGCAAAGGCTGTGGCTAGTAACGAAATGCTCGTAATAACTCGTGAACACCATCAATGTGTTTTTATACCGTAAAAACTGATGAAGAAGAGTGTATTTTTATTATATTTTCAGTAATTCTTTTCTAACATGTACTAAGTGTCGAGAGAAATATCTGGATTTCCTTTACACAGACTTTAAGGTAAACCTGCTTTATTTTTAGCGGTTTTAATTGGCGGGTCCATTCGTTTGGAGGCGGGGACCTCATGGATAATTTAGCTCCTGTTAAAAACCTCCTAAAACTAAAACTAAAAGAAGCTGACTGCAATCACAGCAATGGTGATGAAGACAACAACTCCCATGACCCCATGCTACTTCACATCATGAAACTTTTATGGTTTTAATGTGAGAGAACCCTGAGCAGCAGAAATTACATATTATATGTTTTAGAGTTGAAAGACAGTTGAATTACCAATTAAATTTTAGGATTGTTTTTTGGCAAGACAGTGGACAATGGATGAAAGGGGGGTATGATATTCATCAGGTCTGCAGTGGACGTTGCAGAAAGGCTAGATGGAATGAGCCTTAACCATTTAAGTAACGGAGTGCCCCACAACAGTCAGAGACACTGGGATCAATGGACTGAAAGCACCGTCCACAATTAATTTATCAGGATTGTGAGAAGCAGTAAACACAACAGTTGCCTACTTACAGTAAGTGGGTATTTCAGTGAATGTCAGTCCAATATGCATTCTCCTTGTAGCTCTGTTTTGGTCTCCACCAACCCCTGAGAGAAATATCTGGGTCTTTAGCTGGTAAATGCTCCACTTTGTTCACTAGCTACTCGCTAACTTTGTCAGTCTTCTGTTTGGTGCTGGTGAGGTAGTTCAGTACAGTTGGTTTATTTGCTGAGAACAGCTGCCAGCTGCTGCTCCGGATAAAAACGAAATTGATGAGAGTGGTGAGACTGAACGAGAATAGGGCTAAAAGATGTCTAATAGGTCTGCAGAACGTATAGGGGAACCGCAGACGTCAGGTGATAATTGTGGGTTTGTCGCTTTGAGACAAACTAAGGAATTGGGTGACAATTATCTGTAGATTCATCTCCACAAACATCATCGTTCACATTGCACATTTGATCCATTGCTATTACGAAAATATTGATTACTGCAGCTTTAAGTTCTTTTTCATGAGATCTTTAGATTATTTAGTCTACATGTATTTCTTGTAACAAAACTACATAAAGTACTATATTGTTACAGCACAGTCAGACAAGCTTACCTGTGCAGACATATAATCTTATACTCATACATGTGCAACTAATCACACATATATGTTCAGCACACCCAGTCTGTTGTAATTATGTGGTGATCAGGGCTGATTGCACCTGCTTATCTGGGCAGTGATACAATCAGCGATCATTCGCCAGCATGTCGTGGTGTGTGTGGTCATTTAGTGTGCATGTGTTCGGGACGGTGGATGCCTGTGTTCTTCAGTGTGCTGTCTTCAACAAAAACATGATGACATGTCTGATGGATGTCTCCTCAGCGCAGTAGAGATAACAGAGTTTGTTGCTTTGCCTTGAGGCCACAGGGTTACAGATGCGATTTCAACTAACTTTATACAAGAGAGTCAATATAGGTACACCTTCCTCAGCTTTCAGTTTGGTTCCACTTAATTCAACTTTGGCCAATTTGCTTTCAGTATTAGATACAGTGAGTTTCATCAAGTGCTTTAATTTGATATATAGATCTCATTTGTCTCTGATGGCTTCCTGGCTCTGAGCCCTCTACTGTTAAATGGATAACATAGAAAGCCTATATCCTATATTACAGTGGGGAAAGTCATTATAAAACTCAAGTTCAAATAACAGCGGCTTCCTACTCTACTTTTAGCTACCTGCTGTGATGTGATTGAGGGGTCCAGCATGTGACCAGATTTTATTTGAGATATAATTCTGTGTTGCCGTCCAATGAAAGTCATGATTCTCTTAAATGTCAGCCTTTCATGAAATCAGAAAAATGGCCTTATATAGGCTTCGTGACAGTTCATTCTTAGGCAATTTACTGGGATTTTAGTTTTCTAACGTAAGACATAGAAAACTTTTCTGAGGTCAGTTATGACTCTTTCTATCATGAATGTTTCTTCGATGGACATTTTATATTTGTAAAAAATCCCTTGAGCCTAGAAAAGTGACGTCATCACAATGCAGACTATGGGCCACACTGCCACAAACAAACACTACTGCTTTATATTCAGTAGACCACATAAGTAAAAAAAAATCTAGTTCTATTGTATATTTATGCTCTTCGCCTCTGTGCTGAACACAGACTTGACATCAGCCCTCAAATCCAACTCCTAGAAGGACAAAAAATCAAAACATGAAAGTAGCAGAGCATTCCTGGGATTTTGAACTGTAATGTAAAGTGCAAATTAGAACTCCTTACACTACAAGTTTTTGAATAAATTAATCACACTACTGTAAAAAGTAAGTGTCACTGTAGTCAAGACCACCATTGTTGAGTCCAAAACCAGGACTAGTTGAGACCAAGACCTTTTCCAAAGAGGTTCGAGTTCAAGTCAAGACTGAGTCCAAATGAGAGAGACAAAATCTAGACCCAGACAGAAAAAAGATGCTTTTGCCATTGCCAGTGAGATGACTTCTTGCAGCCAGGCATACAATTGCAAGTGACATTGATTGGCCACTGTCAATACCCATTCCACATGGATTTTCAATTAAACCAATTCACGTTTTCTGAACAAGTGTGCTTCATCAAAAGGTTTTGTTTAGAAGGAGGAAGTTACTTCAGACAAAAAAACATATATGGCTCTACTCTGGCAAGACAATTTGAATATTTGGCGAGGCAAGTCTGAGTGAAAATACTAACGAGTCCAAGACTTTCTGTTTATCTTCCAAACAGGCACTCCTATTTAAGTATAATTAATACGTGGTGGTGGCACTTCTACTTCAGTAAAATATGTCTCCTTCACCATTTATGGACATACAAGACAAAATGAGGAATATGTTCTTTCAACAGTGAGCACTTAGACTATACAATTCAATACATTCAATCCATTTATTTCCATTACTTGAAATAGAAACAAGGATCTAAATAAAGCAAATGTCTTCTATGAGCAGAATAAAAAAAAAGCTTTGTAAAATGATTAGAAATTCTATTACACACTTGAGCACAATACCGAGGGCTTTTTTAGAACCCTCATAGTCCATTAGAGGAAATGACTTCCACACACTAAGATCAGTGCAATTTTCATATTTAATACACCCTTTTGGCCCGTGCTTCCTGCATCGGAATCTTATCACCCTGACTAAAGTTAAATGCATATGCATATGTTAGTGTGAAGAGTGGCTGTGGGAAAAAGAAACCTATTTATTCCGACATCTATATGTTAAGAGTAAATATTGCATAAGAGAAAACCAACCTGAGGCAGTCCACTTAATTAAAAATTGGAGTGAGATTAAACTAGGCATGAGCATTTCAGGGTGTTCGGGGGGATAGACTAGAAGATTTCACACCAATACTTTCCTCACACTGAAAAAAAACGTTGGATGTTTGAAAGCAGGAATGTAACTGGCTGGTGTGCAAACAGGTTGTTTTCATTCCGAAAGGTCATTGGGTTGTTTTTGACTCCAAATCTCGGTCAAGTGTACGCTCCAGACGTCAGCCATCCGTCAGACAGTTTATAGTGCAGAGTCACTCCAGATGGGATCCATCACTGAGACATCCAGGCTGATGCTGTTTAGTTTAACCATCTCCAGCTCTGAAAACTGCTTCCAGTTAAGTAACACTCCCCAGGTTGAGACATACACACACAGACACACGTCTTGTGGACAAAAAGTGACGAAAAATGAGCAAATCAGTATGGTAAAAGTTTATCTGAGCTCATTCCTGTGAGGTTTTAGTGTTTACATACACAAACCCACAACTGTATTTAAAGACACTGATCATTTGATTGTAGCATTTTAAAAGTAAAAGGGAATTCAAAGTTTAAAGGTAATAGAGTTACAGCATATCTGTAACTCGGACAGAACAAAGGAGGATTGCAAGATGGCATAAAGGAAAAAAATAAATTACAAAAAGGAAATGGATCAAAATATCATCTAACTTCAACTTACTGCTTCAGTCCAAACTACACATTTAATATGAGACCTACATTTCCATAATCCCTCATACTTTTCTCTACACTATAATAAAACTTGAGGAGATGGGGGAGTAAAAGGTGCAGTGATGAGGAGAGTGACAAATTTACTAAGTAGCTCTGGAGGACCTAAAGGTGCAAAGATACTCTGGCGACACCTACTGCCCAAAATATCCCCTATTGTAAACGCATGTCTGTCTTGTAAAAGTTTTTACAAGGGGTTATAGTCAGTGTGTGAGATGTTGAGAGGAAGCTTTACGTACACCAGATGTCCATACAGAAAAAGGGGATTAATCCACAAGAAAATTATCAAATAAAATGACAGCAGTGTAAAATGGAGCCCATGTTCATACACCTTAAGGTTTATTGGAATTAAAATTATTTATTTTCAGTGTGCAGCAATTCATTTAATCAACACTTCAAGTTCGTTTTTGCCCCTATCAGAAGGGCAGGCAGCTGCCACTGTTTTATGGTGCCCTGCTCAGGTGCCCTGGCGTCATATCTAGAGAACGCTTAAGTTTCTTTATATTTGTAGCTTCAGAGCATCCATTACTCTGTGCCGTGGGATGATGTCCACTGCTCAGTTGTTCGTGAAACGCACTGAACACGCGTAACCACGCAACAGAAAATACAACAGAAATACGCACAGGACAGGACCAGAAACATTTATTCTGTTACTGTTGAGTTTATAATGACCTTATCTAACCTCCTGGTGTCTGTGCAGCCCCACGCAGCGCACAGCATATACAGAGCAAAACATGAAATGATTGTGCATTTGTTTATGGAACACGATCATTTCGCGTAATTATGGAGGAAAAATGCGCACAGATGAGGACTAATAAACACAATCATTTTGCTTCTTCACTTTTAATACAACCATGCTGCTCACTTTTGAGTTTAGAATGTCCATATCTAACTCCATGATGGATTTTAACTCAAATGCAACCCACAGTGTTCAGAGCATTTAACATTTGCTGTCGGTTTTGAACAGCAGGCAGAACATTTGTAATTTTCCCCAAGAGGAAGATCAGTGTGTGTGTGTGTGTGTGTGATCTCACACTAGCAGCGTGTGTACTCTCTGTGTGTCTGGTTACTAGGGGAGGGCTGGCTCTTATTAAAGCGCGGAGCTCCAGTTTGGACCTTCCCTCGCCTCAAGTCAAGGAGACAGCCGCGTGCACCCGCGCTCGGTTATTTGGCGGCCCCCCGCTGGTTCCAAGCTCACTAGTATCAACACCACGCACTGATCCGGGAACAGCAGCAGCAGCTCCTCTCTCCCATCTCAGCACCCGCCTCACCGTGGTGCGTCCCAGACGCGCTCTCTCCAGTTCAGGATGGACTCGCCTCCTTCTCTTCACCTTTCCCACTGACTGTGACGCTGCTGTAGTTTGGTGGGAGTTCCTGGGGAAGGAGCTGGAACTGATCCTCTGTCCGCTGTTTCGCCTTTCCACTGGGTTTTTAATTTGATTGAACTGCCACTGTACACTCATCCGCGGGCTCCGAAATGGGAATGTACATACATCTGCTGCTTTTGCAGTACTATTTCGTCTCGAGTTTTGTGTGCAATGCCGTCGCTTTCGTGGAGGAACCCTCCGGGGGCAGGTCGGACGGGTACTGCGGGCGGATCCTCCGGGCGCCGACACATGGGACCCGGAAGGATGGCCACCATGAGTTCAGGCTCAGAGTGGAGGGGGACCCGGAAACCTACCAGCCCGCCAGCACCTACAGAGGTAGAGTTTAGAGTCCATCTGCGCAATCAGTGCGTAAACCTGCGCCAAATTGAACAAGTGGACTGTTTGTGAAGTTGGAAATCAGAGCACGTTTACTCTGAAATTCATAGAAATCTTTATTTTGTTTTATTTATTCAAACTTGAGTATGACTAACCACCTATAAGACTGTAAGCAATAGCCACAGTAATCTAAAATTTGACTAGAAATTGCAGCCAGGAGGACACAAATCCCCAACTAGTCAGTCTGTCTCCTCTGGCCCCTGCAGGGAGAGTTGTGGTTTGATAAGGCTACTTAGTGTTATAATGTTTGACCTATATTCACTTCCTCTCCTCTTTCTGCAAGCAAGGAGACACACATACAAACACTCACAGAGGGAGATACACACAGGCACACACACACAAACACACACACAGATCTGGCTCCAATTAAGCTGACCCCTACAAATTTAGTCCCTATCCTGCCTGATGGATTTGGCCACATAAAAAAAAGACTTTGGCCTACTCACAGAGGTTCTTGGTGAGTTTAGAAGTTACACTAAGCAGTTTTGAGCTCTTACAGTTATGAGACCTGGCATGTTGCAGTTTTGAAACAGGCTTCAAAACGAGGAGGAAAATCAAGGGTCACCTTGTCTAGAAGTCTCCCCACTGAGATCATACTCCAGATCATGCAAGTTTCGGCTGTGACGCCACATTTAGCAATTCAGGGCAAAATTCTAATCAGCTACGTGTGAAGGACACCACCCAAGGAAATAAAGAAGTTATTCCCCAAACCTTCACAGCCTTTAAGTTCACTTAAAATAACAAAAACGGATAAGATTGAAAATATTGACATCTTCGTTCTCAGCACTGGGAGCAAGTTTTAAGATAAATGAGCTCGTATGAAAAGGCAAGGTTAGGGCACAGGGGTGAGCCGAATAAAATTTCACCTACATCTCATTATACGGCTCCTGTTCCTGGCCCGTTCCCCGCACCAAACTCTCTGTATGAGATTTATAGCCTCTCTTTTATTCTAGTGTGAGATGCTGAGCCTCTTTTTACAGCCATCACATTAAATACTGCTTCCCTGTGCGTTTCCCTGGCATCATACGGGGTGACCCTGCGTCATGCAGTGCCACCCTTGTGTGTCAATGTATGTGCCTCTTTACTGCTCAGCTTTTAGTGAATACATGCTTTCTCTCTGCTCTACAGTGGTACTCCTGGCAACCAGCCCTGCTTATTTCAGAGGTTTTACCCTCATCGCGCTGAAGGAGGGCAGAGAGGGCACCACAGACGACGACTACGCCGGCCAGTTCCAGGTAAGGATAAGCAGGTGTGGAGAGGAGAGGAAGAATCGCTGCATACTGAATGTGCTCTGCTGAGCTTTCTGGGAAAGTTCACAAAGGATGAACTCATTTGCATGCTATAATGCACATGGGAGTCGACTTAGCAGCTCCCCGCTGTCTTCTGATATGGAGGTTAAAGGAGGTGTTGCTGACAGATGCAACACGGCTCCCCTGGATGACGCTAGAAAACTGAGCTCTCCTGTTGTGGCAAAGAAGAAAAGAGAATCTAGTTGCCTCTTTGGTGCAGCTCTTCTAGGTTGAGGCAGACACGGCATCCATCTCGCTAAGTGGCAGATATTTCCTCCAGCGGAAGAAGGAGAGGGCGAAGGAGAAGGCAGGGGAGGAAAGAGAGGAAGAGGCATGTGAGGACAGAGAGAAAAGAGATAAACAGAGAGAGTTGGACAGAAAGCAGGAGAGAGATGTGAGATGTTTGGTTTGGTAGTAACATAGCTCCCACTGAGCAGCAGAGTGCTCCCGAGGAGAGAGCCAGACTTCCTCAATTACCTCCTGCTCAGTGTAAACAGGAACACACATCTGTAGCTGTGTTGCCACATGCTGATCCTAACCAGACTCTTACCAAACAGAGCAGGAGGCTGCTTTCATGTAGCCAACAATTTAAAGAGAAAACTGAGAAGATGTTGCTTCTTGGTTCCACCGACTTTGAAACAATCATGTTTGTTGAGACTTTGTAGTGATGCTAACTTGCAGACACAACAGTGCGTGCAACGTATTTACCCAATTCTTCACCTAACTAAGATCCTTCTTTTTATCATGTTTGCAGCATCTATGTTTGCCAGCACTTCTGTGCTTTGGTTATAAACTGTTTGGGTTCCCATAGAGGACGGAGTGACAGAAACTACAGTAATCAGTTCCTGGTATGTGGAATAACAAATGTTTGACGTAATTTGTGTGTCAGCGTCATTAATTAAAGGTCTCCTTCGGAGTTTGTGACCACTGGTAGTGCTATGGAGCAGTGTTTTGCTTTGTATCATGCACACACACAAACAATTTTAAAGATTTTATCTATACCAATTGCATTTATTCTTGATCCTGCTTATTGTTCTGATTCTTTGTCAATTATATAACATATAGGTGCAGTGGAGTGGATTGTTTTTACTCTTTAGACTGTTTGCAGCTTCAGTTGATTATAATGGAAGTGCTCTGCTGCAGGCATGCTGCGGTTGCTGATACCATAGATAAGCAAATGTACATGGTATGATAACTCAGTTTTTGTACAATGGTATACAGTGGTATACCGCTGCAACCCTGTTTTTGAGATCATTTATTCATTTACTGTCAATCCTTCTGTCCCTTAGTGGCTATTAGAAGGTATAAATTTGAAAGAGTGTAGAGAGCTTGGTTTCTGACGCTGAAACTATATATTTTGTGTGTTGAAACTAATTGTTTTCTTTGTTCATTAACTTCTTCTTTCATTCACTGTGCTCCTTGTGCTAGCATAAGCATTATATGGCATAAAGTCTCACATGTCTGGCCGTGGTTCAACCTGTATCTTGCAGCAGTGTTGCCTCTTGGTTTACACTCTCACTTTTTTCAACCACGAAATTAAAATGAAAAGTCTTTGCAAGTTTACACACTGCTCTACAAATGATAAAAGAAATAACAGCTACTGGATGAATAATACAAAATAAGGAATACATTTTTAAAAACAATAGGGGAGAATAAACTGGTCTAGTTTTAAAGGTCCAGCATGTAACATTTAGGAGGATCTTTTGCCAGAAATGTTTTACAATATGCATAACTTTGTTTTCATTAGTATATAATCACCTGAAAATAAGTCCTAAATTCAGTGTTACCGTAGAATGAGCTGTCTATATACAGATGCAGTGGGTAGCCTTCAGTAGAGTGCGCCAATGTTGAAACACCATATTTCTATTTCTATAGTAGCCCAGAATGGACAAATCAAGCATTGGCTCTAGATAGGGGCATTTCACACCCCCTGTAGTTTCTCCTTCATGTTCAGAAGGTGAGGGTGAAACAAGGGAGTTGCAATCTCCAACTGCGTACTGGTCCTTTAAAAGTTGAGTGATTTTGTTCGAGCTCATACACGATAGATAAAGCTGAGAAGTCTGGAAAACATAATTTTCTCTACTTAAATAAATGATATAATAAATAAATGAGTTCTCACAAACCAGCTTGTGTGAAAGCGAAGATAACAGAGAACTACGTTGTTTTCAGTAGGACCTTGGTCTGTATTGAAACAGTTCAAACTTAAAGATCTTAGCTCACTCTGCTCTATTTGATTTTTGCTCCTTGCACAATAAACACCTCACAGTCTCAACCTCAGAGTCCCAGCAGAGTCTGCAGTGAGGCTGAGACCAGGCAGTAGGCAGTGAGCAGAAACTGGAACAGTGTGGGCTGAGCCTGAACAAAATTAAAGTTGACAATCTGCCTTTACAATCTGTTTAATACATATTGGCAAATCCATCAGACAGTTTTTGTTCTGTAATTGACAGTTGTAATTGACACTTTTATCCACATGTGGAGAATGATTAAGGCCTCTAGAGATAAGCTGCTGTCAAAACACTGTGTTTAAAGAATATATTCGGTTCGGAAAAGTTCTGAGAAGCTGACTGTATGAAAGATGTGTCCTGCATGATGCTACGTTTTAAGGACACTACGTTAAATCAATGAAAACTTTATTTTGGATTCATGTAGAAATAGAAATTAGTTTCGGAATGATTTCATTTATTAAATACGCCGTCCTTTGTGTCCCAGTTATTTTAGCGGGTCGATAAGAGAAGATGCAGCATGACAGCGGGTCTGGCTTTTTATCTAAATGACCTCAATCCATCAAACTCAGCTTCTTTTTATCAGAGAGGTTTACATAATAATACTTATGTAAAATAAAGTTTATACAACAATTCATATTCCTGACAGTTTATTTTCCACAAGTTAATTATGCAGCTAGTTTTGCAATGTCATGATTGTTATTGGGCAGTGGAAGAGGAGCCAAATGAGCACAGTTGTGGTTCCCCATACGGCTGTTCTCTCTCCTCGCTTTCTGGTACTGGGTTGTTTCTGGCAGCTGTCCTGGAATGTGCCCGCCTGCTGTTTGCCTAAAACACCACAACTGAGAGTCGCTACTCATTGTTTTTTCCTTAAGCAATAATCTGCTCTTTGTCTCCATTACTACCATTAAAGGACTTCTGTCTTAATGTGTCAGACCTTGGAGAGCATTTCTGCGAAGGGTGCATCTGTGTGTGCACAACTCAGTATCCCACTGAGTCTGAAGTAATTGTCTGCTTGGAAATGTGTGTCTTTGTGCTTACATATGCATCGAATGGGCATGGGGGTATACGTGCGGGTCTGTATGTGTGTTTTTCCCAGCCCTCCTTGCGTTAGTGTGGGACGTCGGTCATATTTATCTAGGCCAGCAATGTGTTATTGCTCAGGGAGACAAACGGAGCTTGTTTGGATAAGGGAAGAGATGAGCAGACATGAGATATTATCTTCTTTTTTTCCTTTGCACAGATTATCTAGGGTTCTGAGTTTAGCTGGGGATAAACAAACACAATCAGTTTAAAGTGCCACAGCTAAGTCATAGGTTTCAGATAGAGGCAATTACATGAGCCAAGCAGGGCTTAGGCTTTAAAGAAAAGGACGAGTAGGATGTGTGTAGAGTTGGAATTATGGTGCCCTGATATGTAACATAATCACACTTGAATGTGATCGTACCAAGTACCAAAGATAGAGACACGCAGGATTGTGTAGTCTCGCACCCCTCCCTGTTTTTGTGATTAACGGGAAATTTACAGGGACAACTATGTGCTTATTTTCTTCAAGGAACTTGGGCTAAAAGACACTTAACACATCTTTATTTATTATGCTTGACAAGCTGGTTGGTTCAGATGCTTGAGGTCTGCATAAATAATGTTGTACTCTGCACTGATTATGGCTTATTACTGTAATACATAATGCATCAAGACTATGAGTGTGAGGCCATTATTTCTTACTTATTGATTGGTTAGGGATTCACACAAGGAGGTGACAAATCATTTTGGGGTGATTGTGAAAAATGGATTCATGAAATGAAATGTTTTTTTTGTATAAATGAATGGTCATATAAGGTATGCTAATCTGTATCACAGATAATCTGGGTATCAAACTATACCTAGAATGCTTGTTGCCTGGTAGCTTTTTCTCTGCACAGGAAGTGATTTAAAATTTGTATATAACTTGCTAGTTTTTCAGCATGAGCAATGATAGTAAATATCACTGGCTAATTCTGAAAACAGTATGTCCCACCACCCACTTGTAGTCTGCCCAAACAACAAATAGAAGTGCAGCAACGAGAATGTGAGCCCTCACTGGCTTCCCACCCATGAACATTCATTTGTAGAACACAACGATAGAACCAGATATACCAGTAATGGGAATTAGGCCCTGGGTTTCTGTAGTGGGCAAAAACATTGCCCCTGTACCTCTTGTACATATTGTAGCTCACAGTTGATTGACTGTTTGACTTACAGTTGATCTGTGGAAGTGCAAAACCTGCATCATTTTTAATTTCCAACAGCAGCAGAGGATGTCGACGCTAATCCAGCAACAAAAAGTTATTCCTCACCATTTATTGAAACAGCACAACCAAGCCAGAGTGAAAGTGTGAAAACACCATTACTGGAAGTTAAACCTGGTTCTCTGGTGGGATTTTTTCACACTACTGCTCACACTGTTTGATTGTTTAAAATGATAAAAATGTGTAATACAGACAGACAATTGTATAAAAAAAACTCATCTCAGATCAGTATTCACAGAAAATAATCTGTGTGTGTTGTTAAATTCATCCAAATCGCTCGTTTTACACAAACTTCCTGCAGTTATTGTGTTCACTATTTGGGTTCATTGTACAGTGAATCAGTTGTTCTCTTCTGTTTGAAATATCCATAAAATGTGTAATTTGGTAATGGGTCGTTAGTTGGTTGGTTGGCCAAATATTTGATTGTGATTAATATTCAATTAACCATGCAGCCCTACTGTGAATAACAAAAAATCATCATGTCATATGCCAAATAAATGCTTAAATAAACTGTATTTTGTGAAACTAGCATAAAATGCACTGCTGGTCAATGTGGAGCAAAAATGACTTGAAAACGTAAACAAAGTACCACTGTTTGGTGTCATTGAATATGCCACCACTTAGTTTTCAGTGCTTGGAAGCCAAAAGCGATTGAGGATGACGGCTATAGTCTCAACAGCTCTGTGACTCAGCCTTGGTCTGAGCAGGAGCCTGTCTAGTTTATTCATGCTCTTTCTCATTGACAATAGCCCAAACAAACTGAGTGGGCAAGGCTAGAAAACCGACACACATGCACACACAAGTCAGCCCTATTCATACGCACATGCACACACATATACAATGACTGTGTTTACTTGTTCAGAATAATAATGGCCCAAGACGCTGGTTAAGGTCGTAGTCAGGTTAAATTGTTAACATGAACCCATGGCACTGTCTTATTAGACCCTAAAGTTATTTTCCTTTGTCTAAAACAAGGGCAACCACCAAGTGATTGATAGGGGTAACTAATTTGCTCACGAAAAATATCCCAAATTCTGTTTTATACTTTACTTGGCTCTGGGGAACTGTGGATAAACTGGAGATATTGTAGCTCTAAAACAAAACACAGCTGCCAATTAAGTATGCCATGGTATTTCTTTTGTAGGGGAAAGAAATGATGATACCAGCTGGAAATTATCTTTATTAATTCAGATTTACTTTACTTGCAGACAGGAGAAGTCAAAAGTTAAAGATATTTTCATGCTACGAAGTCAGTAAACACTGTGCTTACTGGATTATTGAGGTTCAGAACCAGGTCAGACTAAGACAGACTTCAGGTCAAAGGTTGAATGCTCAGTGTTTGTAAATGGCTATCCAGTGTCATAGGTCTTTCACTTTGCATTTTTCTCTACACTATATGTCATTTAGTCTGCTCTCTGAGTATGCTCTGCAGTCAAGGTGACAGACTTGCCCGTTGTTGTCAGAGCTTTTAGCACCCCAATAACGTCAGAGCTTTCGCACATAAAAAAACAGATGAGAAAAAGACATGACAGACTTAAAGAAAAGCAGGAAAAAAATCATTTGCGCTTTCAGACAGTCCATTTACGTATCTAGCCTGCATGAGCACAAACAAGACACAAACACTCCTTGGTTTGACGGCTATGACAGCATTATAGCTCACAGAAACTTTAAAAAAAATGCTCTTAAATTGACTTTTACAAAGGATTATAGCACTAAAATGTGTATATAACTGTAAAAAAGTGGATTTTAAAAAGAGCTTTGGGGTCATTTTTATATTAAACAGATCCAGTGAACAATACACTCCCTCTTCTCCAATGTTGTTTTGTGTTATTGAACGCCAAAAGCCACAGAATTGGCTCCATTTGCTAGGAAATAAACCTGCACACACACATAGTTATTTTTTACAGAGTAGCTGTTTGGATATGTGACACTGCTGCCTTGGTTGGGTGGCTCAGACACAAAATGTAATATGATGCAATATTTGTGATAGCCCCAAGATCTCAGCGGTATTCTGCAGTAATAGTATGGCTGTGATTGATGGAAAGCTCAAGGCAAAATGTCGCCGCCTTCGAGGTCTTCATTGAGCAAGCAAACTTTGTTACTTTCTGAAATAAGCTCATCTTCAAGTGTTGACGTGACATTTCAATCTGTCTGTCTGCCTGGTGTTTTTCCTCCGCAAAAGTTTCATCTCTGCACTCAGGTCCCAAAGGTTTTAACTGTATTCACTACCTTGTAACTGCTTTGCATTTAATTACAAACCTGCAGTGTGTGTGCACACCGACCAACAAACACACACGCTAATATCACTCTTATTGTCAGTTTTCTCCAGGGATCTTGGGTGTCTGTTCAAGCCTGGGTTTGCCTTCTCTGTCTCTTTGTGTGCGTGATGTGTGCGTGCGTGACGATGTGTGTGTGTGTGTGTGTTTGTGTGTGTGTGTGTGTTTGAACAGGGCTCTGCATTTGCTTGTGCAGGCACTCTGAAGCATCTGTGTTTACCGTCTCAACAGAGAGCGAGAGATTGAGTGAGAGAGATTGAGATAGACAAACCGTGGACACACACAGACATGCCAGCCTCTGCAGTGAAAACAAACGCTCCTTTGCCAGTCTTCCCACACTCCCTCTCTTCCTCTCTTTGCCTGTGTCTCTTTCTGTCTGTCTGTCTGTCTGTCTGTCCTTCCATCTCTCACACATTGTCTCCAACAATATGTCTTGAAACTTAAACGTGCCCACATCTTGTTTTAAGTTTTCTTTGTTTAAATAAAAGTCTTGACAGCAATTCTACCATTGTGTAGTCATATGACTTTGAGTCACAACCCTGAAACTGAGGACCTCGACTAAACAAAAGCACTAAGTACTGCCAATTCAGTTTTTACTTTAACACCACTGACTCCTAACCCACCACCCCTGAGCCCAAAGTGGAGGCTTTTGGGACCAGTAGCAAACACAAAGATAGAGCTGGCAAATATTCTGCTCTCAAACAGGGGTTACCAGTTTGAAATGATATAAATATATATCATTGAAAATGCAAAGTCTAAAACTCAGAATCCAAACACTATGACTTGGGACTTACTTATATTGTTGTGGGACTGGACTGGGAATTTGATTGGACTTGACTCTCTTGACTTTAAACCCAGTGGTAAGGAATTAGGACTTTACTTTGGATTTACCTGTCTTGACTATGGGCTTGACTGTGGGATTTAATTGACTTAATTGTGTTGACTCAGGACTTGCAATGCAAAAACTATAGGACCTAAAGTTTAGTATTTGAGACCTTGGACTTGACTATCTGGATGTTTGTGAATTTGATTGATTGTGACTTGATTGTGTCTTGGGTTAAACATGCTTGTCTTGAATCTTTTGAATTTGGGCTTAACTCACTTGACCTCAGACTTGTCTGTCTTGAGTTGTGTTGTCATTTTGCAAATATATTATATATGAATGAAAAAAAAGTGTGTGTGTGTGTATATATAGTGAACAAACATAAATCATATAATACATTTTTGGACTTGGTACTCCATTGTCTTGTTGTGGGACTTAACTGTCTGCAAAATCTTAAGTTGGACTGTGTCTCTACATTGACTGTCTTAACTTGGAGCATTACATAGGACTGGACTACCAGGACTCTGGCCTTGATTTAGGACTAGGGACTAGGGGCCTGTTTTGAGATTGGACTTTAACATTTGGACTAGGAACCTTGACTTGTGATTGATTTGATTGGCTGTGTTGACTCGGGACTTTGTTCTGTATTTTGACTTTATGTGCCTGTCTTGACTTGGCATTGACTGTGTTAACTAGGAACATTACTCAAGACTAGACTTTAATGACTCTGGTCTTGATCTAGGACTTGACTGTCTGGACTGCGGTGCTATCCAGTAGACAAATTCAGTCTGAGAGAACACAATGATGGATAATAATCCAACTTACACATTCTGTCTTTTGATGTTAAATATGGACTTAAACATCCGAGTGGACAGTGTTATTACAAAACACATGCTTTTTCTCATGTTAAGATTGCAGCTCTTTATTTATGTATTATCCGTATGCAGTTTCTGTTTCAATTTGTCATGTTGTAGCCCCAGTCTATCTCCATATTCCTCTCTCACACAAAACTCTCTGTGTTTGTCTTCTCTTTAAGCCTGCGTCTTTCTATTGCTTTGTTTGTCTCTTTCTTCTCTCCTTCCCTTATCTCTTTTATGTCTCTCTCCCGGCCTCTTTCTCTTCTTATGCCTTTGAGCAAGTTGTTTGTGTCTGTATATAAGGAGGCGTGAGGAAGTCAATACAGAAATACATAGAAGTATATTTACGTTTGGGTGTTCTGTATGGATGCGTTTTCTCTGTATAGTCTATGAAAGAGCTGCCTGTGACTTTTGTCTCCCTCTTAATGTCCTATCAGGACTTTGGGACTGGGTGTTAGGTCATTGTTATTGTTGAGCCGAGGCAGCTGGAGAACACTAGCTACAAGGTCATAGGCCATGTGTGTATGTGTGTGTGTCTCTGTGTGTTTAGTTTTTAAAACGTCTGACAAGGTCCAAGTACCGAAGGGACTGGGCTAGACACGTCTTAAATACAAAAGCCTGTTATCATCCAAAGCCCCACTTAGGAACTTTGAGAATTGTCCTCTTTCACATAACTTTGCTTTCGGCTCAAGCTTCTGTCACATCTGTGATTCAATGAAGAAAAGGGAATAATTGTTGATATCAAATCAAAGCAGAATAAAAGATTGGTCATACTACTGCTACTGGTGTTGTCTTAATATCAAACATCAGTTAACCATTGAGATTTATGACTCACTCTTTTCCCCAGCAGATACCATATTAAAGCTGGATATGTGCAGTTTACTCATCTCTGCACTCTGGAAAACCCAAGTGAAAGTTCTCCTGTGATCAAATATTCAAACTTGCTAATGTGGTTTTCTAAGTGAACAAACACGGAAACAGCACAAACAAACAAACAGCAGCTAGCAGTTCTTGTTGTACTGCTCTCAAAGAAGCCATGTTGCTTCTGTTATGCTTTCATTTAGCTGCAGACTTGACTGGCCACTGGTGGAAAATCGCTTTTCCCAAAATGTTGCTCTATTGCTTATGATAAGCCTACAGGGGGTTATATGTATGGATCAATGGTGATTTTAAATAAAAAACTGACTGTCAAAAGGTGCTGTGAGTAGAATTTTAAATATTTAACTGTCAAATGAATATAAATTGGACAATTAATTGCAATATTGCACTACATAGCTCAAATAGACAATGACCTTGTACTATGTTACTAAATTGGGAGCACATTTACCAATACTCTGTTGTTTCCTAACAAATGTTCTCAAATGTTTTTCGTAAGGATTTGGGTCTGAACAGCTGTATTGCCCATTGTAAAGTCAATCAAAAATAAATAAATAGAAATTGTGAGATGATGATGATGATGATGAAGATAGATGCATCCTCTGGGCACTGTAGATATCCGTACTAAATTTCATGGTAATCCGTCCAATAAGACCAAAGTGGTGGACCTACCAACGTACCTGTATTTCTATCCCTAGAGCCACGCTGCTGGTTTGGTTAACCAGTACCGGTACAGAACCAGCCCAGATCTGTACCTCACTAAACATCCAACTGTAGGGAGTGTTTAGATGGTGATCTAACTTGTCGGGGTTTTATTAACAACTGTTTCTATTTCAAGTTATTTCAGAAAATGAATCTGGAGGATAGTTAATGAGATCTGACAATATTTTACCATCTTTTTTCTGTTTCAAAAAAAGCAAGCACCTAGCGACAGGTGCATTCGCCTGGTCAGATAATAGACATTTTAGAATTGATGTATGGGTTGCAAAGAAAATGATCAGTCATCTGTTGTGCATAGCCTCTGTCTCAAACAACTCGGAAGGAGTCTTAGTAGGAGTCAGTAGGAGAAGAGCTCTTGTGTGGTGGCATTACAACACACTGCAATTCACTGTGGTCTGGATATGCATTTTCAGGGAAAATGACCTCAGAAAGATCATGGTAACATTTGCAAAAGTAGACATTTGCTTTTCAATATGTTAATGATAAATCCTCCCTTGTTCCCAGATCATTGATGAGGATGACACACAGTTCATGACCAACTGTGCCCCCGCAGTGACAGAGAGCACACCTCGCAGACGCACCAGGATACAAGTCTTCTGGACAGCGCCGCCTACTGGGACTGGCTGTGTTATACTGAAGTGAGTTAGATTTTTGTCCTACCTTTGAATAAGACAGGCCTTTATGATGCCATTGTTGGAATGGAGAGCAAACACTGCAATATCAAAAATCCCTTTGTTTTTTGAATTTCTCCTAAGGGGGATCAATAAAGGAACATCTTATCTTATTATCAGGGGTGGAACAAGTATTCAGATCCTTTCCTTATGTAGAAGTACCAATAAGTAAAATTAATGGTTCTGACATTATTTGATTAATAAGACTGATGCATCAATATGTAATGTTTAATCTTTAACAATGCATTA
>NW_023339762.1:3454185-3463739 GCF_004916995.1 Morone saxatilis | reverse complement strand
AGTTATGCATATTGTATTCCATTTGTGCTAGTAAATCCTGCTAAATTGCACACTGGACATTTAAATGACCTCACATGACAAAGCTTAAGAATTCAAGATTTCAAATTCAACTACCAAAAAACTAGTTTTAAGCATTAATTTAATTAAAGCATGTTGGAAAACCAAAAAGAAAAACAATAAGTAAAAGGACCATGTGAATGATCATTCAAAAAACAATAAAAAGCAGTTTGGAAGTCTACACTCAAGTCTCAGATGTCGTGACCTAAAAGCAACAACAAAGGCACAGTTCACATCAGTCCCTGCTCACTCATATTGGTGTCTTGACCAAAAAATGAAGGTGAGGAAAGGTTAGTTGTGGTAGTTTCAAGCGCCGCAAGTTGATTTTCATGCTGTGACAAAATGGATGGACAAGCTGCCGAACAGAAAGGAAATCAATCTAAAATCCATATGGCATGGTTTGGATAATGGAGAGTACTAATGGAAAGTAGTTTATAGGTAAAATTAATAACCACTGGTATAATCCATCAAGTTACATAATTCCACAACAGCTTGAGCACTTTATCCACAGTTTCTCCGTGTTTTGCTCGTACAAAGAAGAAATCTGGACTGCTTTACAACCAATCAACACTGTGCCTTGGCATGGTCATTGTTGTTTTTTACAAAGAGTCGTTATTGGTTATAGGCAACACATTAAGTAAGCTAATGCCAGGTGTTTCTCCAGAAGCCAGGACTCACTGTGGCTTGTGTAAAGGGACCGACTATACAACAAAGAGACAGATGATGATTACGGGGGGCAATTTGTGGTTTGAAGCAGGTGTGACTCTAAACCTGCACTGTGTTATTTCAAGAGTGGTGTGTGTGTGTGTGTGCGTGTCGTGTGTGGTGCTGTTGTCCGCTGATCTTAGTTCTGTTGTATGTTCTGCTGACGAAGTGGGTCGGCACACCGCACCCCAGAATAGCCCCCGCAGCACCTAGAACTTATTGGTAACTGCTTTCCCTCAGCCCCACTGTAGATCCCAGCATGAACAAGGCTCTGTATGGTTTCATCTAACACATACCGTTCGACTGAGACATTAACTGCTCCTCGCGTCATGTTCTCAAGTTTCCGTAATGCCTCGTGGAGCACCTCGCTCGTTTTTTTTTTTTTTGTTATTTGAGCGTTTCCACGTGAAACAGAATTGTGCTGTGGAACCAGTTGTGTGTTGCTAACTCAAGGGCCGCACAGTTAATCAAAATATTGTCAAAATCATAATATGGCCAAGTGCAATGTTTGCAGAAGCTACAATTATAAAAACAGCATTATAATGTAGTACTGTAGTGCTGCAGTACTACATTTTCCTAGCCTACAGATCTTGTTCTCCAGGAGTAAGAACACGTGTTTTCGGAACCAGTAAAAATAAAAATTGTGATGCAAAAATGATAATTCCCACTAATCATGAATCATATTGAAATGATATCTGAAATGACATAATATCTGCCTAAATCATCGCAATATGATTATTTTACCATATCATGTAGCTCTAAAGTGAACCAGTGCGTTTGCTACAAATATATAAGTGGAGAAGAGGATCCACTCCCTCTGTAGATAAAAACTGGTCGTTCAAAAGTGAGAAACTAATGAAAACATACCTTTGAATATTTTGAATATTTTGAATATTATATTCCATTTCTACCAATAGATCCTCCTAAATGTTACACAGTGGGCCTTTAAAGTTGCTCCATTATGTTCACCAGCTAGCTGCTAATTTTGTCTGGTTGCTTTTTGGTGCTGGGCAGGTACGGTATAATGGGTTCATAATGAGCTTTGTTTTACTGAAAAATAAGTCAAAATTATCTTGTATATGTAATTTGTTTAAACTCCAGAATAGCTTCACATACATTTATTTTATGTCTCTGCAAAAAATCTACATGGCTGGAAACAATACATTAGAGTGGTGAGCCTGAACCAAAACAGTGAAGTTGCAGGCCAGAAAACCAAAACAATGAGCTCAAAGACACTAAGGTAGAGCTCAGGGCGGGTGATAATTCTCAGTGGATTTACTATTTACTTTACCTTTCACATTACCCATAGCCATTTGACCCATTGTTAGTATAGAAGTATTGATTAGTTCAACTTTAACTCTCAAATATCAACATCAGTATGTTTGGGGCAAATATTACCCAGTAGACACTGAGCTAGCCATCTCAGTGCAACATGCATTAGTAGAAATCTTTTTTTTTTTTACATAAAAACTCAAACAAAAACACATTTTGGACACATTCATAATGTGTAGCAATAATAGTTACAACACATTACATCCAGAGATGCAAACTATAAGTGTAATAGGCTTTTAGGCTGATGCACTAATGATCATTTCTATAATAAGTCCAATGCACAACATAATATAGTAAACCAGAAGTAATGAGAAGCTGTACTTGAGGTTTATTTGAGACAAATCTGAAGATTATCTGGTGACTTTAATGATGTTTTGCTTCATCTTTAACTGCCCTCTCATCTCCTTAACACTCAGACAGAAAGCTTTTTGAAATGTTGGGATATCCCATATATAACCCATGATTAAAAGTTATTAGTGCATTATATTTACAGCATCTGTACTCACATCCAGCATATATTGTGCTTAGTGTATGCACCATTGTCTGAGCAGCCCTGTGGAGAAAAAAAGTTTGATTTAACACAATGGAATGCAGTGAAGTCTGGGTTTAGCCCCTGGACCACAATACTTTGATGCTCATGTCATGATGAACACATTAATTCTTAATGTTGTTCTAACAAGAGCCACAGGCTGTTGTGGAATTAAGAGAAAATCGTTAGGTACAAAGCCAAAGAGAGCAGAGAAGACAGAAGACTGACTTCAGCGAAAGAAAGAAACAAAGGATTGATTTCTACACACAATGACTACATACAAATTATGCTTCTACAAAGGCAATGTTTTCTGATAAGAAATGGCTCTTAAAATGAATACATGATGAAGTGAAAAGTGTAATTCTTGCCACCTGTGCGAGCACAAACAAATCATACGTGGGCTCATACGGTCACAGTGGCAATGGCAATATGCAGCTGCTAGCCTCTTTTTGACAAATCTAGAATACAAATGATAAACAGCCGATAACTGGGAATGAACGCGCCTCTGAAATTGTTTCTCCGTCTGCCTGCCTTCCTCTTTCTCCACAGTTCTGCTTTTTTCCTTCTCTCTCTCTCTCTCGTTTCCATCTCCTCATCCGACTTCCCGAAGGGAATAACCTCCCTAACACACATCTCTTCCTCCTCTGAGCGAGATGCTATAACTTGCCCTTACCTCCACAGTATACTCACAGCTGTTACTTTTAATTTATCTGCTGCTGCTGTATGACAGATGGCACGTAGCCATCCCAGTGTTTGCTAGTCCAATAAATCCAGCCCTGCGTAGGGGAACATCTGCTATGCAAATTCACCTCGTATTACTGTCACTTTTGTCTGTCAGCGGTGAGATAGAGATTTAGCATTACCTCATCTAACGTGTATGGCTTTCTGTCTCACTCTGTCTTCTTCCTTAACTATCCACTCTCTGCGGCTGCTTGTCACTTAATCTTTGCTAAGACCATTTTTCGTTTTTTCCCATAGCACAGTCTTCAGAAGCAAATTCAGTCAGGGAGGAGATATTTTGCTGTCGTTCCTTGCTATGAAATGTCACTTTAGTGGACAGCGTTAACAACTGTCTGATGTGAATGGTGTCTCTTTAATACTGGCCAGTGTCGTGTTAAAAGAATAAAATTTGTGACTCACATTTTCACTTACATGCCACATTATCCATTGGCAATGTAAAGTATCACCACTACTGCACCATGGGAATGTTCTTTCTTCACCTCTCTTTATATTAGCCAGTCTGTTCCTCTCTACTTCCAGCACTCTGTAGATATAATTATATAGACTATGTATTGCCAGTCCAACACGTCAAACACATGTCTCTCACCTCATTCCAAGAAGCTTCAAATACTCCTTACAGTTGGGAGTGCTCCAGCACTTTCCCCCTCACTGTGGAAATCTCATTGGTCCTTTCAATACTGGAGCAGGCCTCCAGGATTTTTTTTTTAAATTTGATGCCAACTTCAGCACCTGCTATTTCAAAAGCAATGCAAGTCTTTTTTTTTTTTTTAGGAGGAGGGATGACAAAGCTGTTAGTGACAGCTGCGGTGCTTAAAAAGAGGGACTTGATTTTATTACCAGATTAGCTAGAGATTTAGCCTTTTATTTTTATATTTATTTAGCTCCTTTGTTAAAATAAATGGCCAAAAGCCAACTCTACTCAACTTTTTTAGGAATAGCTTGATATTTCTATGGTTATTTGCTTTCTTGCTGAGAGTTAGATGAGAAGATTGATACCACAAAGCCAACAGCCAGCAGCTGGTTAGCTTAGCTTAGCATAAATACTGGAAACAGGGGGAAGCCGCTATAGCTTTGCCTTGGTAGCAGGCTAAACGTTCCAGTAATGGCTGACCTAAAGTAAGGTGCAAGAGTGAAATACTAAAAGAACCAGGGAGAATGGGAAAGAAGAAGGAAAAAACAGTACTTGAGCGAGGTAAGTTAATTCACAGTATTGACAGCAGTCAGAGGTTTTGCTGTGATTTTTAACTGTGGAACATTTGAGAACAAGCTTTGTTTGCAGGTCTTTATCTGTGATGTCTTAAAGTGAGGCACAGTACTGACAGAACACTAACATGAGGATTTATATGAACTCCATCAAGCACACCAAACTAGTTCAGTTGGTAATAATAACTTTGTACTTAAAAAACTATTACTACTGTATCACAGTTTACAGACAGATTTATAGAACTTACTGCAGTTGGTGCTGGTTTACATGATCTAAATGAACTTTAGTTTTCTTTACAACCTTTCTGACTGCACGCATTTGCTGTCCCTGCCTGTCTTTTGTTGTAATGATGTTGCTGTGTTTGTGGATCTTAGCAGCTACTTTAGCAAGTATAATGTTACATAATTAATAAGACTAAAGACAGAAACAAGAATATGTCTCACTTTGCAATGAACCAGAATTAAACAAGAGAAAAAAAGAAAATTATTCTAAAACGATTTAAATGTCTGATTGAACATTTAAATCCTTCTTTAAGCAAAAATGCTGAAATAGTTTTTAGTCCTATATGATAAAAAATATATATGGATATAAATAGACTAGAATAGATAGATTAATTGGGCCGATTATCTGGCCTTTTGAGATAATCGGCATTGGCCAATGCCTGTGCTCAGAACGCTGATAAATAAAAAATGTCTGCAGGCAGCCTTGTCAGTGTGGCTGCTGTGGAATGATGTTAGTGCTCCCCTTTGTGAGAAAGTTAATTTCTCCCATCCTAAATGGCAGAAAATTTCATCTAGATAGCTCAATGACCCTCCTCCCGCCCTACCTTAAATACCAGTCAGATTCTGAAACCTAAAGCGAAACTCAATGTATTTCTTTTGTTTCATTAAATAATTAAAATTCCATCTAAAACATTAGTTACTGACTAAGATATTCATGTTTGTTCCATCAAACCCATATCGGTCGACCGCTGGTTTTGGACTATATTTTGGAAACAAGCTATTTGACTGTGTGAACTTGGGCTTAAAGAATTTTATTGGGCATTCTTGCATTATTTTCAGACATTTTATAGATGAAAACGATAAAAAAATAAAGATAGTGACAATAACTGGCAGTTACATTAATTTAAAGGCAATGGTAGTCCTTCTCGATCTCATACTGTGAGACTACACGTCCTTCTTCAGTTCATAGTTAAGTGACGTGTGAGCTGGACACCTGAAAGAAGTCAGCTGTTAAAACACAGTCATCAGTATCTTGGCAAGCAGAACGTGTCAGCAGTTTTCAAATAGCTCTCTCTATGTGCTGTCTCTGCTCGTCTCAGCCGTTACTGGCACTGGAACTAACAACAACTTCCAGATACAATGTGCAACTTTCTTTCTCCTCCAGGCAGGAAGTGTACTGTCAGGCCTGCCCTCCTCCTCCTCAGTTGGTCAAGCTTTCGCCCCAACTCTTGTCATTCTTCCTGCCGAGCCGTCGGACTTGAAACAACATGTAGCCTGAGGGGGAGGGAACCAGCAACTGCAAAGCCTCCGCAGGCACTGAAGGAGTCCACGCTTGTGTTGACCATGTTTTTAACTTTTCTGCCACATATTTAGCTTTGCCGTATTTATTTTTGATGCATGCTCTCCTCCATCCTCTCTGTTCTTGTGACTTACCTAAGTTTTGGCTAATAGGAATTCTGGCATGAACACAAATTGTGTGGACTATTTCCTTATTGTTATACAAGTGATAACGCACAATTGTGTGCCTTGATAGGTAAAGTGGAGGCGGCCTCTCCCTGGGGTCCATTATCTGAGTTTTACTGAGCTTTTACCATAGCCACTTACCCCAGGCAAAAAGAGAAGCTGTGTTCAAACTCTAATCTAAACTAATCATTTTTGTTGTGTATTTGTAGTCAGTTCAACTTATGATGAGGTCAATTTTACTAGTGAGTGGGTTTGGTTTTTGATAGCTTTATCTAATCAAATCTGATTGTCAACTCAAATTCCTCATTGATTCCAATTAAAGGTCTAGTGTGTAACATTTAGGAGGAACTACAGTCAGAAATGGAATATGATATTAATAGGTATGTTTTCATTAGGTTATAATTACCTGACGGTAAGAATGGTTGTGTTTCCGTTGCCTTAGAATTAGCTGATTCTGTCCTCTTCCATGGAGGCCTCCATGGAAGTGGCATGTTTCATGTTCAATCAGTGTACCGTATTAGATCTTTTAGTTGAAAACGGCTGGAAATGAGGTCGATGAGTGACAGTTGATAACAGCAGTAAATCATTACAGCTAGTCTAACAACTGATTAGTGCATCTTTAAGAATTATTACTCCTCGTGATAATCAACCATCTTTTTAAAGCAAAAAGAAAAGTTGCTTAGATGCAGTGATATTTGATTTTAGCCACAGAAGTGTTTCAAAAGAAAACAACACACAAACACTTACACACATAGATCTTTGAAAGGATCTACCAGCCTCTGTAGATGAAAACAGTTGGCACTAGAAAGTTTTGTTTATGTCTCAAGACTATATAGTAAAAACAACTTGATTACATTTCTGTTTCATGGGGAAACTGTCAAATCTGCTCAGATTGTTTAGATTATGGTGAGACACCCACACATTTTTCCTTCTTTCTCCATCTTCAAAGCATCATCCAGTTCCAGCTGCCGTTATGAGGAGGATTTTCAGCAGAAAGCCTTTTATATTCCTGCCTTGTTTGGACTTTTTATCTTTTGCGAACGCGACACGCCTGCATTCGCGAGCTCCTCTGGGAGCCACAGAGTGTGTACATGTGAGACTGTGTGTGTGAGTGTGAGAGATTATGTGTTTGTGTTTTCCACCCCAGGTCACCAAGGTCCTTCTGGTAGTTCTGATGAGCTCAGCCCAAATCTGTTCTTTAATCTCTAAAAACTCCTGAAAAGTCTTTCAGCGTCTGAAAAT
Organism: Morone saxatilis; assembly: GCF_004916995.1. Taxonomy (NCBI): domain Eukaryota; kingdom Metazoa; phylum Chordata; class Actinopteri; family Moronidae; genus Morone; species Morone saxatilis. The sequence goes on along the minus strand of NW_023339762.1, from coordinate 3,456,244 downwards.
GCTTCCACCCGGAGCTGAAAGAGACAGAGAGAGAGAGAGAGAGAGAGAGAGAGAGAGGGAGATTAGAGAAAAGTGAGTGTGTATGAGTAGAAACAGGGTGAGGTAGCCTTCTTTTCAATCTAAGTTTTGCTATCCTGTTGATCACTTCTCATCTCCTTATCAAGTTTCATACTTGCATTTCTCCTCTCGCTCCATCACTGCCCTCCGGCCGTCTGTTCATCACATTTTCACCTCACATCGACCTTCTGCTTCTTCTGCATCAGTATTCTGCTGCTGTTACTGGGAGGACTCCAGGAGGAGGGAGAGGCCACCAGTCGTCTGCTCGCTTAGTGACAAGTCTGACTGTGAGACTCTGGGAAGCTTCTTGACAGCAGGATCTAAACTCTTCTGTCTTGACGCAGACAAGCCTTTTGTATTGATCACAGGACTAGATTGTTTCAAGCATGCTTAGCTGTCAGAAACCACTGTTGCCTGGGTATTTGCTGCTATTAACTTAGAAGGAGTTATTAGGAGGCTATATGGGCCAGAAATGCAATATAATATATAATAGGTAATTTTTTCATCACCTGAAAATAAGAAATATAAGAAATGTGTTTTTGTTACCTTAGAATGAGACGTTTATATCTGCAGAGGGAGCGGGTCCTCTTCTATGGAGGCCGCCATTGTGAACCACCATTTTTCCAGTCGCCCAGAACGGACAAACCCAACACTGGCTCTAGATAGGAACTTTTGCGAGGTTCAAGGCCACTGTAGTTTCTCCTACACGCTTGGAAGGGGAGTGTGAGGCGAGGGCATTGTAATCTCCAACTACACTGCTAGATGCTTTTAAATCCTACACACTGGTCCTTTAAAGTCCTTCAAATGACAAATACAGAAATGAATAGTTTTTGCTGGCCATCTGGGACTAACAATCCACTTCTTTTCGCACCAAATAGCAACCACTCACAGCATTAGAGCTGATGCTTTTCTGGTCATGCACTGGTATATTTCATAATAATTTTGATGAAAATGTCTTTCACTCACCATTTAGGCTGTGTTTGCCTCCAATTTTTACCACCTATATACATTTCAGTCATGAAAGTTGTGTTACCAACAATGGTAAATGGACTGCATTTATATAGCGTCTTTCTAGTCTTCCAAGTCACTCAAAGCACATTTGCATGTCACATTCTCACACTGATGGCAGAGGCTGCCATGCAAGGGCCCAACTGCTCATCAGAAACTAACTAATCCCATTCACACACATTCACACACCAATGGCACAGCATCGGGAGTAATTTGAGGTCCACATCCACTCTTGTCTTTGATTTGGATTACACAAATAGCACGGCTGTCAAAATTTTGATGGGACCACCAATCATAGAACTCTCTGACATATTTTTATCCAGTCTTTCACCATCCTAATAGGATGGAAAATGGGGTAATTTTATTTCTTGTATGTTCTAGATTTGTCCAATTCTGTCCAGTTTGAAGTAATGGTAATAGGATGGTAAACTGGACTTTTTTGGTAAAGCAGCTGAGTGTTAAAAGGGAATGTTTTAGTTGCTTTTTGAAGATGGCACCGTGTGTTTATTGAAGGCAGAATTTCAATAGCTTGTACTGAGAATGAAGTCTAAGGAAAGTTAAAGTGTAGAGTGTAATTTAAATAATCACCAAGAATGCAAGGACTTTGGCTGTATGTATAAAATGTTAACCTTACTCAATAAAACATATTATGCATAATGACATATATCTAATATTATTATAGGTGAATATATGCTTATTTATAAGGAGAACCGTCTAGACTTGCTCTATATAAAGAGTGTTCTGATATAACTTCCTTTATGATTTGGTGTTTAAACAAATAAACTGTATGCATCAAATCCCCAAGCTAACATTTAAAGGACCAGTTTTAGGATGTTGTGGCATCTAGTGGCTAAGGTGCAGATTACAACTAACTGCACACCTCTCATGTCTGTATTTGACAACCTGGGAACAGGCTGTCAAGTGTGTAGGAGAAACTGTGTTGGCCACGAAACTCGCGAAAAATGCGAAAGGCCCTATTTACAGCCAGTGTTTG
>NW_023339762.1:3452932-3454171 GCF_004916995.1 Morone saxatilis | reverse complement strand
ACTGTAGAAACATGGTCGTTCAATGTGCCGGACTCTGTTTTGTTATATATTCTCCAAAGGCAAATTTTTTTCTGTGTGCAAAATGTAATGTTCATTATTGCAGTCAGGAGCACTTGTCATGGAGCGAAAACACTTGTATGTGTTGGAGCTGCTCTCTGGAGAGCTCCCCACATAAATCCAAACAGCATGCTGAAGATTCAGCGGGGAGTGCCGTCCAAGCCTCCAGGGTGCACAGAAGAGAAGTCAGCAGACATGTCACTAAGATGTGGAATATATATAATGCATGAGATGCCAATGGAAGTACGGTTAATAAGAAACCTGAATAGAGGGAGGCAGGGAAGTACAGGGGATGAGAAAAATCCAATAACAGCAGTATGGCAGGTTGGAAAAATTTACATTTGGAAACATTAATACTCGTCTTTAAAGTGCAAGATTGGTGTGTGTCACCAAGACAACTTCTGTCTTCTACAATAGCCAGTGTGTTTGTGTTTTTCCATGTTTTAGGCATCTGCTTTACATTTTGCTGCCAGGAATTTACAGTACAACAGAAAGTGTCAGAGGCATGTAGCCACAGCAGCTCCACGGCTGTGCTATTTGACAGAACAGCCAGAGAGAGAGGACGTCTCCAGAGAGAAGCTACGCTGGATGTGTTTACCCACTGTAAGAGTCCAGATCTTAAGGGAGAAGCCTGGTGCAGACTCCCACAGTCAGAGGGGAAATGGGAAAGAGCGGTGATCAAATTTCGCTGTTTGAGAGGATGTCAGCGTGAAGAGCTTCAGACTAGATGCTTCTCTCTGTGATTGAGAATTTGGTTAAATTGACAATTTGTTGAAATGCACTCTTGAACTAACACAGTTTGAAGTGGAGTCATCAGCAATATCATCATTGACAAATACAGGATGGGATAAGGGACATAAAATGAGTTATTTACAGAGGCACAAGAAAGTAAGGGTTGGTGATTCAACATGGGTCCTAGTAACTGCGTGTGTGTCCTTGAGTAGGAGATGTGTATATGTGTGGGTAAATGTCAGGCTGGATACAGGAACCATATAAACACAGTACATTTTTAATTTACTTTAAACCTGCAATAATCTTTTTTTATAACAATAGATTAAAATGACTAAATGTTATTTGAAAGGCAGTCCCTTCAGGAAGTTGTGATTGCAACTTAACGCAAATTCAACCAATTCCCGATATATCGCATTACTGTGAGCAAGGTGATATATTAAGATTTAAAAA
>NW_023339762.1:3443708-3452832 GCF_004916995.1 Morone saxatilis | reverse complement strand
ATATTAAGATTTAAAAAAAATAAAATATATATATATATATATATATATATATATATATATATGTATATGTAGTAGTAGTAGTAGTAGTAGTCTAAATAACACAACACCATATGCATACCTCTAAGTAAAAAAAGTTAAGAACCAGAACAAGCAGAACAGTGGGATCTGTATTTGTATTTATCCCTGTGACATCCAGCATCATAGACCCCAGTTTACGTTTACAGCACTGATATCTACCGGTTCGGGATTTAAAGAGTAAAATCAATAGTGTTTTTGAGGAAATTGTTGTTGTATTACTGTGTTCTGTATATTGTATGTACAGGAATCATTTTTTATATTTTTGTCTGTACTTGTGTTTTTACCTCATATCCCTGACTGCAAGTCAAGTTTATCATCTGGGATAATAAAAAGAAAGTGGGTACTGACAGCTTGATAACGAAAAGTGATAAAGTGGAAATGCCATGATGTGAGTTAGCAACTTAACACTAGTTGCAGAATTTCAAGGTAAATGTAAAGTAGACACCTTTTCACGGTTCTAGCTGCATGTCCTTACTTACCACTTGGACACTACTGAAACAGATATATTAAGTCATCTATATGACCTCTTTGGACCAGAGAGAAATGCAGAAAACATTGTTAGAACTTGTTTTCTCCTTCGCATGTATTCTCTGAGGTGCAGTGGCCTGTTATTTGACCAATACTCAAACTAGAGATGAGAAAACTGCGGCACAGATTGAACTGATGGTGAAGAGGAGATATCTTAAATCTTAAAGAAAGACAGGCAGGTGTGACTGTAGGTATGAATAGATTTTACTGAATGTTCACAGTGAAAAGATATAAAATCTTTTCAAATGACCAGATTTATTGTCAGATTTATTGATGAATTCTTTTGACAAATGACTATTAGCCCTATTGAAACCATTACAGAATTTACTTAAAAACTATCAAGGGCAGCTCAATAATAGTCTATATATTTCACTTTTGTTTTTCAATTTCATGCCCAAGCAGTCAACCCATGTTGCAGGGTATATTGCACCATTCAGTCTGTGTAAGATTTATAGGAGCAATATAACCGATAACTCCTACTTAATGTCGCCAGTCCCTCCTCTGTCTCCACAGTCAGTGTTGTTCAGCTCACTTTCATATCCCGTTTTTATGTCTCTGCTGTACGAGGTGGAGATACTTGGAAGACTTTGCTGCTGTGACACACAGACTGCTTTTAGAAAAACTGCAGTTATATAATCGTTGTGAATTTTAATTTGTATGATGCATATAGTGCAATTTCTTATGGCATTTCCAAAGCAAAACTCCGCTACATTTGAGGCATTCTGACTGTGAGGCTTGATTATCATTAGTCATTAATGTAGGCTTTGCCACAGTCACATGTGGGTCGCCTGCTGTGCACAAACTTTGTTTCTGCTAAAGATAACAGTTCTGACATGCAATTTGGGGATGGGCCATTTATTGCTTTGAAAATGATACGTGGAGTATCAAATCAAAATTAAGAGTACCTGAAGCCACTGCAAGATGAAGTACAGTTTCATCTTTTAGATCTAAGTCTGTCTTTAGTCAGACTGGTCAGCAGTGGAAATACATGATCTACCTTTAGTTATATGTTTTTTTTATTTATATGACTAGAGGCAAGTCACAGAGCTTTTATAAATCTTATAGCTGCTCTCCCTCACACAAGCATCTCCTTATATTGGCAACTCTTTGTTAGCAGGACATTTGTATGCATGTTTTCTCCTGTCAGTCAGCTGCTCCATCCACATTTGTTGGTGCGCTGTCAGATTCAGGCTCTCCACAACCACATCTTACCTTAAAGCCCAAACAGAAGTTTATCTTTATTTATGAATCTTCTCTAATCAGTGCAACAGCTATTTTTCCTGTCCAAAGTTTTACGTGATTAATCAAACATAACTGAATATAAAATTATATACATTTATTATATACATACATATTCATATCAGAGCACAACCATTACCTTGAAATTCCACTGTGGCTTTATGACGTTGCGTCTGGGACGCAGCTCTTTGATCCGCCTGTTTTCAAATCCTACTCAGAGCGTTTTCAGAACCCTAGAGGATGTAGACTCTACAGGGTGATTTTTTTTCCTGGGCAACTATCATGTTTTTCCCAAATGATGTACAGATTTGATTATTTCAAATGGCTTGAAAAACAGTGCGTTTAACTGCCATGAATGGGGGAAAAAAAAGACCCCTCTAAGTGTGGGCTAAACCCACACTTAACTTAAAGAGAGAGAATAAAAAGACATTGTAATGTTTACAATGTCTGGCTCTGCTTATCAGTTGTCACTGTCTTGCACATATTTCCCAGAAGAAAGATAAGAAACTGAACTCCTCCACCCTCAGCCAGGACAGACCAGCAAGCATCCCCTCGGCCTTCCATCTGAAACAGTTCAGGACCAATGCTGCTTGATTCTGAACTATCTCAAGCTTCTGCACATGTTTTTTTTTTTGCCACACTGGACCATATCGCAGGGCAATAGTTCACGTGTCAATACCTAGAATTGCAAACAGCTTTATTGTCATGAAGTTTAGTCAGAACATAAATATGATGACGAATATCTTGAGTATGGTATGTCAGAGTAATTAGGAACAATGCAGAGCTTTAAAAGCAATAAATTGATAAGACACCTGCTTAGAAAACATATGGTGTTCTTCCAGAACAAAGCAGAAAACTTAAAAAAGTAAGTTAGGTGCTGTTTTCCTCTTGAGTTTCTTTCCTCTTGTAGTTGGTTTGTTATTTACAGAAATGTAAAACAAGGTTTGTAACATGTGATATGATTTACTGTAGATATAAATTTGAGTATTTTAATGAATATTTCCAAGCTGATGTAGAAATTATGCATTCATGAGCTTTGGTCCCCGGGGCGCACTCATTTTCAATTTTGGCTCCCAAGATAAAAAAAAGTTTAACAACCTGCTGCAGAAATGAAACAACACGCAGATTTCTGTCATTTCTATGTTTGGATTGTTGACAATTCGTGTAAAGTGCTAACAATGACATCTTTTTCTAGTGCATCCAACAGTTTATGACAGCAGAGCAGTGAAAGGATTTTAAGATTTTGTCTGAGAAGTGTGGGCGCAAGCATGCTCAACTATTCAGACAGAATGTAAAAGTACTTTGAGTGTATGCAACTCTATTGCGATGGAATATAAAACTATTTCAAACATATTGTAAAAGTATTGCAAGGCCACCAGATCTTATTTTTCCTCTTGACATTTTTTTTAACCTTCGTTGTCAGTCTTTCCATAGAAGTGTCATCACACTAAGTTTTAAAGGTCTGTCTGCACAATGTGAGAAATTCGTTTCATTTTCACTGAAGAGGAATGTAGAGGGTATTGGTAAAACAACCTATTTTCATTGGGACACTTTCATTCTCCTGTATTAGCTCATATGTTAGAGTTCGGCTCTGTGTGCAGCCTGTGTAAAGATCTATATTCCTGCTGCCGACTGTAATTTCAGCTCTCTCTTCTTCATGTCTGTGGGCATATTGCTCTGATACATTTCATATTGCAGCAGTGTGATTGTGTCATGAGGTCTGGAAAATACAGAGCTGTTTCTGTGAAAAGATGTGTACTCCGTGTCCAGTATGAAACCTCGGGGAGCCCATTACCTTCCCCCCCTCGTCGAGGATTACATGGATCAGATATTGAAAAAAACCCACTACAGTATTATCCATCTAATACCCTTTCTGCACCCCTCTTACAATCCAACTTCCTCTCCCTTTTCTTTTCTGTCATAATTTCACAATTTTTCGCTTCCGTTCGCTTTCTCACTGCCTCTTTCTCTCTGTCTCTCCAGGGCCAGCATTGTCCAGAAGAAAGTCATTTATTTCCAGGATGAAGGCTCTCTCACCATTCGGCTGTGTGAGAAAGGTAATGACAGCTGCCCATCATCTCCTCCTCTCCCTTGTTGGCTGCTCATCTTTTCATCCTTGACCGCTCATCATGGTGCCATTATCCCTTGTTCTATCTGTCATTTTTTTCCCCACCGCTTCGAAGCAGAACAGCTCTTTTATACCGTGTTAAAAAAAAATATGAAGCCAACAGAGGCAGCGGGGAAATATGTGAGGACAGCGAATCACAGATCTCCTGGGAGTCTGTGTGGAATTTAAATATTCCTTTGTATTTCGCCACAGAGCAGCGCCACAGCTTTTATGTTACCTGTGATTTCACCGCAGAGAAAAATGCCACGCTCCCCCAAATAAACACTAAAGTCTTGTGAGACAGTGAGGGAGTCTCTGAGCTCTGATGCACACCTTTATTGTACAATAAAAACCAGAGTCCGGACAAATGGTTTTTAAAACTCAATCTCAGGGGATTTTTACTTTCATAAAATCTTCCTCTCCACACCAAAATCTAATTTTCCAGGCTATTATGCAAGCCAATCAAGCTACCCTGTTTTCAGTTTGCTTACTCATCCTGCTATAACTTAGATGTCAAGTGAGAATTTCTTCTGAATAATTTGGTGACTCATAAATATTCAAGTACTCCCTTTGACCTATCTTTGCAAAACATTGGTCGAGGCCAGTATTTGAATATTTATGAGTCCACGTCAAGGCTAATGTGTCATTTAAATACCAGTTTATTCCAGCAGTGTAATTTTGTGACATTCTTACTGGTTCCAAATTGTAGTCATCTAACTGGTAATTTATTCAGGTGTGCATTTGTGTCAGAGCTCGCACGCCAGCCGATCTCTGTTTGTCTGTTTGCTCTCTGTTTGAACTGTGTTCTCTATAAATGATCTGGCTTGCGCATCTTGTCTACACTTAAATCTTTACATATGGGTGTGTGTTCAAATTCCTCCTCCCTGTAGAGCGTGTGTTCGGTGAAGCTACAGAGACTCCTGCCATGGAGTGCTGCGCCTGTGGAACAGCCAAGTACAGACTCACCTTCTATGGCAACTGGTCAGAGAAAGTACATCCCAAAGACTACCCAAGTGAGTTCAGACTGCGGGCAGGCACTAATGCATGCATGTACACTGAACACATCCACAGTATGACTAGAGAACACACTGTAGGTCTGCATGTGTATAGCTAACTAATAAACACAGATCTGTTCAAAAACAACATGTTTTTTTCTACAGTGGGGTTATGGGTCGGACTATTTCTTGGCCAGATGAAGTGACTTCCTCTAGTCCAGTGGTCTCAAACTAAAATTGGCTTGGGGCCACTGCTGGTATTGTCATCTCATAGGAGGGCCACTTCAGTATTCAAGTGCTACAAGAAAGCACAGTATTCTGAATAAAATTTAATATTTCCATTATTAATGTGAATAAAATAGAATTTCCATACATTTTTATATCATCATTTTGTATCATCTTTGTTGTTTGCAGCCAAAAACCATTAAAGCCCCAAAGCCCCATCTTACCAACCGTTTGCAAGCTTTTACGGCCACCTTTTAGCCTTTTATTATTTTGCAGTACATTGAAATACATTTTTCAAAACAGAACTGTGTTTTTATAATAATTGTATATAAAGAGGTAGTTTAAATTGATATGAAACAACTATAAAACTATAATACAACAATAAAAATAATGATCTTGTGGTCTGGATTCTATTATATTTTTGACATCATGTTGCAGGCCAGAGGGAGGGAGAAGGAGTCCCAGATAAGGCCCCCGGGCTAGTAGTTTGATATCCCTGCTCTAGACTTCACCAGTTACTGCACCCAGCCAAGAAATAGTAATAGTAATCACTCACTACTGATCGGTAGTAGCACAAAATGGACTAACATGAAAAAAATGTTACCATGAATGAAGAAAAATAAAATGGCACTGGCTGGTTAACAGGATAAGGTAATAAATGTTATTGGCTTCAGTACATGAACTAATGCTCGTAAAGTATTCTGTGTAGAATCTGTTACAGAGGTGGACAAATCAAGGCAAACTATAACAGCCGAAGAAAAAGCTGACTGACCAACAGTAAAATAAATGTTATCATGCTTGTCTGAAAGCACTGATAATCTAGTAGCAGCTAGTTTTCACTCTCTTCTTGACTCACTTATCAGAATTTTAACTGATTTAAGTCTCCTTGTCTCTCCTTCTCCCGTCTTCCAGGGCGAGCAAACCACTGGTCGGCTCTGATTGGTGCATCTCACTCCAGAGGCTACGTGCTGTGGGAGTACGGAGGCTACGCCAGCGAGGGCGTCCGTCAGGTCGCTGAGTTTGGCTCCCCCATCAAGATGGAAGAAGAGATTCGACAGAAGGTAGGGTCGACATCAGACGGAGCCTCTGCGGGTTCTCTGTCACTCCATTTTTGATGTAACAGCTCCATTTCCATGTCTTTCCATGTGTTCTGACCCTCATTTTGGACTAAAACCAAGTGCCAGTGGCAAAAAATGTGATGCATAAAATGAAAAAGAAAGTAATTCAGTCAAATCCAAGAACTCCAGTCGTACTCAAACTGCAACTTTCATCAGTGCAACAACGGAATGCACATACTGTATCCTCATTATATGTACTCATGCCCCCCTGCTATTTGTCAGGGGCTATTACAACATACTGAGAGGTTAATGACGGGCTGAGGCAATAAGAGTCTGAAATGACAGACACACACACACACACGCGCACACTAATTTTGCTCTGTCAAAATGGCAGCTGATGAATGTGCAATACAGTGAAATTCTCATTTCCACGTTGGGGAAAGTGTTAACATAGCGACGCAGGGCGGCTCTATACTCTCACCCTCTCATTAAACCAGATGCATATTGACAGTGCGTGCTGCTTCACTCTGCTTGAAATCAGATTCCCTTGGAAAACATCAGCAGACTTCTTTTGAGTGAACTATGCCTTTAGGGGATCAGATATTTTTGGAAGGCATCCACTGGCATAGGGTCTGAGAGGACAGGCCTGTTGCCTCCAGCTCCCTCGAGAAGTGCTGTGTGTGTGTGTGTGTGTGTGTGTGTGTGTGTGTGTGTGTGTGTGTGTGTGTTGTGTGTGGTGTGTGTGTGTGTGTGTGTGTGTGTGTGTGTGTGTGTGTGTGTGTGTGTGCGCGGTGAAATTGAAACATAGCACGGACAAGGAAGTGTGCACGATAGGACACAACTGAGAGATGTGCTTGAGCATACTGGGGGGGGGGTCTCAAATGCTTGCAAATCTATTTAAGGCTAGTTACCGAGCTTCGATATTTTTGTGGAACCTACTAAATTTGCTTTGATAATATTGTATATGGAAAAATATATACTGTGACGATAAAAACTGGCTTACGATCATATATTTTGCTATGCCGTTTATAACATGGAACGTAGCTATCCCTTTAAAGAGAAACTTAACATTGTGTTTTAGCTTCAACACACCTCTGTCAATTATTTATTTTTTCCCCTAAGTTTTTGAATCCAAAATGCTCCTATACATTGCATTGATTCTTAACGTCCAAATGATCACAGATGCTTCCATTTGTTGACAGGAAGGTCTGAGGATAGAGCCACCAACCCTGTGATCAATGAACGATCTGCTCTACCTACCTAACTATAGCTGTACATATAATTTACTAACTCATCTTAACAATTAGTGTTAAGTTACTCTTCAACATCTTTGGTTGTATTATGTTGCAACAGTGGGCAGGGTCGCATTATGGCAACATAAGGTCTATAACATATTTACATCAATGCTTATTTGTCCGGTATTTAAAATTGCCCAAACACAGAGCATCTAGTTATTTTGTCAGTTTCTCAAATAATTTCCCGAAAATGTACTTCATCACGATACACAGTAGGTCAGTATCACAGTACCATGAAAGAACATTTCATCCACATTGACCAGCCCTAATCTACGTATAGGCTACATGTGTGTCCTGTGTGCTGGTCCGACGAGGGCCCACAGTACATGGCTGTCTCTGTGTGTCCTCTTTCCGCCACTCTCTCTCTTTCTGTGGGCACTGAAAGGTGTGTCCTGGCCATTTGGAAGGGAACAATAGTGTGTTGTTAGTGGGCTGTCAGTGTGGTGTGTGCCTGTCAGTTTAGGTTTGGGTTGTTGTGTGGAGACATTAGAGGCTGACGGACAGCCCTAACTCCTCTCTTGGCTGGCTCTGTCTGTCTCTGGGGCTAATAACTACCCTGACACAATGGAAACTTCAGCCTATTTCATAGCGGAATGAGATGGCTTGATTGTGTACTGTAGACTGGAATGTTAGCAGTTGAGCTGTAGAAAGAAACAGCTCGATTGTACACTGTATACTGGAATGTCAGCTATTGAGTTGTTGGACTTTGTAACAGGGAATCTTAAATCTTTTTTTTTAAATCTGATTAAAAAAGGTTTTGTGTCCTGCACTACATCCCATTCATATGACAAAATATATCCCACAATGTGTTAAGTGTCTCTTCTTTCAACAGGAGGACTCTGTGTAAAACTGTAGCTGGCAATATATTAGGCTGGCGTATTAATGCAGTGTGAATGCACAAGTCCAAAAATACAAAAAAGTAAAATAAAGTCATACATTCAAAAATGTAAAAGAATTTTGGTTATAAGACATAGTAATAATGCTGCAGCTTCTCAAGGTTGGACAAGTGAAAAACATAGTCAAGAGGGAAGAGCATTTCAAAGTGAAAATCACTTCTGTTTCACTTAATGGACTGAAACAAATCATTATTTTACTGAAGATGTGATATGTTTGATTGATTTATGAATTGCTTTACAATTACAAAGAATTATAACGTTTATATATTTAAACAAAAAGCAAATCATCACATTTGAGAAGCTGCAGCAGGTGTTTGGCTTTTTTTTATTTGACGCACACAATTAATTATTTATATGATTGGTTAATAACTTCTGCACTAGAAGGCAATAATTGAAATGACTAATTTACTAATATTTTCTGTGCTCATATGCTGTAGTTGCTGAACTGGTAGAAAAAAAATCAAAGTCTGCCAACATCTCTAAAGCTCAGTGAGTAACACAGTTTGGGATGTAAAGATTTACTTGTACAAGTCGGTTTTACCATTACATGTGACTACATCGGTACACGGACCCTTGGATCAATCAAAATGTACTATGAGGGATATTAAACACTTTCTAGCCACAACTTAGCTACAACTCAGCGAGGTCTAAGGTAATCACGGCTTTCTTTTTTTTTTTTTAGTTATTTTTTTGGCCTTTTATT
>NW_023339762.1:3443278-3443626 GCF_004916995.1 Morone saxatilis | reverse complement strand
CACGCAGCAAAGGGCCGCAGGTCTGATTCGAACCCAGGCTGCTGCAGCAACTCTGTACATGGGTCGCCATCTCTACCGACTGAGCTAACCAGGCGCCCATCACGGCTTTCATAGTCTTTTTTTTTTTTGTCTGTGTCTATTAGAAAAGCAATAAACAATGACAATTTCAATTCTGAAATGAGACATTTGACACGTTTTTACCCCATGTCCCAAATCTTGGGATTCCCTGATGTTTTATAAAATATAAGTATTTGAATGTAAGCAATGTCACTGTTATATAATTGGCTAATATCAATTTTGAATGAAAAATAAAAGTCTACAATAAACAAATAAGAACTGTATCACACT
>NW_023339762.1:3441279-3443212 GCF_004916995.1 Morone saxatilis | reverse complement strand
GTGAGAGTCAAATCATCCTCAGATCATCAGCAGCCTGATTCTAAGGGGATTAATCAGAAGTTTTTGTCACATAAATTAAATTACGGATGTGTATTCATCAGCATACTTAAACGACTGATAACACTTTATTTTTGATCAAGTTCATGCCAGTGTTTGTGTGTGTCACGCACACACTTTTTCTTGTAGATAAAACAGTTTTCTTTATTAGTTGAAAGATATTATTAAAGTTATCTTTTCAAGGTTTTAGACACGAGCAAACTAAAGCACACACATACACACACATCTTTTCAATTCTCTGGGGCGTCTGAGTTCAGACTGGGAGAACATCGAAGCGGCTGCTGTAAAGGTGGGAAGCCGACATGGGTCAGTAATCCCTGTCTTAGCTGAGAATCCCAACCATCCAGAGGAGCAATCAGCTGTGGTGATGTGTGGACAAAGCCTTAAGACCAACCTCTCCAGCCCAGCGCCAACCTGTGCTCTCCTAACTAACACAGGCCAAAAGCCCTGCACAAGACAGGCAGACTAGCAGACAGGGATGCAGACAGACAGGCAGCGAAGACCGAGACCGGAGAGCTCTCACTGTGATGATGTGAGTACAAGTCAGGACATCTCTGTCAGAGAGGTGCTGCTTCAAAGTTGTCAGCGCTGCAGCACACTGCAGGAAGACGTCATATTGTTCAGAAAGTCATGAGGCAGCATTTAATAACCAATCAGAAATAACACGCAGGTTTTATCTGTAAGCAAATATTTAGACGCTGAATAGATGTTTACACAACAGCCTGCTCCATCTTTGTCTAAACCTACAGAAAACCTACAGAAAACCACAGTCAGAGTTGAGGTGTTTGTTGAATTGCTTTGCAAAATCATGACCTAAGTCTATTATCTTCTGTTTGTTTGTTTAAGTCGAACTTGGCCATCATGCCGTCCATCAAATTCTCCCTGGTAAGCATGTGAGCGGAAAGATCCACTGGACAGAGCCCGACATGCATGAGGTTGTGGAAAATATGTGTGGTAAAGCTCATTTTGAAAGGCTTCAGGCAAATATCAGTTCATACAGCAGCACATCGCTGCACACCAGCTGGGAGTCACAACTCGGACTACTTTCTGAAAATGGATCTCTCCAAATACTGGCACCATTGACTTAACAGCATTCAGCAACAGGTTTAAACGTGCCACGATACTAAAGTGCTTTTGTCAGTTCACTGGAGCTGTCAGAACACATTCTTTAAAGACAGAGCCGCATGATAAGCACTACATTCGTCATATAAACTAGTCTAAAGTTGTTTGTTTCAACTTGGTTTCAGCTCATCTGTACACAAGTAGGTGCATGTCGGTGATATTTGATCATTAGCTTTGATTGATGGCCCAAAATTGTGATTAAGAGGAACTTAACACAAAGAAATGTAGTACAAGTTATACGAACTTTAATATTTTTATGGCATCGGCCAAATTAGTATTAGTATTAAAAAATGCCTGGTCATTTCATACCAAATTTAGGTCCCTAAGGAGTAAATCTCCTCAGCAATCAGTGTGTCAGTAAGCATGCGTCAGATACTGATAGTTTTCTCCTTTGAAGTGAGTAATTGTACCATAATGTGTAATGTCATTTTCTTTTGTTGAAAAAATTGGTATTGTCCAGGAACCGGTAACAAAATCAAGGTATCAATACTGGTACTGGTACTGGCACTGGCACCAGTATTTAGGATTTTTGAACGACCCCCTAAAGGAGAGTTAAGAAATAGTTACCACAGTAACTCCACAAGTTGTCATTTTTACACTTTTTATTGATCTAGAAATTAAAAAAATGTATCGAGCTTTACAGGTGCTGGCACACTTTTTGGAGAGACACATCCCTAGATTTCTTTCATTTTCAAACTTCAGTCTTTTGTAGTCTTCAGTCCTAGCCGATGCTTACTCAAGTGACATCACTTGA
>NW_023339762.1:3434919-3441179 GCF_004916995.1 Morone saxatilis | reverse complement strand
TATATATATATATAAATTAAATATGCAGTAGCACGCCCCAAGACTTGTAAACAGGCTTTGATGTTTAATTTGATTAACCGATCTGTTTATAGGAAATCTCATGATGTATTGTTTTTATACAGCTCGTACCAACTTGTGCGATTTGTCATTTTGGTATACAGCACACAGACTTTTAGCGTTAATCAAGACAGGGAAAGTTGCCTGAGCTCATTTTGAATGAAGCTACTAGTGTCAGTAGGTTAAGAACAGACAGATTTGTGGCCTTTTTGTCCAGAGGAACTAAAAGTATCTTTTTAATGTCACCACTCTCTTACTCAAGAAACAAAATTACACGGCGCATCTAATTATCGATTGCTTGGAAATGTCACATGCAGCCAAGAGCGTAAAACGATCACACAAGTGGAGGTTGTACAATTTGAAGAGCTGCTGGACAAGAAGTAAATCCTTAAGCCTTTTAATGCTACAGACACGGACAAAAAAAATCTGTAGCTACCTAATTATTACTCCCTGTGAAATGCCACATGCTCTCAGCCAGGTGTGATCACACCACAATCAGACAGCAAAATGTCAAGTGCTGCTGGCCAACGAGCCATCTGTATCAACTTTAAAGGGGACAAGTGTGATCACAGGCCCAGTCAATTAGATTTTAATGAAGTAAATGCAATTCTGTGCCTCCATTGTGATTTCCGCATCCAAAATCTCAAGGTCTGCCGGAGCTGGCTCACTCCCTGGTGTACCCTTGCTCACCTCTAAAAGGATTTGTCAATTGGGTTCTTCTTTCTGCATCCATCGCTCAGCAGGCGCTTTGGGGCACTGTCTGTCATGGCTACAGCTGTTGTGAAAAGCCATGTGACGTGCAATTCTTTTGTGTGGAAGCTTAACATGTTTTTAAAAACTGGCTGAGCTTTTAGCGCTGTAGGGAGCAGTCAATAGCTCACCTTTTTCTTTTAAATCAAAGGAGGCAGGAGTATAAAGACAGGTGGACACAGCTGCAGATTTTCTCTACAAATGTTGCCCTGAGCCATAGCCCTGGCCATATATTGTCCTGGGCTAGTATCTAAAAGGCCTCTCTGGGGAAAGCTGAAGCTGATATTTCCTAAGTGACACTTTCCACTACAAAGTCTCAGTTTGACAAAAATTTTGAGTGTTGGAAATGTGAAATGTGTCACAGTGACCTTCTCTGTGCCTGGAGAGGTCGGTCACGGCTGGAGGTGCATTGGTGGGTTTCTACTGTTGGTCCGAGGCTGCTTCACTTAAACAGATTTCTTCTCCAGAGATGTTGCAAAGTGACAAGTGTTGTGTAGCTCTATCAATGTCTTCTTTCTCTTTTCTTTTTTTTTAAGAACTGTTAGCATTAGCATTACAGACATCTTTCTTCCATTCCTCTTTTCACTCTTCCAACTGGCTTAATTCTTTTTGCCTGCATGCTTCTTTTCTTTCTTTCTTATTTGCGTCATTCCACCCCCCCTTAATTTTATTATTCTTTTTTCTTCTATTCATCTTTGCTTCCTCTTCCATCCCTGCGTTTTCTCCAAACACCTCACTGACTAACTGATTGACATCGGCTCACGAATACCCGAAATGTCTTTTTTTGTTCATGCTCTTATGAGCATATCAGTTTTCCTCTTCTCTTGACTGTCTCATTTTTCTGCCACTCATATTCGCTCTCTCCGTCTTTCTTTCTCCTCCCTCTCTGAGTTTTTTTTCTGTTTTGAAAGGCCTTATTTCAGACAGATTGTCAGAGAAGGATGGAGGGTGAGGTGACTAAGAAGAGAAGACAGGGTGGGAGAAGAGGAGCAAGAGAACTATCCTTCACTTCCATCCTTCTACTTAAAACACTTCACAGGAAATTGCTGCAGACGTGCAAACAGGCAAACCCACACACGAAACACTCCCAACATCTTTATTGCTTCTAGTAGAAGTCCGGATCGCACCACTGAATTGAGAAAGAAAACACAAGGCGCTCCAAAGTCTCCCTCCCATTGCTTTCTCATGGCTGACACCTGTCAGATTAAGAGCGAAGGAAGTAATGCTAAGTGATTTACTTTCTCTTTCTCTGAGTGTATCTCAGTCTGCATGTTCACAAACCGTCGCTGCTCTCCGAGATTTTTTGTCAAGCCGTCACACCGTCTACACTCTACCGAGAGAGATGTTTTTTGTGGTGCTGTTCAAAATGCCTCAGCAGGGAAATATTCTCTCCGTCGGTTTGGTGGTTAGCCAGCATCGTTGTTCGCCGTGCGTGCAGTGAAGGGGAGTAGTAGTCAGCTTCTTCTGTCTGTATTCCACACACTCTTCAGAGTCCTTCCATTTTCTCCTGCTGTTCCATAAATCTGTATAGATTTTCTTTTTATAATACAGAATTTCTGCAAACAAAGAAAGCTATTTAAATGATTCATTTTAATTAATTTGACATGAAGATATACAGAGATGCACATTTCTTATACTTCAACACACTCACAGTGTTAATTATGGCACATGGTTTTGTTGTTCCTTTCTTCACTTACCGACATATCCAACGTATCCCGTATTTACTAGGGGTGCAAGAAAATATCAATACACTTAAGTATCACCATATTTTGTTTGGTGAGATTGTATCAATTCTCAAAAACACTTAGCGATTTTAGTGTTTAAACCCCCAACAGCTAGATAGCAGTGTTGTAATGTAAACTGAGGGCTATGATGTTGGATGTTACATTATGCCTTGTGGTAATAACACCTTGACTCTCCTCAGTAAAACGGTTGTCTTTACCAAACTCTGGCTGTTTGAACAAAGTCACTGTCACTTTTCTTCCTTGACATAATTGGAGCTTCGTGCGTTCACGTTATGATTTCCTGTTTTTTTCATTGTTCAGGTAAACAGGTTGCATAAACACATATTAGAGAGAAACAGACAGGTGGGGGTGGGTGTCACACTGCAGTAATACAATGTCATTTTAATCTCTACCATGACAACATTCACAGGTGGACATAATAATTAGTTGCGAGCATCTGTGTCACTTCACATTGTCTCTTTGGGAAGCAGGAGGTGATCGGCAGATTGTCAAGCTTTCATAAATAATGACACAGTGATGCCAACAGCGCTTCTTGATGGAAACATGGGGAATAATTTTACTTTCATTGCGTGCATGTGATTCATCATAGAATGACTCCCATCTTGATATCTATTGGTTGGAGGTGTCTTGATGAATTCACGCTGCTGCCTTACACAAACCTGACGCCTCGCAGTTCTCCCTGCCTCAAGGCATCTTCTTTTTAACCAGATACATATCATCTTTGATAAAAAAACGAATAGAATATATTACCCTTTTAACCCTGATTCTGCTGCTCTATTGAAGACGATGCTTTGCTTTATTGTTTTTTAGTTCATACGTTTTATGCCTGTCTTGCGCTATGCGTACACTGCATTGGGCCTTAGGATGATTTGACAGTGTTTGTCAAGCTGGTCATACAGCAGGTTGCAATGAAGGGTGTTGTCAGCCGCACTATATTTGGACTTAAATTCCCTTGTCTCCGAGAGCAGGAGGTGGGTGGAAAACGAGAGACAGCTCAGCCCGGCAATGGCTTTGTGTGTGCGCGTCTAGGTCTGCGCGTGTGTCTTTTCCTCTGTGTGTATCTTTGTGATTTGCACACACGTGGGAGTAGTATTATGTAGCGATATCTTGAGTTTTCACTGTGAAAGAGTGAGAGGTAGTTAAGTCAGGGAGCAGTTGATTACAATGGGACATACACACACAGACACACTCGCACACAGATACACACATCACGCTCACAGAGTCGGTCCTGGGGGATTTTTAGAAAGCTTTTGGCGGCTGACAGACGGACAGCGTCTCACAACTAACTCTAATTGGCTGAGGGTTTCAGGAGAGAGACAACTGGACGAATGAAGCGGAGGACGAGGACAGTGACACCCAAGGCACATCCTTCCTAGTTTAAAAGATAATTTTTATTTCATTGGTTCTCTGCACCTCAGCTTTCTATTTCCAATTAATGACTGCGTCTGTGATATTTTATTACCTCCTGCACTAAAATAAATCTGGATGTGATTTTTAGAGGGAACACTGATTGTACATGCAGTCAATGGTCAAACCCTGAGTGAAAAATTTGCATTTACCCCAAATCTGTTTGAGAGACACCTGAAGTTCAAATAAGAGTCTCGGTGAGAGTGTGTTGTGTGCAATCATTTATTTTAGTCCAATGTTTTATGTTGATTATGTTTTATTTATAATCCACATTGTTATGATCTCTTCTTTCTGTATAGCACCAAGTAATGACAACATCTCTGATACTGTATATACACTGTGCGAAAAGTTATTTTAACTCTTATTTTAAAATTCTTAAAACGGATTAAATGGAGAATTTTAAGTAACACAAACTCTTTAAGTTTAAAAAGTGTCTTGATTAAGCAGCTTTTACTAGTGATTTTAAGTGACACTAACTTAGTTTTGTAAGTTACAGGAACATACATGATTAGGTACTTTTTATTTTACCAGTATTTTGTTCTGACAGTACAAATAAAAATTATAAAATGAATTGTATTAATTTAAGTCAGTTAGTTTGGCTTACATTTTTTGATGTAATCAGTTTCAAAAAAATGTTTTAGTTAGTTTTTATTAACTTATGTGGTTCTACAGTGTACCAATTAGACAAATTACCTTTCACCTGCTGCTCCATCACTGGAAAAATATTAAATACCTACTGTGCTGATGTATGATCGGTTGTTTGTTGTTGTTGTTGTTCTGCTTGTGATGTTGATGCAGATCATGAGCTCAGTGAGAGTTGAAACGGATGTTCGTAAGTAGGTCCAGTGATGGAGGGTAGGCCTACAATTATGTTACTTTAGTTATTCCATTTTCTGCTACTTTATACTGAACTACATTTCTGGTGCAAATATTGTTCTTTTTACTGCACAACACTGTTTCTAAAGCTTTAGTTAGCAGTTACTTTAAGTACATGTTGATTTTAATACTTTTGTACTTTAACCCAAAAGTTTGAAAGCAGGGCTTTTTACCTAACCAGTGTGTAGGATTCAGTGCCATCTAGCAGTGAAGTTCCAGATAGCAACCAACTGAATACAGCTCACACGTCCTAACGTTAAGGAGAAACTACGGTGGCTGCAAAACTCAAGAAAAACCACAAAGGGCCTTATCTAGAGCCAGTGTTTGCTGTTTCCGTTCTGGGCTACTGTTGGCGGTTCAACATAGCGGACCCCCTCTATAGATATAAATGTCTCATTCTAAGATGACAACAACAAAACGATCCTTATTTTAAAGACCTTATGAGTTTAAGACTGAGGACACACACATTACATGGCCATGATTTGATTAGAAGCAGAAAAATATGACTTGTTTTCATGCAATTCTTCCCTTGAAATGGCAGCATGTTGAATCCAGCAAATGTGTAGGTGTGTCATGACTGTAGGATGCACTCTAGGATGTAGCTTCTCTGTAAAGAAAGGTTTTTTATTTTACAAAGTACTAAAACATTTGGCCTTTCTTCTTCTTTTGGTCCTTAAATATACACACATCGTCCTTGACACTTTGACTTCATACTAAGCAGCAGTTTTAATAAAAAAAAGTCAAATGAAAGAACCTCTGAGATCAGTGTACTGTAGTTGACAATGAAATTGTACATTCTACATTGATGGAAAAGTTTAGGGCAGGTTGACATACATTTCTTCAAAGTAATAAAGCAAATGTGATGAGATATATAGACCATTTTTAATGAATAATAATTGGAAGCACAGATGATATAGAAAGCTGTTTTAGAAAGTAACATAGGTATCAGTCATCCATACATGATATAAACCTTTAAAAAATGTTTTTATTAAAAATGCACTCATTTGAGGCAGAATCATTGAGGTTTTTAGCAATGTTAGCTGCTTGGCTCCATGGATTTCAGTGCCATTCTGTTAGTTTGTTTATTACTTTGGTCCTGATTGAAATATCTCAACAACTATTAGATAGTCATGAAATGTGGTACAGATATCAATGCTCCTTAAAGGGTGAATGCTTATGTCTCTGGTGACCCTGTGACTTTCCATCTAACACCACCAGCAGGTCAGAGTTTTCACTTATCTAGTGAAATATCTCAACATACAGAGATGGACTGGCACAAACCTTTGTACAGACATCCATGGTCCTCAGGGGATAAATACTAATGACTTTTGTGATCTTCACAGTTCAGATTATGTGTTGTGTTTGCCAACATATTTGTGCATGTGTGTGTGTTGCGCCTTCCCACTGTTCCAACAATCACCAACT
>NW_023339762.1:3421345-3434905 GCF_004916995.1 Morone saxatilis | reverse complement strand
TAAACCCTTAATTCACCAAGTTAGATGTGAAAAATATTCTGGCTCGACGCGCTCCCTGTCGATTCTCTACCATTTGACACCTCTTCTGTCCCGACCTGTCCCTGTCTTTGTCGAACCCAGAGTCATAGTCCTGGTTGGAGCCGCTGTAATTCACCTCCGTACTGTATTCGCTTGTCAAACTGGTCGAAATAAACCCTTAATTCACAGAGTTAAATGTGAAAATATTCATAGCTGTTTTTCCTCTCACTTGTCCCTTTGGTCAGTGTACTATGCCGCTGACTGAGAGTAAAAATAAATAATACAAATCACCCAACAAACTCAGAGCAACCAGCGATAGAATCTCATATATAGCCAATATATTCATGCAGTCACCCAACCCTAAGTCAGATCCCTAAACTTTTCATACAGCATCATGTCAAAACTTTAAATTGTCCAATACGCTTTTCTATGAACCAAATATCTGGAAAATTAATAACATTGCATCAAATTTATGGCTGTTTTCTGTACCGATTGAAAAATATTTTTTGCCTGAATTGAATTCTGGTGTCTGCTGCAGACTCTTCGGCCCCCAGAGGAAGAGACAAAATCCAAACTTGAAAAGTCAAATGCAGACTCGTAAACAGCACTGAGCAGGACTCCAAAGACAGCTAGGCTCAATGACATGAGATATTTCTCTCCTTCATCCTCTTTGGTATAAAGCAGCGCACATTTTACACACAGTTTATGGACAAAAACACCCAGGGGTCAGACTTGTTAGTTATCACTTTCCTCTTACTGCCATATGGAGCTTCCAACATGACTTTTATTGCAGAATCCTGTAGAGTACCTGGGACAAATATATTTATTCTTCATGTGTGTACATATTTTGGGGCTTGTATGACCTCAAACCCATGGCCACTGTAGCAAGGACTCAACCTTGATACATGAGGCACCAGTTCTACCAGGTGAGCTACCAGGGTGCCCCAATATTATATATATAATCCAAATAGGATTTTACAGTAGGTTATTGGTCACAGTGGACTAAGAGGGTATACAACTCAATTACATTCTGGTGTTAGATAGGATGACGACATCTCTCATTCCTCTGTCTTTCTTTCATCTCATGTTGAAAGGCTTTAACGCTTCACTTTGTAGTGGGACTTCATTTAAGCTCAACAGCTCAGATGCACTGAGGGAATTCTTGCTTTCACAAGTCACTCTTTACTGTGGAGACGACTGCTGCTCCAAATTACCTTTTCTTCCTTAATTTGCCCACATTTTAATTCCTTAATGCCTTACGTGACACTTCAACTGTGTGTTGAATCGTCGACCATTAAATATGATATGTCATGATGTTCTTTTTTGAATATATGGGAGCCCACCGATCTTATAAATGGATGTTTTTTTAAAGGCCACAATGAAAGTCTGTCTGTAAAGATAATGTGACAGCAGAGCCAAATGGATAAACCAGTGATGTATAAGTGATGAATTAGATTAATAGAATTGTGGTTGTAATAACTCTTGCCCAGTCATAAATGTTTAATAAGGTATTTCAAAATGCACGGCGCTGACAGAAAGTGGTGTCCTGAATGGATCGTTTTTACTCGGGGCTAAAGATCCCCTGTCAGCAAATCAATGGAGGAGATTGAGGCTGTAGCGAGACAGTTTGTTAGGCCGGCTGGCACCTCAGGGCCTGTCTTGTCCTTGGCACATCTTACTTTGTTTTATTTTGTTTGGTCATTTTACTTCTCTGTCAGGATTTCCGTTCAGTTTATTTGGAAGGAGGGCTGGTAAGGGGATTTTGCCTGAGCTTGACTGAAAAGGGAAAAAGAGGAGGACGAGAGAGTAGGAGGACAAAGGACCCTGAATTTTAGAGAAGTTGCTTGTGTGATGATGAAGCAACAGAACGTTCTTGTAATCCCCAAAGGATGCTAGGCATTATTTCCATTAGGGAAACTTTTACAGTACTTTCCTCTGATTTAGATCTCCATGTTGTGTCTTCTTGTAGTCCAATATCATAATCCAGAGAGTTTCTTAAAAAGTACACTCACTTGTTGTGTCATTGTGTTCCATCAACTTCTGAAACCATACCTACGCCCTTAAGTGGTTATCGTCTATATTTTCCATAGCAAATAATGATCCTATTGGAAGGTGTAGAGAAATGATTGCATACCTTCACTCCCCCTTTGTTAATCCAACACGTTGCTCAGTGTTTCTATTCCACAAGGAGCACTATAGCACCTCTCCAGCTGCCACTTTATATGTTTGCATCTGCAGCGTACGTGTGTGCGTGCGTGCGAGTGTGTGTCTGTGCCTCCGTACTCCTCCTAATTGGGAATTTGTATTCATTAAAAGCCCTGGTTGAACACTAAGATGCAAGTCCACACCTGTTGTTTGTGTCAGCGGTGGCTGTGTTGGAGGTGGGTCAGGATTAACAGCGGCCAACCATCCTCTCTCCTCTCTCATCAATAATCACAATCACATCATGAATCCCCAATTATCTCCCAAGCTGCTGCCCCCGGACCAGATCCGAGTCTGTCTTCCAGTTTAGAAATAATGAAAAGATTTTTTTTTTTTAAGCTATTACCATGCTTCCTGCCATAGATTTCCATCCTAATTATTCTTTTCCATTGTATCTCATTAGAGTGGAGAGGAAAGATTAAGTTTTGATCAAAAGGGGTGTGTTTGGGCATGTGGGCTTTTGCATGAGAGACACAGAGATGTGAAGATCAGTTCTCTTATGGTTGTGTTACTAGCAAACACACAGATGACTGACACTAAACAGCGGACGTACAGTAGCTTGTTAGCCTCACATGCATACCATGTAACAATATGTTGGGAGGTTCATAATGAGGATGCTTCTTTCATGTGGACCGAAGCTTAAATCCCCAGCCGACTAGCAGCATGACATATGGTAAACAGAGCATTGTTTGTCACCTACACACCTTCTCTCTTTGGTACACTTCATTCCTATTCTCTATACTTCCCTCTGAAATTAATCCATCTGCTCATTTTTCCCTACTTTACTTCCCACACCTTAATTCTCTCTTTTGTTCTCTCCTGTTCCCTTCCCTGCTGTCTCTTTTCCTTCATTCCCTAATGTTTTCTTTCTCTCTTTCCTCCCCTCTCTCCTCCCTTGCTTTTTCGTTCTCCCTCCATCCTTTTCTTTTTTCCTAACTAGCGCTGCCAGTTTACATCATTATTTCAACCTTCTCTCCTTACTCTTCTCTTGGTTCGCAGATCACCTCCAAATGAAGACTGTGCAGAGCTGCATTTTGCTTCGATTGCTGTGGCTGTGTGTGGGCCGCTCAGCAGAACTTTCTTACAGCCTTGTTCATTGCCCTCACATACACCCTCTCCTACGACTGATTTGATTTCTTTTCAGAATTAACAAGTTTTCGTGTGAATGTGTTTACTGCTCTCAAGGAGATTGCAAGTTGTGTCTAACTCACGAGAGCCAGATTTACTCAGGCTGAGATGTGACACATCCTGGCCGGCACGCATTTAGTGTATTTATCAAACAGACTGGAGTCGCAGTTTGCACGTCGTTTTATGTGAGTGTTAATGAGGTGTGTCGCTCTCCTCTTTGCATATGCGCTTAAGGGAGGATGGCGCAGAAGACATTTAACAGAAGTCGATTATGTATTCTGCTGGATTTACTAAAATCATGCAATTTGAGATTGAAACGTAGCACGGATGGGACTTACAGAAATCACAAGCAAGGTTGGAAATAAAGGAAATAAAAGGCCTAAATACAACTAGAGACTGATTCTTATAAAGAAAAATGGTCCACCTACTCCACTGTAAGCTGTTGAATGTGCTGCTCTATCCTGATCTCTCGCTCTTGTGTATATTTTGTGCATCTGTTATGAGTATTCTTATATCTCTTCATCTCCTTTTCATTTCCCATGAAGGTGTGATGCCTTCTACTGCATTGAAAGTTAGGCACTGCCTGAAGAAGATAATATTATACTTGGTGTAATATGCTTTCTGTGAATCCCACCACTGAACTGCGTCTATGAGCTCTAGTTCTCTCTCGGAATGTGTCTGGAGCTGCGTGCTAACATGGTCACAATGACAATGCTAACATGCTGCTGTTACAATGTTCACCATCTTACCTTAAAGAGCATGCTCCCATTTGTTAATTAGCACATGGTGGCGCTAGATTGCCAAAGTCATCAGGATTCATCCTCTAGGGACCATGGATATCCATCCACTAGTTGTTGAGACATGATAGCTTTGCTAGCATGCATTGCATTCAGTCTCAGAACACAAAATTTGATTTTGTCTACTTCTTTTTCACCCCTTTACAAACACACACACAAACACACACACACATTTCGTCTTCATCTCTCCATGCTGCCCTTTGTTCCTGCTGTCCTTCCTTCCCTCCTTGGATTCTTCTGCTCCATGTTATCCTTGTCACTCCATCGTTGTTTAACACTTATCAGCCGGATATTGGATGATAAGGCGTAATCAGGGCCCCAATCTCAACCTCAGCGCCTGTGTCAGCGCTGACATGTGGGTTGGCATTTACTGCGTGACAGCAACTTGACACCAGTTCACATCCTTCTTCATTAGGGAAACTGGAGCCAGTTATATTTTGCACCAATCAGCCTCTGTGTAATCAGTTGTGTTCAACACACCAATCTAGGCCCGTGACAAGATAATTACTGTGGGTTCCAGAGGGAGACGTGTGGTGGAGAGGACCACAGAACTCAAGTAGAAGTTGTAGCTCCAGTTGCACCATTAGTACAGTGTAACTATATTTCCATCAGTTTAATCAGGGTTTTTCTGTCTGTTTTTAGAAACGCGTAGGTGGAAGTGTTTTCAGTGTGTGGAGTGCTTAACAACCTGCATGAGTTCTCATGAGGCTTATAAGAGTGCTCATAAATAATCGGACTAAGATGCACTTTTCCCTTAATTATTACTTCCATTTTATGCTACTTTATATACTTCTACTGCTCAGCTAAAACAAATGTGTATAGTAAATGTATTTATTTATTTATACTGCTGTTTCCATTTTATTTCAGTAGTTTTTTTTAGAAATATTTGTCAAAACAGTTGACTGACACTTAAAATTGGTGTTGCTAGGAGACAGGCCATCAACTCCAAGTGCAGCGACCATCCACATCAAGGAGAAGATCTCTAACCTTCCGGAGGAGCACC
Source organism: Morone saxatilis (assembly GCF_004916995.1). Taxonomy (NCBI): domain Eukaryota; kingdom Metazoa; phylum Chordata; class Actinopteri; family Moronidae; genus Morone; species Morone saxatilis. Next base: position 3,429,757 of record NW_023339762.1, on the reverse strand, counting down.
TTGCGAGCCACAATCATGAGCTCAGTTTTATTGTTATTTAGCTTGAGCAGACTGGATGACATCTAAGTTTCTATGTTATGCAGGCAGTGGACCAGGGACTGTGGGGAGAGTTGAGTGAATAGTCAACTGCTGACATACAGCTGGTTGTCATCGGCATAGCAGTAGAAGCTTAGTTCACTATGTAGCCTTGAAAACTAAGAAATATTACAAACTTTCTTATTTTCCACCCACACAGACCAATTAAATCACCCATAATGACATATAATATAAATATACATTGATTTCTCATCAAAAATGTAATTACATTTCAGTTCGTCTATAAGTAGGATCCTAATGCTTGTACCACTGAGTGAGTGTGTGTGTGTGTTTTAGTATGTGTCCAAAACAGCATGAAACAAATAAAAAGCAAGGCTCATAAAAGATCATTTTTCATACAGTGGGTTACATGGTGCAAGCCATTTCAGAATATGACATATTTTCCTGTAGCTGCTATAAGCCTTATGAAAGTTTAATGAGCAGGAAAAACCTGTTAATGTATTCTTTGCTGGAAACTCCAGAGCTGCTGCAACCTACCAGAGAAGAGCACAAGAAGAAGCAGTGTGAGTGTTTCTCTCTCCAAGTCCTCTTCCAGTATTCAGTCTATCAGTGGTCATAAACATCATCTGTCTGACAGGTCACACAGTCCAGACTCCATCTGCCCCAACAAATATTTTCTACAGCAGTCTCTCTTGTTTCTCTGGCCTTTAAGCATCCCCTCCAGTCCACTGTTTTCATTTCACAGTTTCCCTCGGCAGCTGTGAAACCTGCCCACCCAGACTCTCTTTCTTTCTCTTTCAGCCAGCCTTGTCGTCCCTCCGTGTTTTTTCGAAGTGGTCATAAACAAAAATCCCTGTGAGCGGTGACTTTATTCCCGCGTCAGGGCCGAGGGCATGGAATTCATCACTCGCTTTGACTGAGTTACACCTCAGCTCAGCTCAAGGTCAAAGCAATTACTGGACTTTCACTTCCACTGTGACCTCCCTCTTCTCCCTTTTCTCTGCTCTCCTCTCCACAAAACTCAACTTCTCATACTCCCCCTGACCCTACTTCCTTTTCCCTCACCACTATGCATGGTCTTTCTCTCTGACAACCGTACTTATTTGTGCTTTTTGTTTTTCTTTCCTTTTTCCAACTTTGTGACCTTTCTCGCCTTTCTCTTCTCCTCCTTCCAAAATGTTATTCTACTTGACACACTTCATATGAGTCATATTTGTACTATGCAACATGCTTCGAGTTGTAGAATTTGCTTTAAAGACATAGTTATGACCTTGTATTTCCCACACTAGCAGGTCACCTGCAGTGACCTGGTGTGCTGGGTGTAAATCAAACCCTGATTTGAAATCTAAGATGGACCCTAGCTGACTAGTTTGCAATACAGGATTTCTAGATGCTTCATTTCACACTCAGTGGTGGCCTCTGATGACGCCTGCAGCTCTGACTATCTTCACATACAACTAGTCATTATCATTAGAGTCCAAAGTGAACAGTTCATTCAAATGTTGTTTTTGACTAGGAATGATTGTTGCACCACATATTGATGCAAGCTTGTTAACCAGCCTTTGTTAATGGTGTCCTTTGTCAGTCCTTATTCCATTGATTAATTGATCTGTGGGTTCCATGTGAAAGATGCTTAAGACCCCTATCTTAATCCAAGTTCTTATGGTGTACCACATATACACATTTCTACTTCTAAAGCAAGGCACAAGCAAAGATGGGAGATACTATTACAAAGGGAGCAGCCCGCTTTGAGACTTTTGCACCTACTACACTTGACAGTTTTAGGTGCCTTCTATTGAAATGTATACCCAAAATGTGCGTCGTTCCTTTCTTTTTGTGATGATAATATGATCATATTTTTATGAACAGAAGGAAACACAACATAACAGAGTGACAAACAACAGAAAGAAACATGAAGAGGTTTGTGAAGTACAGTCAAACAAAACTAATGCAGATCAAAATTACATTGTTTTGACCGTAGCAACATTCAGTGCTTTTCAGTTTTCTGAGATGTCCCTCATGGAGGAATGCCAGGCCCTGTGTGCTGTCTATTATCAGAGGTGGGGAAGGTAACTTGTTCTTATCCTTTTAAGTCAAATTCTCTTGTACAGCCAGAAAATATTTAAGATAAAGAATAAGTCTCACTTTTTTGTGGCTTGTTCAAGTAGCTTTTCAAGTATAGATTCCTATTTGCCTCCTTCTGGTGCACCAAGATGGAAGTAGCTGATTACTGGCCCTTGTGGTCAACTGGGGGAAAACACCCCTTGCTTCTATGGAGGGTAAAAACCATTTGCTGCTTGTGTCTTTTTTACCCATCAGTCACAAGAGGCAGCAATGAGACCATTCTGAATTTTAAACTTAAGCTTTACAGTTCTTCACACATTCAGTATTTGCTGTAGCTATATGGTAGGCTGCACCGGAGCTGACGTGCGCCTCCTCAGGAATGGAATTACATGTCGGGGCTATTGAGATAGCAGAGAGAGTGGATTATCCCAAATGTGTCTTAGCACTTTCGAGTTATACTCTTTAAATAGGAATGGTGTCTTAGAAACATTGACACTAACAGTAACATTAACACTGATAAGGCCACTGCTTTAGAGCTGTGCTGTTACCTGAAGATAATGTACACCCTTCAGCCAATCAGAATAGTGTTTTCTTCATAGCCATGGCACTGATAAATAAGAATAAATACCAAATACATACATATATATACACACACATTAAATACAAGCTCCTTAAAGAGCCATTTATTTTAACACAAAGTCATCAGATCTGTTTCTTTGTATTTTTTCACATAGGCTGACCTAAATAAACCTCTATCTATTACAATATAAACTAAAATGAAACTGCCAGAGGCAATTTCAGAATCATCACCTCAGCTGCCAGAAGCAAAGAACCAGTTGAGGACATAATGACCTTTGCCTTGTTCCCAAATCAAAGCTACTGTAAGGAAAGGTTCAAGACTGTAGTATCTGTAGGCTGCTATAGAACACGCTACATTCATCACCTTGGAAAAAATGACAGAAACTTTCTTTTCCCAAACGACTAAATAATGGAGCCAGTCATTTACGGTTTACCTGACCTGAGTGATTACAAGAAATCGGAGACACCACAGGCTCCAAATTACATAGAACAGGACAGAGAGGACATGTGACAGAACAAGAAGGTATGATACATGTATCATAATGATAAAAGACACAAAATTACACAGGTGAACAAAATTATCCACTTTCTCTTGTCTTCTCTTCTCTTCAATATCCCACCCTCCGGAATATCTTGATGATTTAGTGTGCCTGGTCCAAAAGCCTTTGAGTTGTCTTGGATGAGTGGCTGCAGTTTGCTGGATAGCAGTCTTTAAAACATCATCTCCATTTCCAGATCCACTTCAAACGCAAATTCAAAAGGCTTACTGCCGAAGCTTCCACGTTTCTTCTATAGCAAAACCTCAGTTTTCAAAAGCGCTTTCATGCTAGTTGATTTATTTTTATTGTAATGACAACACCCAATTTCTAATCTCAGCATGAAAGTATTTTTTCCTTTTTTTTCATGTGTCATAACATGTTTTTTACATTATGTCACTGATGGAAATGACTTTGTGGCTCATTCAGTGGAGTCATCCATTTCCCCAAACTACCTCAAAGTTAAATGGCTCGGTAAACAGAAACAATTCAGAAAGTTATACCAGCAAGAGGTATATTAGCACTTTAAAATGGGATGATCTATGGGTGTTATTTTGCTCATATTTTTCTCACAAAAATTCATGCGTATACAGACCTGTACCACATGGTTCTGGGCCTGATGTATTCACAGTATAAAAACCACATACCTCCACCTCATATTTCAGCCATTATTAATTGCTGCGGTTTTGTTCTTTGTAACAAACAGAGAGGTTTGCCAAGACGAAGCACGACAATCATCCATGGTGACTAATGTGACAATGTTTCCTCAGGTGAATGTGTCACATATTACACCTGACACTGGTGTGATGGATTACCCAGCCCTCGGGTTATAATATCTTTGGAGGAAATGTATGCAGAGATACAAACAAAGCACACAAAATAGGTGCACACACTGCATTGTGGCTGCTGCACTGTCATAAAACATGCATGCAGGTGTTTGTGTACAAAAACACACACTACAAATTGTGGACCTTAAAACCTTATTTCCCAATCAGGTTGTTATTATGAACAACATTTTGAGCCAAAGTTACAAGTTAATTTAGGTTACTTTACATGAGAGATTTCTGTATTTTCACTTGCTTGTAGCAGACTGGAGGGTGACATTGTGTACTTCCTTACACCATTCAGGATTTAGCAACATTTGAATTAGTCTGATGACATTTGTGAGTTGTTTACTTATGTTGCCCTAAGTCCCTGATGAAGCAGATTACCTTCATTTGTTTTTGGCTGTTAAACTAATAAATAACAATAAAGGATCTTTATTCTGAACTGTTCTTTCGCATATCTTGTAGTAGACCTTTTTCACAGCAACCATTTTGACAAACTAGTAGGGTAAACACAGGTTGTTACCAACAATGCTGATTAAGGTTCCGATCCATTCAGCTGTGACAAGGGCCATCCACTTGGACACCTTGTCAGTGACATAACCTGCGGTCATTGGGTGTTTCAGGTCTCTCAACATTCATTATTAGACTCAGCATAATAATGCCTAGGAGACTCAGCCAAGGTTGATTAGGCACACTTGTCCACATAGCATGTGTGGTCTACCAGTCGCCTTGAGCTACCCTTTACCTTTCTTTGATAATGCCATTCCATTGCCTTCTTTGTTGGGTGCAGTTTTTGCTGCTGGCAAAACCTGTGTAGATGCCATCTGCTGTCGCCACCAGCACCTGACCTGAGGGTTGCCATTGTTAGTGCCCATACCTCAGGGCCTTTGGATCCTCCAGGTATCCCCTTCTCTGACACAATGATAATACTAGTGTTTCTACCAGTGGCTCAGCGGGAAAGGTTGGATGTGCTGTGGAGATCAGATCTCTGGTTCAGAAACTTGATCTGTAATGGCATTCCTAAGCTCTGACCAGCTAATCTTGTGCTTGATGGCTTGCTACCATCAGGTCCTTGCTCCCTTGACCTGGTCAGCCATCTCCCATGTCCTGCACTTCTTCCCAGTCCTGACCTATGAACATTTAATGTTAAAAAAGTAATCCTGTAATGACTGGATATAAAAACAGTGGGGTTTTTGCTGTCGCAGCAGATGCAATCTCTACAAATCCCAAACCATCAGGGAATTCTTCCTCTACACAGACACCAGAACTTTAATTGGCCCCGTTCAATAAAACAGCATGTTTTTACACCCTGATATTACTACCTTTGCCAGTAGCATCATTGCTGCCATCATTACAACCAGAAACACAGTCGTCAAAGTCTCATAAAAACCATGTTCTAATGTGGGTTGTGGTGCTGCATTGTTTTGAACACTGGAGCTGAAGCTAAAGTGTGTGTTTAATGTGAAGTATTAAAATTGTACACAAATTGCTGGAATGTGAAATAAAATGGGTTACAAGTAGACAGGAATGAACACACTGCTACTGCTAGGGGCCAGTGTAGAATTATCAGGCTATTACTATAGAAACTGTTCAAATGCAAAGGTTCTCACTGAGTTAATGACATACCTTGAAATTATTAAAAACACACACACATTGAATGTTACATCATTAAATATTGAATGTGATTTGCAACTAAGCCCTCAAAAGGTATGTTTATTTCAAATCTGTTTATGGTTTTGCTATAGGGGAACACATGTTGTTATTTTGTACAGTACAATTACAGCAGCTAGCTTGAGGGACAAGTAAATTACAATGTAATTGGACAGATGATACAGCATGGCTCTTCATATCCCTGTCACAGGTGGTTGATAAATAACCTGCTGAGCTGAAATTGGTGAGTGTGTGTGTGTGTCTTCGTAAAATTATATTTGACAAATGATCGAAGACATCTTGCTAGACGAGGGGAATTACAATTTATTTCCACAAGGGCAGACTGTTTCATCATGTTGTCACCTTTAGATAAAGCCATGTGTGTGTTCTCAGTGTGGCGTGACTCTTAAGTGAGTACTTGCATGTGTGAGTGGATATGTTTGTCTGTGTGCGTGTGTTCCTGCATTTTGACCTAAGCTGTGAATTTTATCCGACTGAGTTACAACATAGTGGCCCAGTCATCCATCTGTTCCACAACCCCTATGCAATTGTAATTGCATTAGTGCAGTGTTGAGTTTTTATTAGACACCTTTTCCCTCAGTCCCCAGGCTCATTTTCCTTTATTAGACCGAGTCTGGAAAGACAATACAAAGCCTCATGCTGCCGTACGGAGACTCCCTCCGGGCAAAACTTCATTCCAAAGTGAGGGAGTGATAAGTGGGCAGTACTAAGACCATTGAGGGGATTTGGGAAGGAATGGTGCTGACTGTCTTTGTGTCTGCCTCTGTCCTGTTCACACAAGTATGTTTCTATCCAGCTGTCAAGACATATTGTTCTTCTGGACATGTCGCACAAAAAGCAACATAGGAATAATTCTATCATGCAAATAAATCATCTTTCTAAATAAGCAAGTTAATATTTTCCTTTTGTTGGCAAGTCATTTTCTGACCCAAAACAACTTAGTTGGTTCACTCTCACAACTCTCTTGTTTTTGGTAGCAACACGCAGCGATTTACAGTGAAAACACTCTAAAACCAGCAGTACACTACCTGATCAGCAGCAAACAGCAAGTTAGCTACTGTGAACATAGTGGAGCATTCAGCAGCAAAGGAACCAGATATTTCCATTGGGAAAACACGAGTTGATAAGTCCAAATGAATAATAATGTTCTGTGTCTGTTGGATGTGCAAATAGGCAACAGTTTGCTAAGCTATACAAACTTAAAAGGAGATAATATGTCAGTATTGTGTTTACAGCTTGTTTCCACTTCCCCTAAGTGGCCAAAAAATCTGTTATTGCAGGTTTATCAAGGTCCACTCACTGGCATTTTCCAGAGAATATCTATCCAGATTGACACATGGAGTCCGCACTTCCCACAAACCATTCAACGCAGATCTCTGCTGGTACACCCAAAAGACAGGATCCACCCTCAAAGGAAGACTGGAGTGGTGTATGACATTGCATGTGACAGCTGTGGGGATCAATACATCAGTGAAACAGCGAGGACCCTGAACAAGAGACTAAATTAAAACAGAATCGTCCAATGACAAAAGCCATCTTTGAGCAGAGATAAAAGTTACTAGTTCCCCTCATATACAACCACCTCTTATCAGAATCCTGAGTGTATAACTATGTTTTATAGTAAGCTCAACATTTATGAACCTCAATGTCAATAAACTATTGTGCTGCCTCTGCTTTACTTCATTATTTATTTAAGTGTATTACAAGATTTTAATTTTTTAAGATTATTTTTGGGGCTTTTATTTGGTATTGACAGCTGAAGAATAACAAGAAAGTGGGGTGAAATGGCGATGAAATGCAGTAAAGCGCTACATTTGGAATCAAACCTGGGTACGCACATGCCCCCTACAAGAAGTTTTCTACTTGTTATGAAACAGTCTTAATTTAATACCGATGCCCCTGACCTTCAGAACAAAGATTGGCTATTTTAGTCAAGTTATTCTCCATGCCATAGTGCCTTTCTCTGGGTCGGATTTGGTCAAATTCACCTTGAAATCAGATGAAACAAGGCGGTAGAAACCACTTTTGTCCACAGGCGCCGCCAGAATCAATACAAAATGAATGTTTCTTTTAGCTGCGTTAACAAAAGCATTTCAATCAGTGCTTAACTCATAATTTTTATTATGCTATTTAATTTTTTTATAATGACAAAAGGATTTGATCTACCTCTGCCTTTTCCATTCAGCTTTCAATTTGACCAATTATTATTTGCACCATGTCCATTAAAACCCAGCTGCTGTTTAGGTGGGTTTTCTCTGCTTTTATACTTGTCCATATTCTCTGCATCACTCTCTATCCTTCTGTTTTTCTCTTTTACTCTGTCATCATGTTCCCATCTGTCTAGGTCTAGACATGGCTCTGATGCTGCTTAGACGGCAGTGATTCACGCCACTCTTTCACTTAGGCCTTCACCTCAGCACCATGTACCTGAGTGTTGGCCAGCAGTGTCACTTACTAATCTTTGTAATTTCTTTATAAGATGTGTCCCGCTCCAGCTCTTTCCTCTTCCCTTTTACTGATGTCACACCTGCTGCTGTCTGACAGAACATAAATGGCGGCACACCTCTCACAGAGAGGTACCTACTCAAGTAAGAGAAGAGTCTCAGCTTAGTGGAGTCCAGTCTTTGTAACAGGAGCTCAAACACTTGACCTGAAGTGGAAGGAGTTTTTTTTTTTTATAAAGCACTGATATTTTGGTC
>NW_023339762.1:3414340-3421245 GCF_004916995.1 Morone saxatilis | reverse complement strand
CGATCCACCACTTTGGTTCAGACTGAAATATCTCAACAATTATTGGATGGATTGTCATGAAATTTGGTGCATCCTTATGACTGCTGAGCCCCTGACTTTTCATTGTACGTCATCAGATCAAATCTTAATTTGTCCAATACCTAACATTCCCACCACCCTCAGCAGTACTTTGTGTTTAGCGCTAATTAGCACATGTTAGCATGCTAACACACTAAACTAACATGATGCACATAATAAACATTACACCTGCTAAACATCAGCATTCTACTTCCTGTAGACTGTTTACAAAGGATGTGTGGCCCTTGAGCTATGTTGCTTGACTAATAAAAAATAATAATAATAATATGAGGACATTTTATCAAACTCCTAAACCAGAACCCTTAAATGTACAGCACATTTGTGCAATGTGCATATGTATGTGCTTATGGATGCACTATAGATGTTTCCATCAGAAATGGGGACAGTTCTTTCAGTGCTTGGCCAACCTACCGAGCACACCTTTCCACCATCAATGTAGCATTTAGTACGAAGGAGTAAGCCTATAAACATCTATATGCACTGAAAATAAGTATGATATTATAATTATAATTTTAAATGCTAAAAAACCAGGACAATGTGGTAGTAAATGTTGAAATTTTAGTGTTTAACAGATATTTGTCAGGACTCTGGACACCCAGCTTGAATCCGGGACAATCCCAGACAAATCTGGTCCCCATACATTAGGATAATAAGAAAGGAGCGAGGAGGGAAGAAAAAATGGAAGAGGGATTTAAGACAGGCGTGTAGGAGAAATGAAAGACAGGAAGGACTTATATGGAAAGGAAAGGAGGGAGGGAAGGATGGAACAATAGAACAAGTAAAGGAAGGGAGAGAGTGAAGGCAGTGTTATCATGCTACAGGGAGTACAGAGTGAATATAATGAATGTAAAGTTATTTTAACTGGATGAGTGTCTCTGCGCGCTCTTTTAACCTCTCTCCTGTCTCAGATTGTCTTTCTCTCCATCCATTAAGTGCATTCTTGTCATTTCCTCCCTCTCAGCTATGTCTCTGTTGTTCCTGCCCCAATCCACCTCAGTCCCATTTTCATGATCTCCTCCTGTCTTCATTTAAACTTTTTATTCCTGTCTTTCTCATCCCTCACTCTTTGTTGTTATTCTTGTTCCTTTCTGCTAAATCACTTTCCTCGTCCCACCCTCTCCTCCTCCTTGTCTCACATTGTGTATTAATGCTATATTAAATTCTCTTCTTCTTCTCCTCCATAATTTTCTCCTACTCTTGTCTGTCCGCTTCTCTACCATACCTCCCTCTCAGTCTGTTCCACTGTTTCTCTTCTCCTTGAAAACATTCATGAAAATGTAATGTGCATTTAAACATTGGTGAATCACAGTCATTTTGTGCCATTACGATAATTACCGTAAACAAACAAGACCATTACAGGAAGATTTGCATCTCCTACCGGCCTCCATGAAGCATTTTGTATTACATGATCCTGGCTGAGGGCTGCCATCCATAAAATGTGCCGGACCGTTTCACTGGAATATGATGCTTTTCCTTTTGCCTAAATTGAACCAAATTGAGAGTTTCTGGTAATAGCAGATGGCGAAGGGAGTGATAGAATGATGGAGAAAAATTGCTTTTAACATGTTAATGTGGGGAACATGCAACGACTGGCTTCCTTGCATTTGAGCTACTATGGTGGGACAACTGTAAAGTGTTTAGTTGTTTCTAAATTTGGAAAAATTCATGTTGACTACATATCAGAATTACTCAGTTTATAAAACTGATGGTATTGGTTGTGTTGATGTAAATTGGGGTTCCACAAGGCAATGTATAACGGAAGTGGAGGAAAGCTGCCACTGACCTTTCCTGAACGCTCTCCCACTCTCTCCTACCTGATATTACATTTCTTTTATGGGACTTTCACTGGAATGATTATATTGGACTTGTGTTATTGGAGTAAATCAATGTTGGATGGGTTTTTCCTCATATGGAAAGATTTTGTGTGGAGAATTTCGTTGTTTTCTTTCGAAGAAATAAAGATTGCAACAAACCTTCAAAACTAAATGACAAATATGTTGTTTGTCATCATTTTCCAAAATGAGCTAAATCAGTAGGACAACACTGTTTCTTTTGTACCTTCGAAAACTGTTGTATGTGAATCGGTGCTGAATTGACTGACTGACTTGGTGGTATTTGCACTCTGACTTGCCTCAGACTTATCTTGGTCCTTGGTCTTGCCAGGTAGCCGAGTCCAGCAATATGTTTTTCTTTTAAGTTGATATGGCAAACGTGTTAGCAAAGAGTTGCTTATTTACATATCTAGCAGACATGGAGCAACACTAGCATTCATTTGTGTTTGAAAAAGTCTGGCTCTTCAGCAGCTTAATGCTCCACTACCTTCACCAGCAAGTCGTTTACTTTGTCTATCCACTTTTGGTTTGGTGCTAGGCATGTGGTGTACAAGGGATGGCTTTATTTAAGCTTTTTCATCAAAAACAGCTACCTCCTGCACAGAAAACAACAGTTTAGACAATTAGAATGGTGAGAGTGAACCACAAAACAGTAAAGCTAAAGGCCAGAAAACCATGGTGGGAACTGTTGGGTCTCTGTATTTAATGTTACAGTCTAGACCTGTTCTATAAGTAATCTGAGATAACTTTTGTTATGAATTGGCACTATACAAATACAATTGAATTGAATTGAATTGAATGCCACATTCACCTTTCACACACATTCACAGAGTGATGGCAAAGCCCATTAAACAGAAACTCACTCATTCATTCACACAGCATCTGGAGCAATTGGGGATCAGGATAATTCAACATGCAGCGTGGAAAAGCAGGGGATTTAACCAACAACCTTTCGATTAGTGGACGACCCGCTCTAACTCTGAGTCACAGCCACCCGACAAGACAAGTGTAGCGAGCTAATTACTGAATGTAAATATATTGATGGCTATTGCAGAAAAAGTGTCGACTATAAACAGTAACAAAAACTGGAAAAGGGTTTCAACCTTGAGTCACTTGTCAGTCTGCTACTTGTGGTGGTGTGAACTATTGGGAGACATCCCCAAAATGGTTGCTTCACACCTTATACAACCACTAACAATTGTTATTTGGAATGACTTGGACCCCAAATTTACACTATGTAGTATGTTCTCTAGCGACTCCTAGAGGTCAAGTGGTAAGACAGGGTCAATTAAAAGAAAATCAAATGAAATGTCTGACACAACAAGTCAAGGCAAGATGCATCGCCTTGATGGGAGTGGTTCAACAGCAACAAGTGCTTCAGCTAGCATTGAGTCCTGGGAAGATGGTTCACTGTCAAACAAAATCCCTCAAAGTGAAACTCTGCAAGAACATGGAAAATCCAGCACTGAAGACATCAATTTTGGTTTTATTTGTTTTTAATTGGCTAAGTGGTCCTTGATCTTAAAAAGTTTGAGAAACACTGCTCTAGATCTACATTCATCATACAGGTAACGTGACATGTTCACACTGGAATCTGATATGGGTAACATTTCAAAGTAATGTGACAGCCAAATATGAATGAATAAATCATATTTGACCGCTAAGGCTTGCAGTGTGAACATAGCCTAAACCTCTCAAAACTACATTTGCTTTTAACATAAGAAATTGGTGGTACTGTTTCGGAGATGCTGTGTGATTGATCTGTTGTTGTAATTTACTGTCAATACAAAAGTCCCCAATTATTTTATCTTATTCTAACTGATAACAATGTTAACTTTACATCATGTATACTACAACATGTATACTTAAATTTAGACTATGACGGGGTTTGTTTGAAGTGAAGCAAAAGTGCTCACTGTGCTTACTGGCCTCCAGAGGGTTTTCTTCCAAAGCAGTGATCACTGCACTCTAGAAAATTCTCTCAGAAGCTGAACATCCAGTATAATATTTGGCACTGGATAAATTGTAAATTTCCTGCTCACTGAAGCAATAAGCTGTCTGAGACACACCCAAAGTGAGTAGACTGTGTGTCATTTCACCAGCCTTGTCCCTAAAATATCTGTTGGCGCCCCTGTCTGTGAAATCACATTCACATTCAAGTCTTCTGGATACTGCTGAAGGCAAATAATTGAGTGTGCGTAATTTTCCATTAATGTGCAGTGTTACTCTTTTACTTTAAAAGGTTCCAATGATAAAACAGAGATTTGTGTCTGATAACTAACTCTGCTCATCAGAATTACGTTGGGAGAGTAGTAGTAGTAGGTCTGACTTCAAAATAGCTTTGGCTTTCAGAGATCATTTTTAATTGACAGTTTTCTGTCTGGCTGACACATTTTATCTGCCCCTTCTGTGTCCGCATGTGAATGCATTTCACTCCACCGCAGTCTGTCCAATTTGAGGGCTACTTTGCATGCGACGTGCATTACTGCGCATGTCAATATTGTTTATTCAAGAGTAAAATGCATACTGTTTGAATATGTCAGTGTTATCACTGCATTTTTTTAAATTTATTTTTTCAGGAATGGAATGAGGAATGAGGACAAAAACTGCCAATATAATACATACCCATCCACACTGGCACCATCTCCACCCCTCCCCCTTTATCTTTCCATCTCTTTGCCTCACTCTCCACTTTTCTCTCTGTCTCTCTTTAGTTCAAAGGCTGCCAAATCCTTCCCAAACCAATTAGAGTGTATGTAAGGTCCTCAGGGGCCCCTGTGGTGACAGTACAGGGTACAGAGTGGCAAGAGGTCTGAAGAGGCAATCACAGTCTGCAGTATTCAACAGTATCAGAGAGGAACAACAATAGCAGGCCATAAATCAGCCCTGGAACAGTGAGTAGACATTGACTTGTTGGATATGGGGAGACAAGAAAAGTGGCTGTTTGAAGGAGTAGGAAACACACATATAAAATCCCATAAACAGAGGAGGACAAAACAAATGTATACAAGCATGCATTGTGACAAAAAACAATGTAATAATATTACTATCATACACACACAGTCTCCAGATGCCTATCTTTAACTAGCTATGTTTTGTAGACAACACAAGGGGTGTGCTGAAATAAAAATAAAAAATTTTTTCCCAAACCCTAACCCCTTTTTGGCAGTTGGAGGTGCCGAGCTTTGTAAATGTTTCCAAACAGACATGCTGGTGGGCTCTTAATATAAGGAGTTGCAAAGTGGGGAAAGCCACTGGTCCGATATATAATAATATTTTTGCTGACTTTGATTTCCTTTTAATTACCTCAATGTTCCTACACATTTTAACAGAAGACTCTGTTGCATGACAGTATAGGTTTATGTTATGGCCGTCACCAAATAAAGGTTCAGGGTTAATTTATTTAGCATTCTACAACACAAGATTGTACAACAAAATACAAGCTTTTTGCTACACACAAAAACAAAACAAAAAAAATATTAATAATGGTAGAGTGCAGAAGATAAAGTTTCTGCCTGAGGAAAGAATCTGCTCAGCAGTCTGGTGGTATGGCAGCAGATACTTGGGGTGGGTGCTGTCTTCTAGTATCCTTTGGGTTCTGCACAGGCCTTTACCTCACTAAGTTTACTGATGCTGGGTATCTGAGTACCAATGGTCTTCTAAGCGGCTTTAATTACTTGCTGCAGCCACCGATGGAGACGGGTGTGTGTGTTTGCTTCCTTTTTCCTAAAATCAACATTTAACCATTTGGTGGGGTTGATGTTAAGCAGTATGATGTTCTCTCTGGCTGATCAGGGATGGCTGTGCAGTGTGAACAGTGGAGGAGGTATGACCACCAATTAGAACTGTCTGGGGTCTGTTTGTAAGGAAGTCCAATATCCAGTTGCAAAGTCTGGTACTCAGGCCCTGAGTGCTGACTTTGCCATTTCATGGGGAAGATTGAGTTGAAAAGCTGAGCTAAAATTAACAACATTCTAATGTAGGTGTAATGTTTCTCAAGGTGTGTGGAGAGTGAAGGGCAGTGGAGATGGCATCCTCTATGGATCTGTTGGTTCTAAATGCAAACTGTTGAGGGTCCAGGCTGGCAGAAATGTTATTTATGTGCTGGAGAACCAGTTTCTCAAAGCTGATCATAATGGGGGTCATTTAGACTAGATACTACAGACTTTGTAGATACAGGGACCATGGTGGCAGTCTTGAAGCTGGTGTGACAGTGATATGTTAAAAATGTCAGTAATGACATCATCTAGCTGATTGGCACATTTGTAGTACACAGCCTTACCTTAGTGGGGATTTGGACTTGCTAGTAAAATTTAGTTAAAACAGTTATGAGGTCTGTTTGATTAAAGTCACCAGCTAAAATATAAATAATCGCAACATGTTGAGTGCAATAGTTTGACCTGGAATGTTGTGGCTGATTTGCTGTTGCTGATTTAGAGTCTTATTTCATTCATTTTATTTTACTGTGACTGGACAACTCTAGGAGTTTGGTCCAAGCTGGCTTGATGAAAGTATTTCTGTCATAGGTAATACATACAGTAATAAGGGCGAAAAAATAACCAATTAAAACAAGATTCTGTCTGGACATAAACTAACAAATAGCCCAAATTGGAGAGAATTTGACTGCAAAGTCAAAAAACGGTATTTCAGAATCCCAGTCATAATAGCTAAATATGGAATATCATGCTTATGTTGGAGGGGTTGTGGCGCCTAAGGAAACCTTGCACATAGCCTATACTATGGGGAAGTCCAAATTTGCGGGGATACTGGAAGGATGTTAAAAAGGAAACAGAATTAATCTTGGATTCAAAATAAATTTTCAAAAAGCATAAAACATACAGGCAAAAAACTACAAACTAATGGTTGCATAATCCTCAGACACAAAACAATGGCAACAAAAGATGAATGGGATGTTTATTATAGAAAAGGTCACAACAAAAATAGAGCTAAAAATGGACAGGTTTATGGATATATTCAATTCAATTTTTCAATTCA
>NW_023339762.1:3399668-3414240 GCF_004916995.1 Morone saxatilis | reverse complement strand
GATCCTTCTAAATGTTGCACACTGGACCTTTAAAGGCACAGGAAAATAAAATGCATGAATTTGTAGCTTAATAGATGCTATTTGTCTTGTCACAGACTGCTGTAAATTGCTTCTATGTTCTTTCTTTACCTAAATACTAATTTCCTGGCTTAAGGCTGTTTGGCTCTGTTTCACAGAGAAAAACAGGTCCAAATAGGAAAGACTGCTTCATCTTGTTGGATGTGTGATTGACATTAGTCTAAAATTTAGACTATTTAGACTCTAAATAGTGTTGAGAGGAGATGACTTCTCTAAAATGTGGGACAGTGTAGGACTATTGCAGGTGAAAGAAAAGAAGAAAAACAACACAAATTTGAAGTCAAAAATGGATGCAAAACAAACTGAGCTCTTAACTGTCTAGTTTAGGTGGGGGTACCACAGAGTTTTTACAGAGCTCAGCGATGATTATATTTTTTCTACCAGTGAACTGTCATGATATATATATTTGTGACATGTTTGCCCGTTACAGCTGTTGGAGCACACATTAATAACATTTAAAAGCTTGTTGCATCATTGTTTCATCTGCTGCACCGGTACATACAGAGTGCAATACACAGCTTGTTTTGTCATTTCAATAAGACTAGACTATAAGAGATTTCCTTTTGAATGAACAAATACATTTAATTGACATGTGCACAATAAAGCGTGAATGACAAATAGTGACGTCATCATAAGGGATTGGTAAAGCCGCGATTAGTATAGGAAACCCCCCAGGTGTAGCCTCGACACTGGTGGCAGTGGTGAAAGGATGCAGAGAATGGCTGAAGATCTGGATGTGATGACGAGTAGACTTCTGATAGATTAGATTTAAGTTTGACAGTAACGACATGATTGATTTAACTGATAGAATAGGAGACAAAAAGAGTGAGAATAAGAAATGTGAATGAATGAGGAATAAAGATAGTCTTTCTGATTGAACTTGCTCTGGGCTTCATTTTTGGGGTTGTTGAGTGGATTTGTTGGTTTATTTAACAGGGACAGTCCACATTAATAAAACACTGCTGTAAAAGCCAAGAGGCTATATTTCATCTCTAGTCCCATTGTTATTCATGTTATAAATTCTGCGTCAGTGTTCAGCACAAACAAACTTTTCGTTTGGTTTCTTGTCGGGTTGAACTTCGTAAAGCTGCTCAGTTTTTGCAAATTACAGTGCAGGAAAGAAATTAGGGTGCTTTTGTGCGTATCATTGAGTCAATCTAATATTCCAGTTGCACATAAGGAATATAACTAAAACAGCATACTTTCAACAAAAAATGACCATTACTACATGAACTACAGAAAAGCTTGCGCATGCCTTCATTACGCATATATTTAAGTAGGCTTGATTACTACAGTGCGTTACTCTAAGGTCTGTGCAAAATCCTGCTGACAGTTTTAACTGGACCAAAGAAAATATCTCACATCATCCCTGTTATTAAGTTCTTCCAGATAGTTTTAGGATTGATTCTATTACTTGTCTATAAATAAATTCAAGGACTTTCCCTCTGACAATAATGCTTATATTCCCCTGCAGATAAGGCATTGATAGAGCCATCAGATCTTTCTCTCTACTGCTCACTGTACCAAAAAGTGAGACACAAAACATCTCAGTGATGATGCCCTTGGGAACAGTCTCCCTTTTGATATAAGGACAGAAAATCAGGCTTTCAAGTGAAAGTGCTAAACACTCACACTGCCACAACACTGCCATTCTATTATTAAAGATTTTAAGCTCAATCAAGGTTAAATTCTCCTATCCTAGACAATCCCAGTAATATTTGAGTTTATTTAGGCAAACTATACTGTTACACCACATATGTGTAATCAGTAAAGGAAATATAAAGTTGAAGTTAGGTGGCAGTTTCTACTGTGAAAATAAATATATTATTTGACTGACTAAGGCCAATATGAATTCTGGGAATGGGACATATTGTTCAGTAGCGGTTGAGCTTGGGTATAGAGGTAAAGTGTCGGGAGATAAATATTAAGACATTTTTTGTTGTCGTATTAGATCTGTACACCAGCTCACTGGATTTGAATTGAAACATGATTGTGATGTTAAAATGCTAACTTCCAGCTTCAATTTCAGGGTGTTCACAGCCACATCAGATGAATGATGTAGCGTTTATAGCCCTTTTTAAACATAGTCACTCCAAGATGTTATTTTTGGGCCATTGATGTATCTAGGCAGACAGCCAAGCTACGCTGAAAAAGGACGCCTGAGTGCATGGGTTACGGGCACCCACAGGACGATGCAGGAGTTACTTTCTTTTGCCAATAATCTGTGAGACTGAATCTATGGCCAATTAATTTATTGTGACATATGAAATTCTATTTTCAATATATAATTTTGTCTTCATTTTCTGTACTTTTATTTGCCCATTTGATTTAACTGTGGTGCTGACGTGTTTTAATCTTTTTTAGCCTTGTAAAGCACTTTGTAACTTTGCTTTGAAGACAACTTTGCTATATAAACAAAGTTTATCATTTATCAGAAGTAAGGGTCTTAATATGTCTACATAATCAGCATCCAGGTGTAAAAAAAGGCCCAAATAATAAACCCCTAGAAGCACAATATGTCTGCCTGTCTACCTTAATGGGCAACCAGGTCTAGTTTCCATTGTTGAACACAATGAGTGACATAATGACTGATCTACACCTAACCTTCTTCCTCTGGTGTAAATATGATTGTGGGGAGACAAAAAGATACATAAAGAGGGAGATGCAATGAAAAAAGTAACAGAAGATAAGCCTTAAATAACCTTGCTCTTCTTGCCTCTTCTTCTGCACTCACTTAATTACTGCTGTAGAATAATACCTTTGGTATTATCGATGGTCTACAACAAATACTTATTTTTAGAATGTCTGAACATTAATGGAAGCAATTATCCTAAAATGTCAATAAAAATGATCAAAGAGATTAATAATGCTCATAAAGGTGCTTAGAGGATGCTGAACCTTAAGAGAATTCAAATTAATTCAGATGTATTTTACGTCATTATCAACCTGGACTTTTCTGTCCTCGAGAACACAGTACCCTTCCGTCTTAGATAGATACTCACCCTCATCACTGCATCCAGGCCCCATGCAAGGCTCAAAATCCTGGGTGTGTGGGCAGGGAACGCTAAGGTCTAACTGGGCCTTCAGCATCCTCTGCCTCATCCTGCGGCCTTTGTCACATGTAGCACTGCTACACGCCGACCAGGGAGACCAGCCTGAGTAGATACACGTCTCTGGTGTGTCATCTAAAAGAGAAACACGCAGGGATGTTTAGTGAATGGAAGAGATACAGAGGAAAAAGAGACATTTTAATATTTTTCATTAAAATTTGCTGCTCATTCAGTCATTGACTGAGATCACATGGTCATTGTTACCAGTAAAATGTGCTTTAAAAAACCCTTCCATTTCCATTTCATTCCATTACAGCTGATTTGTCACAGTAAAGAGGAGGGGTTGGGGATGGAGGAATGGGCTGACATTGATCATTTAACACCGTATCCGAAGGTGATTACCGATGGTACTGGACCACAAGAGGCCACAGAGTGACATCTGAGGGGGGAGAGGAAGGAGTGGAGGAATGGAGTTGGAGAGAAAGAAGAGTGTGATTTGTGAATGTCTTGTCTAATTATCAGTGGTAGCAGAGCTACAAGAATTAGCAGGGGTACTGGCTTCAATTAATAATGCTCTCTTGGGGGTTCAGAGAGGCAGAGAAAATGAGAGGAGAGGCGAGAGAGAATATACCGTCAGGCCTTAGGGACAAACCTGAGTGGGTCCAATTCTCTGGGATAAGGTGTAATGACAGAGGAGAATGAGGGAAGAAAGGAGCTGGAGACGCAGAGAGGAAGGTAAGAGCACAGTTGGGTTGATGTGTAAGTGAAAGCAGTGAAGCTCCGGGCGGACTAAGGGGACCAGCCTGAATGGATCCTTCCCTCCGTAGTGACATCTCACACGGAGAAGAGTGGAAACAAGGGAGAAGGAGAGGACAGGTAGAGTAAGAGAGGAGGGAAAAGGAGGAGGGAAAGAAGCAAATGGTCTATGACTGACTGAGGAGGACATTTATTAGGCGACAGGAGATCCTTGTTAGGAATTCTGCTGTATGGGCAAGATCCTGCTTCCTAGCCAAGGCCACTTACTGTAAAAATAAGCACAAAGCATGTACAACACAAACAGCATCATAGACCGGGCTGTCCTGTCCATCTGCAGGTTAGTAAAGGTCATAAAGAACAACTCATCTTGTAACTATAAGGTCACTGCACTGATCCCTGTAAGGGCTGGATTAAAAAAGGAAAAGGAAAAAGCGCAAGAAATCAGAGGGGTTTATACACTATATATTTTTGGGGGGATCATCGTTGCTGCCATTGCTGTTCACTGGCAGTGTTTTTTTCAAACCAGGGAGTACAGACATTATTTGCATAGAGGTCCTAAGGAGGAGTTCAGGTTGGATGGTCCAGTTTGGTTAAGGCTACTATCATATCTCATCTTACCTTAAAACACTTGTTTAAGTTAAGGGAAATATATATTATATATAGGATATATATTGATTCAGTCAATATGTTCTGCTTTGTGCTTAAAGTCAAAAAGACTACAGTCTTTCCCTAATCTTAAAGGTATAGTAAAGTATGAAGCTAGCTTAGCATAAAAACTGGAAGTAACCGGTTGCCTGTCCAAAGGTAAAAAACACTAACAACTCCTCTAAAGTTCACTAATTAATGTGTGCCTCGTCAGTACACAAACAGAAATTTCAACAGGACAAGTTGTGATTTTAGGAGTTATATGCTGGACCTATCTGTTGGCCAACAGCAACTGGGCATAGTAAATTACTGTGATGACAAGACTCCAGTAAGTCACTGCCGTCAGCTGAGAATAGCTGCAGCACATAACAAACAAGATTGAACATTTTAATTGATGATTGTTAGGGGTGTTGGCATATTTTTAAACTTTGGAGATACCAGGTTAGTTCTTTCTCCTGCTTCCTGTCTTTATGCTAAGATAAGCTTATTGCCTCCTCGCTCTACTAAACAAACAGTAATTAATCTTCTCATTTTACTGCAAGAAAGTAAATACCAAGTGGCAACCTCTGTGGCTAAAAAATGAAGTCAACACGGAAGTGCGACAAGCTGCAGTCCCTCAAATGGCCACTTGAGACTGGCTCCAAAAGTGAGTCAATCTCCATAAGCCCCTATATTAAAATGCCCAATTTTATGACAACTATAGAGGGGTCGAATTTTTATACAACTACCTGTACTACATTAAGGAGTCAACTTGTGCATAAATAAAGGTGTGACTGCTTTGTTGGGTTGCGTCACAGGTGGCTGACATCTTGTCATAACGTCTTGTTATGTTCCTCAAAAACATGAACCGGGCATTAATTACTATTCTTACAAAATTATTTTGCCAATACAAATTAGTTGTACATGAATGCAATTTAAAGTAGACAGGGTTTGTAAAGTTCCTAAATGTTTTTGTCCTGTGTCCAAATATCAAATAGCAAAAATGTGAGAAGAGAAGTTGAGACAGGAAAAGAAACTTTATTTGATTTCATGTGCAGCGCTGCTGAAACATCCTTGTCCAGAGTGACAGGGTCTGTGAGGCATAACAGAATACAAAGTGTGTTTGATAAAGACAGGACTTGCTCCAGACGCAGTTGTGTTGCTCTGTAGCAGTGGGGTGCTCACCTCTTCACAGCAGGGAGGAGACAAAGCCCTGCCAGATGTGTATTCTGACTATCTGACCTGAGCCCATCTGAGACTGCTTCAACCAGTTGTGTCTGTAATGAGCTATGTGTGTGTCCTTGATCATCATAAGACACCAAATCCCCACAGTATCTGCTCAGTCTGTAAGTTGGTAGTTAAAGTGAATATTTTGCAAACACAGATTGAATTGAGGAAACAGTCAGGTTCAAAGAACTTAAAGGAATGCAATATCATGTAATGACAGGGTTTGAATAATTACTTAAACGGACAACCAATCCCTTTAAGGTAATCCATCGTATCTTGTTCAGGATCTTGACCCTGAAGAACTGTAATCACGAGAGAGGGAGTGTGTGTGTTCAGTGTAGGTGTGTTTGTGTGTTACTGTACCTTCCTCCTTCTCCTCCTGTCCAATATCAGCTACAATGTCATCTATGGTGTCTGGGACCACATTGCACTGCTCTCCCTGCACACACAAGGGAAAAAAGGGTCACACACGAAAATGTATCCGAAGACAAAACAATCTGAGCACCAAACTTCATTTTTTCACTTAAATGTAGTAGTTTGACCACTGGCTGCTAGTTATCTTATATAGATCACCATTGGCTGTGTGTGTGACAATGGTATTGAACAAGTTGCGTTGGTTACAGTGGGGCAAAATATTACCATTACAATTTAATAAATATAAATGTATAATACATTTCTAGAAGTTAACATAAAGGTTTGTATTTGTGGTCCACATAGTTTAACAAGTTTAAAGTAATCTTGTTTCAACATGAAGACTATCAGATACAAAAATACAATAAATTCAGCTTACATTTACTAAGATATTATATTAGTAATATACTTGAAATCACTCAATAATACTTAAAATACAATAATGATATGACTACATGAGTTTCATGTTGTTTGGCCAACTCACAAAATCAACAATAAATAGCTAAATTTAGTGAATTTGCTGGCGACAATTGTCAACTTTTAATTAAAATATAATCATATAATCAGATATTTCTTACACATATTAAAGAATTTGAGTGAAACTTTATGACAGTGGAGGAGTAATAAAGAAATGATAAAGTTACTTATGTAGGTTATTGAAATGATGCCTTTAAAGTACGTGTAGTCAAGCTAGCAAGAATGCTCTGGCTGTCTCCATCTTGCTGGTCGGAGTTGTCTCTACTGTGGTAACATGTTTTTGTAAAAAGAGGACAGGGTTGTTTGTTTGTTTGTTGTGCAACTGACCACAGCTCAACTCATCAGATCGTTTCTGAAACATTTTATGTTACACGAGTGCATACACGCACAGTCGCACACACATTTACACTGTACCTTTCTAGCGATACGTTCCACCAACACCTTAGCTACAGGGGTAATTGCCCCTCCCTCGGGGTCGTAGAACGGGCTCTGGGGGTGGTCCAAACTGGTCAAGGGTCGGATCTTCTCCTGAGGAATGGTGGGCTTGTTTGGTGACTGTAACAGGCCAAAAAAAAACAACTGAGCATATTAGATAGAAAGTACATTATACAAAGGTTATAGCTGCTATAATCTATAGTTTTATATTAACAATGGATCAAATGACTGTGTTCCATGTGAAAGGTGTTGCCTGTGGTGATGAACCCACAAATAATTATCATCCAACTCTGCAGTTCCCCTCATCTCTATACAGAGCGTTTTAGCGTCTTTCAGCTCATTGTTTGGGTTTTATGCCCCCAACTTTCCAGTTGTTGTTCAATCTTGCCATTCTGATCAGTGCTGTTTACAAGGCACCGCAGGCAGCTCACATGCCCAGCACCAAACTGCAGTTTTCACTGTCACCTCCCTGGATAGATGTGTTAGAGTTTGCAATGTAAATATAAAGGTGAATTAGCTCTGGCGGCTCTTCAGGGGAAAATGGACGTGCGCAAATAAGATGCTACAGTTGAAGATCAGGTCATGATTTGAAGGGTAACTATTCCCACACTCCCACATTAGCATTGTACACATTATACACTTGGTGTTGAAATGGTTAGTGTCCTGGAGGAAAACATCTGCACTTGTATATTGAGTATCAAATACGCCTGAGGGAAGAGAGTCTGAGTCCGCCACTGAGGAATGGTTAGAGTAATCAAAGTTAAACAGCCAAAATTTAGGGCATGGGAATTATTTGTGGGACAAGAATACTAATCCAATAGAAGCACATAGCGTCTGCATGTCTGTGAAACAAGCTTTTAAAAAGAGAACAACATGATTTCTCTGGAGGGAAGAAACAGTAGAACGGCAGCAATTTATGCATGCAAACTAGAATTAATAAAAAGTAATAACATTACAATAGCTGCATTGAATTCAGACTCCAATCTGACCAAAAAATGATGAGGTAGGGCCCGAAATCATCACCTATAGTCACTGTTTCTCCCATAAGCCATCTGGTCCAGGGCATCTTTTCTGTTTGATCTCACCATGAATCATTTATATGCGTTTTAACAGCCCTTTTATAAGAGATTCATGGCATTGTTTCCAGGTGTGTGCGGTGGCGTGTGTGTCCATGTATTGTTAGAGCTTAAAAAAAAAAAAACTCTACAGAGAGAAAAGATGAAAACACATGACAAACATGAATCATTCTCTTTGTTCTGACAGGTTAACTCAACGTTGTCGTTTCAAACCAACTTTCTGTTTAATATATGCAGGAGTACTGGATAAGACAAAGGGAAGACATCTACAAAGGAAGTATTAGAGGAGATATGAAGTTATATCCTCATCTACAGTGCTGTAACAACAATGCTGATGATTCTCTTTACAGGTTCACTAAAAGTTTTTTCTCTGGCCTTTTGGTTTAAAAAGATTGTGGGGAATGAGACCAAACAGAAGACATCCATCACTGTTAGAGACAATTACAAACTTTACTTGGGAGGTCTGCATACAGAAAAATGTTGCTTTTCATACAATGCAAAGATGTACATGCAGAGGGTCTGGAAGACATGTACTTCAATGTCTTTGTCTGTAGGTGGCAGTGATTTAATGTCTGCTGTATGCTTATCTGAGGGTAAACCTAAAAAATTATACATTTTGTTTTGACTTTCAGGTTAAAGAGTCATGGAAGCATACACGATTAGCTTGGAAACTTTAACTTAAAAGACCTTTGAACCAGTGAAACAACAATGTATAAGCAGAGCTGCATTATATAATTTAACCAAAGACTTTTCACATACATATATCAGAACACACATGACTTAAAAGCTCTCAAATCATCAATTTGCCTCACTCTAGAGGGAATAGAAACACTGCTGTTTAATGTTTACTTTTGAATATGTTCAGTACAACGCTGACTGCCTTAACTATTTCACCTATATGCTCACAATGTTTTATAATTTAGAATAGTGAACCAAATACAAATAAGCAAGTGCCAGTGTGGGTCAGAGGGCTGAAGAGAAAAACAAAGAGACTACAAACAGGCCCAGAACAGACAAGAATGCTTTAAAAAATGCATTTAAAAAGTACCAGAAGTAGAATGGAAAGAGGTCTGGTTTTGTGTTAGTGAAGTTTTTAAAGGTATTTACCACCTACCCTCAGCAGGATAAGCTCCTTGCTTATTCATGAGGTTGTAAACTATAAATAAATTGCTGTAGTCTCAGAACAGTGGGTGAATATGGATGAGCACCTTTCATTTTGAGGATGTAGAAAAGTCTGTCACAGGAACAGACAGGTGGAAGTCAAGTGTGCTCTGATGTGAAGTTTTGAAATAAATGCTGCCTGCTGCCAACAGCTAGTGAGCAATAAACCTTATAATAATATGCTATATACTTTATCTGTCAGCTAGAGCAACAACTTTATGTCTAACAATTAGAGTGTATCAGTTCTCCTTAACATATGTGTCTAATACACAGTATGTCCTTGTATTGACTGATGTAATACATCCTTAATGGCCATTTTAGATGTGGTTGAATGTCTGTAGCAAAGACTCTTGAGCTAGAGTAGATACATTCATTCATACCATGGTCTGGGTGAATACTCGATTCTGATTGGCTGATGAGTGTCCATTAATTCCTGATGTAGAACACCGCTCTACATTAATGCGCTATTCAGCTCGCTACTTTAGGCAGCGGCCGTCAGTACACTCATTCCATTCAGTCATTCCCTATCGTTTGTGAAAATCTTGATATTGTTTTTGGGGACAATGACATAGCTGATAGCTAGTTAGTCTTGTTTTTAAACATACTGTCTAATTATATTCATGGTTTGTCGACAGTACGCAGTGCTATTGACTTTGAATCTTGCTAGCATAACGTTAGCTCTCTGTCACGTAGCTGAGCAAAAGCGCTCAGTGAGCGGAGGGAACTAGAAATATCTCCCGTTGCTAAGCCGTATCTATGGTCTGTTCTGTTTACTGGAGTAGTGAACAACAGTTCCATTGCATTAGAACTTTATGGGATGGTAATGATTCTTCCAGGTATTAGGAAATAACTCAGGTGTTACCAGGGAAACAGAGTATGAGCGGGATAATGCTCTTTGGTGTCCACAGTCAGGGATTAATAGAATGGAGAGCGCAACTGTCCGACACCTCGTCAGGCATTATGTGCACCGTTGAATGGCACTGTGCTGAATTAAATCATGTATCGCAACAGGCCTATCATATCCCATTTGATTCTTGGTAATGCATCAAGATGTGTATCGCATTGGAGTCAGTGATTGAGATGCAAAGCCAAAGTAGCTAGCTAGTAGCTAACTTAACTTTACTAGCTAACAAAGGTGGCTTACTATTTATTAAGGGAATGGCATTTCTCAAGCTAAGATTACAGTTTAGAGTGTTAGAACAGACGAGAGTGAAAATGTACAGTCCTATAACATTACTGACCTAATGTTATAGGACAGTTTTAGTAGACTGACACAACTGCAACCCTGTACTGAATGTTTCTACCACCACCAACATTTGGATACATTACCTCATATGTGACACCATTGTCAGTGCCTGCATCCCAGGGAATGAGGTCTGTCACCAGCCTCTGGACCCAGCCACACTCCTTGGTACAGAGGTCCTCTCCTGACAGTCCGACATTCCAGTCTGGGCTGGGCCCGAGCATGGTGAGGAAGGACATCAGGTGACGGGTCCGGTCCACAGAAAACTCTGCTGATGGAGCTGCTCGCCTGGTGATGGGTGTGAGCAATGTCAAGACAAAAAAGAAATAAAGAAAATATCCAGAATAAATTACATTTTAAATATTAATATGAAATTATTTATATGAAATGACAAGCCTAAGTATGTTGTAAACATAATCATCTCAGAAACATTTTCACTCCACACTCTGCTGTTGCAATTTTTAGTTAATTACTTGCAAGTCAGTTCTGATGTCATGACCTCTGACCCGAGTCACACTCTGCTAATTGCTGGATAATTAAAGCTCCAAAACATCCAATTAGAGGCAGAAAAGAGCTCATAATTGCATATTCTCTCTGAATGTCCAAAGCCTACTGAAAATAAAAAGATAATAATAGGGTAATTTGACGTTTCTTTACAAAAAAATTGTCCATGGTAGAGATAAGACATAAGCGCAAACACAACTATTTTAACTTGACAACTTTTCATGCAAAATTTAACTAAATGAGCTAATATTTCATATTTACAGCGAGTGTGTGACTGTGTGGGTGCACATGCATGTGTGTGAATGTTCTCATTAGTTAAAATAATAGTGGCATAATATATCGCAAATGACAGACAACGCTAGGAGGGGTAATTAAACAGATGTTTGGTGAAAGATACAGTACATTAGAGTCTCTGTGTGTGTGTGTGTGCTCATGCTCATGCAGTGCTGAGGGCTAGAATTGTGATAAGTTTCTAATTGCTCTTGAACTAATTTCAAAGAGTGCACAGGATGCCAGAGTGTGAGACTATTCAGACAAGCCATCCTCCCTTTTGCATAAAGGAAGGAATCATAAAACAATTAAGAGTCAGTTTTTGTAAAATTCACACATTACAATACAATAGTATCTGAATTTCAATTATAGTTTATAGCTGATTGGACGTGTCAGACATGGAAGTTTTTCCAACTTTCAATTACTGCTTTTAACCTGCTAATTAGGAATACAGGTCTTTGTGATTCATGGGAATGTTATCAAAGAATCCTGTAGCGAAAATTAAATAGAAAAATATACATATACATATTATAATACATACATACATACATACATACATACTGTTTCTGTTGATTATCCAGTATTTCTGAACTTACTACTACATACAGATCACTGAACAAGAATTCTGTATACCTTTGCTTACTTAAAGCCAAAGAGATTGTTATACGCCTTAGATAAAAAACACCGAATCATCTTGGCTTGAAGGAACACTGTAGTGTACACAGTAGGAACACATTGTATATTGTTTTGTGGGCCTCCAAAATATCAGCTTCTCAAGAATAGAGAAAATCAGCCTTGTTTTTAGCTTGACCATCAGACCAGAACATTTTATAACTCCAAGGTTAGACAATTTTCTCAACCTAGAGAGAATGTTGAGACACCAAAATAGCAGGTTTTTATCCAGAAAACAGAAAAAATTATCGAGACATCCATGTCCAGTATGGACGACATGTTCATGTTCAACTTGATGTAAAATTGAATACCTCACAGGTGAACAGAGAAAAAAACAGAAATTTAAATTCTCTTCACATTTGTGTAAGTAAATATAAACTACTGACACATCAGCTATTGTGCCAATTGGTGCATATTTTCCGAAAGAAGGCAGAACAGTTTTTGGACATATTTGTGGGAACAAAGGCTGCCCCCTAATAGTTGACTTAACCGTTAGACGTCAAGAAGGGCCTTGGTCGACACACTTTTCATTAGTCGGATAGTCGCAAGAATAACTAAAATGTCAAACGCTGTTCGGGACGTGCGCCTTGTCACCTGGAAGAAGGATTGTTGCAAGGCAGACCTTTTCTCTTGTATCATACGGAGTCGCTTACTGGTGCACTGTTGCATAACTGTACTAGCTGCTGCAACTGGCTAGTTAGCAGTCCTATAAGCTGTCTGTACCCGGACTGGGAGCTTGAACAACAGGGGGAGTTTACACTAGAAGCGTAGGAGCGGGGGACCCAGAAGGGAATATGCCATGGATTATGGCCAACAAACGGAGGCCATTGAATCTACAGCAGCTCTGACTAGGACTATGCCTTTAGGGATGAAGACACAGCGATTTCAGGCAGGAACAGGACAGGAATTAAAAGGGAGTTTGTAGGGAGTTAATTTGTAAGTAAGTGTTAACTTTAGCCATCATCCATCGTATTGATAGGTCCATCAGTTTTTGTTTTTGGAAGTTGGAATTTTTTTATTCTGTGTTTTGAACAACGGGACTTGTGCGACATTATACTGTGTTGAAATAAATGAACTAAATGTTCAGTCTCCTTGCTGGTTGTTCCAACACATTCAGAATCATTACCGCTTTTTCCGTTAGCATTTAACAAGCAGCTTTTAAAAAATATCCTATATATATTAAATTATTAAATTCATATCATAAATGTGCAAAAAAGAAGTCAGTGTTGACATTGGTCTCCTTGATGAAAGTTCTGTGTCTGACCCATCCAACCAAATGACCTAACTTCGATGGCACATTAAGCTAGAGAGGTGTCTCCAGAAATAACGCTAGAGCAGCAGCTACAGTGTCATAGATAGCAGTGTAAGGCCACTGACCAAGCTGCTGTATTTGAAACGTTGGGAGTGGGAACAGGCTGGCCTACAAATGTCAATAAAAGGTATTATTTTTCCATTTTCAAACAAGCCCAGATAGTGTTAGTTATGTTTTAATTAGTGATTCACGATGTCTGAGCCTTTCGATTGCTGGTTCTAAAACAATGACCTCTGCCTCTAGTGGTACACAGAGGAATCGCTGAAATATTTTTTGCTAATATAATACATTTATTTAAAAACAAATAATGCTATCGAAATACTACAAAATGTCTAATTAAAGTACTTAAACTATGAGATCACTGAAATGTAATTTAAAATAAGTTTTGCATTTCCTGCAGTATTTTTGTTTCAGTATCTCTCATGCATGTAGTGTGCATATATCCATGATTTGTTACGAACTAAAATGTGATTGCAAGATAGTAAGCAGAGGATGAATGAAAACACTTCAAAAACAATTAAAACACAAACTTCTGTTTTGTGATTCAACAACAGTCAACAATAAATCATTTTGTTATTACGAATAAACCTGCCTCCTCCCTGAACTTGCTGTAGCTGAACAGGGTTGGCTAACTGTATTATACTGTATTTTAATCGGAAGATAGTTGCTCACTTTACTAGCAAATCCCACAAGATGTTACGTTTAATTTATGTTATTTTAACACTTGCTGAGTCACAAAATACTGTATGAAGTGCTGAAATTACAGATTGGACAAAGGAACGCGTAACAATGTAAGCCGCCTGCTGTTTAATTGCCTGTGTGCCTATTTGAAGAAATGTGATAGCATTTAATAACTGTTTTTAGTGTCTGTCCATGCACACAAATTACAGTGCTGATATTTTCAGTCGAACCCAAAGATTCATGCTCCATGGAGAGCTCTAATGTAGGGGGCCCAATGTAGGAAAGTAAATAAAACTTAACTTTCTTCTTTTCGGTAATCACAATTATGACCAAATAAGTAGTCAAAACACACCGATTTCTCAGCAAAAATTAATGTTAATTACTGTTCAGTGTTAACACTGTTCCACAATTTCTTGATTTTCTTTTTGATTTCAATCATATCTCTCACAGAAGTACCTTTTCCCTTTAGTGAAACTGACATTGAGTGATACTTACAGGTTGAGCGGCTGCCATGCCGGCCACTGAGCCTTAGTTTTAATGACAGTCAGCACTTCATCTCCCTGCGGAGGGAAAGAGAGAGAGGGACAGAGAGAGA
>NW_023339762.1:3392196-3399568 GCF_004916995.1 Morone saxatilis | reverse complement strand
ACAAGGTAGCCACGCCCTAAAGTAATGGAACCATAATTTAATAAATGAACATCATTCTGTATGGAAGAAGACTTGAAACTATTGATTGAGACCATAAAATCATTAGAAAAACAGTTTAATAAGCTAATAATTCAAGTGAGAAGTCGGTTCATTTCTCTATAAGACTGCAGCGTATCTGTGTTTTATTGCAGCCAATGGAGCTGCCCCTTTCTGGTTGGCTTCACTTCACAGACCAGGAAGCACTGTCCATTATATATACTGTCAGTGTTTCCACAGGATAAATTGTAGTAATGTTGGTGTTTCAGTTGGTTTAATACAAACTTGTGTTTGCTAATTGCCGCCACTTTTAGCTGCCGAACAGTCAAATTGCCCTGGAAATTTTGGATTTTGGCTCATGTAATATGTATTTTAGGGGTTCTCTGTTTTGGAGGTGCAAAATATGGGAGGAGAGAATAAAAACTCAGACTTAGACAATGAAAAGACATCAGAAACACACATAAAGAATGTTGCAATGAATTAACTTAATGAAGTTATCTTACAGTTGCTCTCCACCAAGTTTAGCAAGGGGAGCAGCCATTTGTCTTCAAGCCATTATACCTTTCTGTTTCTCTCAGTGGCATCCAGCATGAATATGTATTTTTCCTGACTTTTAATAGCTCACAGCCGCTCTGACTCGCCGCTCCGTGCGATATGATTAAAGCAGCCAGTATTTTATTAAGCCTGTTGTCACATTGATTTTTCATGACTCATTCAATCACTGATTTTTTTTGTCGAACTGACAACATAAGGTGATTTAACTAATATACGCAGCCTTCCTCTTGTGGTATGAATATGCCTGCAGGTCCAAAAGTGTCTTCTCTTCAGCCAAAGTTCAAAGATCAGCAGCAGAAAGTTTGCATGCAAATCAGATCAATATATGCCCCATTGTGTTGTTCTTAATAGCATAAAAGATACAGACACTTACTACTACTAAAGGATTGTCTCATTTTACAACCTCATCTCATCTGATCGTTCAAATACACAGATATTTTAAAAATGACATGGCAGCTGTTTGCAAAACTGTCTGAGTGAGAGCAGACAAACCTACATCCATAAGGCTGCTTTTCTTTATACCCTCAGTCTTAGGTCTTCCTATGTTCTTTTTTGAATGACAAATGCAGACTACCGCCACCTATTGGTATGGAGATTATATACCTCTTGGATAGGTGCAGAACGTACGTCTTAGTTGGCTGTTCGCTGTAGTCGGCGCGGCGTGTTCTAGTGTCACTTTTTGGACGATGTGAGACGATGCAACAGTCGCCTTTTGACACTGTTAGTTCTTTGACATCGTTTTGGGTGAGGTAAGGGCCTATAGGGTAGAGCGTTGGTCGGGACTGTTTCCTTTCCCGGTGGATTTCTGACCATTACTGTCCACTTCTGCTGTGTGTGTGTTCCACTCTTGCGAGCATTCTGACCATTCACCCCCACACAATAAACATTTTGTGTCTGCTGAGACTGAGAAATGTCTCCAAAATCAGACTTGCCTGGCTTTGCTGTTGTTTTGTAAAAACCAGGTCCAATCTCTCAACTTCATTTGTTGACTCTATCCTTCTGATGGGCACAAGATAAATCCTGGGAACAGAATGTTTTTTTGCATTTCCCAATGCAGCCCTCTACTTTAGGGGACATTTCTGAACTTGTTGAACTGTTTAACATACTATCTTAAATAAAGTAAATTAAGTTTGACCTTCAAAAAGTGCATAAATATAAACAATACTCGTCTTCTGCAGTACTTGATCACACAAATATCACTAAACAAAGACGGCATTTCTTCTGCTTTAATCCTTTCAGAGTTGAGGGCGTTCATTTTCTGTGAACAAGAGGGGTGATCAGTGAACCCTCAAAATAATAAGCAGATTAAAGTTTAGGTGTTTATCTCATCCTGACTGAAAGGGACTCAGTGACTGTGGATGGTTCGTTTTGGCTTAAACTGATGGAATCTGTAGTGAGAACACAAAGTTGCTGCCTTGTTTATATTTCACGGCCTAGTGGAATTATTTTATCCAGGAATTTAATTGTGCAGCCATTACTTGACAATTTGGGTTATTGTTGTGAGGGATTATACAGTGTGTGAAGGAACAGGTAAAACAGAAGGAAACGTGTGGCTCCTCTGTGATTAGACAGAGAATCTGGAGACAGAAAGCAGATGCTGGCTGTAAAACGGTGAAACCCACACATATTTAAAGTTGTGTTGGTTACATCAAGAGGATATGTGACAAAATGCAGTAAATCCCTAATCACACAGAGTAAACTTTGGTGATTGGATACCCTAATTACTTCACTGAAACATAACAGATTATGTGGATTAGCTGTTAATGCCAAGCGTCCTCTTGCATCCATGACGCTTAAACCAGGATTTGATAGTGCTTATCTCTGACTAAAAGAAATCAACGCACCATGCTTTCATTGTTATGTTAAAGATCATAGGAACAACAGGAGGATTTTAGAGATACAGGATTGTGTGTGTTCAGGAACCTCATTAGGATGTGGAAACAAAGTGAAGATGCAAAGACACAAACATA
Organism: Morone saxatilis; assembly: GCF_004916995.1. Classification (NCBI taxonomy): domain Eukaryota; kingdom Metazoa; phylum Chordata; class Actinopteri; family Moronidae; genus Morone; species Morone saxatilis. The sequence goes on along the minus strand of NW_023339762.1, from coordinate 3,397,007 downwards.
ATTAACAAAGCGGAGATTTGTGGTTCACAGTAATCCAAGTATCAAAGCCTATGTGTTTTAAACAAATTAGCACCAGCTTTTCCTCCTTTTCTCAATTTCTCTCTGTTGTTGTCAAAAGAGGAACTTTTCTTTTTCCCGGTTCTCGTCAGAGTTGACAGCTTGATGCTCTTTTACTGCGAGCAACAACCCCCCAATCCTGCAACAAACACAAGCACAAAACCCCAGGAGTTTGCTTTTGTCCAATTTTCAGTGAAGTTGTCAGTTTTGAACAAATGCTGAGAGGCAGCACAGTCAGCGTCCGTCTTCTCCCTCCTCACTCTTCTTCCCCTCTCTCCCAGGATGCCTACCAGCAATCAGAGGAGTGAAGCTCAGGCTGTTCAAGGCTGAAGGAGCTTCTCACACACACACACACACACACACACACACCACTCACTGCTCCTCTTATCGATTATCAGACAGCAACATGGATAGCTTTTTGTTCCTGAGCACCTCTCCTTTGTTTTCATTTAGCGCTCCGTTAGCATGCGGTGGGAGATTGATAATTGCAGGGTTCATGGTGGGGCAGAACCGGGGCCGACGCCCGGGATGATTAATATTCCTGGGAAGCACTTTGGCTCTCTGGAGGCCTCATCCTGGAGGTGGAGATACCTGTATCTTTTATTAATGATTCACTTAGTTCTGCTTTATTAGGCCACAGCCGGTAAGCAATGCTGTTCTAAGTTTGTTGGAAGGCACAGAGTGTAAAAAAGTCAAAGAAAAATCCATGCCAAGTTGCTCAAAGTTCATCTATCATTTCAAAATAAAATCCTATTTACAAGGGTTGCTTCGCTTATACTTGACGGACTCGCCTTTTCTTACTTTTAATATACTATCTCCACCAGGACTACACTCTCAGGAGAGGTGTTTGAAGGAGACAGCAGTGAAGGGCTGTTAGACTCGCACAGTGACTCTCTGGAAGTGAAGAATAGGGAGATGCTGAAGCGCAATGCTGGCTAATAGTGATAAAATAGACCAGAGTGGAGCCTCGTTAAGGCTGAGAAGCTGCAGTTCACTCTTCAGCTGACACAAGCCGGGGGTCATACATATTGACTTTCTCTCCCTCAGGCCCATGCTGTGAATAGGACTGTCCCTCAGGCAACTTGCCTTATTAAAAGAGAGTTGAAGCAGTTTTTGAGGAAAAGCTTTTGCAAAATGGCACCTTCAACTTAGAGACCAAACAGACTGAAATCCAAGCAGCTGTTAGACAGAGTTTTAGTGCGGTGTGTAAGGACAGGGTCGTATAACTGGAGGGCCTGGGTGCAAGTATTCCTCTCAGACATTCTGCTTGTGGAAACAAGCTATTACTGTTAAATCTCAGTAGTGCCTTTTTTTTTGTAGGTCCCATTTCATCCCACACATTTCACGAGTGCCCCCTCCACACACACATCACCTTCATGTTGGGAACATGTTTCTCCCAATAGATGGAGGACAAAAATGTGTTATTCAATGATACATAAATACATAAATGAATTAAAGCTGCAAGCAGCGATGATCGGGGCCTCGCAGTCCTCGCGTGTCAGGGTGTGCTGCGGTTGCTTCATGCGCCAGCATCATGTGTAGACCACACTGTGAAAATAACTTGTGATTCAGATGATGATAGCCACACAAGCCTTTCTTCTTGTTTCCAGTAGGTGGTGCTTTGACTATGACTGAATATTGGCGCATAGACGTATATGTGTAAAGTTTGGTAAAAATTGGACAAAGTACACTGAAGTCATGACAACTTCCTGTTTCATGGCGATACGTCGAAATTTGACACATAGTCACAAAGAGCACAACTTTTAATCGTGGTGGTCTTTAGATTGCACTGACCAAATTACAATTTTTTTTGTACAATATTAGGATTGTAGTTGGTCCTCTGATCAATCAGAGCGTTGAAACACCAGCAACTGCTTAAATAATCCAAACTTCTATCTAGAGTATTTGTCCTTTGGAAATATCATTAAAACACTGCAGCAGCCTGCAGGTGTTTTATAAAATCATGATAAAACACATTCAGAATGATTAAACAAAATCTATATGAAATCTAATAAAAAAAACAAGCAGCTGCTAAACAAATTAAAATGTGACTCAACGTTTGTCTTGATGGTTCACGAACAGAGGACAAAAAGCCCTCCAAAGTTTCATCAGTGTTAAATCACAAGAACCAAAATCTCCAAAACCTCATAAATAACATTCCGAGAAAACTTGATTTTTAAATCCTCACCAGGTGGCTGAGAGATAGGCGTAAGTGTTCAAACTTTTCCTAAATTATTTTATGATAGAATAACAGTCCGTGAGTGCGGGCGTCGGTGACAGTAGGATTATTAAAAGGCCTAAGAGACAGAGGGAATCAAGGAAATGCGTTCATCATTATACAACACAATCAGCAAAAAAAACAATATACTGTACATTTCTTTTCATTGCCTCTTAAAATACATTCAGTGTCATAATGTGTGCCCTGTTTAATCTGAATAAATGTTACACAGAGTTATTTGTATTATTTTGTATTGTTCAAAGGGGACTGAGGGGGTGTACAGTACTTTACGGCCCAGCTTATGGCCAAGAAATGGCGTGAGGGAGAAATAATAAGAGAATCCAACCTACAGGTGCCGCATAACGATTGTGATGTGTGTGTGAAAACTGACTTCAGCGATGATGAAAGTAGTTTTCCAATCACAGGAGGCAGAGCCTTTACACTTGCACTGTCACACAGTCAGCCCACTTTAAAATGTTGTTTGTGTGAATTAAAAATGCAATAGTACATAATATATACATAATACATGATTTGCGTTATGTGTTCCAGCAGTTTGTCAGTTTGTATGGAAAATGAACTGGAAATGTCTAAATAATACATTTCTGGAAAAAAGAACTCTGGGATACCAGTATCTTTTTTTAATGTAATATCCTTGGGAGAAGGAACCACTGAGGCACTGTTCCTTATCATATAGAGAATCCTTCCAGCTGTTATCATGGCTGCCACTGGGTGCTAGCAAGTCAACAGATTTAGTTGGGAACCCTCTTCATGAAAAATAACTTTTCAGGCAAATCCTGAATCTCTCCAGCTCCAAGGTGCTTTTCTGTCGCTGAATCTGACCTTTGACCTCTCCATTTTGTTTTGTTTGTTTCTCTCATCTTTGGATGTTGCCCATTTGAAACAAGGCAAGCTGACTAAGAAGATGGTGTTATGGGGGCAACACCTCTTTAATTATATTACTATTACTATATATACTATTGGGAACACTGGAATATGTAGAGTGTGTTATTTTATTTCACTGTGCGCCTAACAGAACTTTTTGCAGTGGCAGCCAAAATTATTTGGCCAAAACTACCTTGTTTATATTCCTCATTAAAATAAATGGTCAACTCAAAAAGTGGACCTACTTATGTAGTGGTTGCAATGAGGAATGGCAACAAGGCAACTGCACCTGCAAGTTATGACAGTGCAAACAAGCCATTTTTAAAACAGCAGAACTTTTCCCAATAATAGCCTAACAAGGAGAAATGCAAAACTAAATGTCAAGATGTTCTTCCAATAGTACCTGCTGCCTAATAGACCTTTTTCTTGTACTTTGTTCTCCTGGTGGACAGAGCCATCGACATGCATGATGTCGGAGTGGATCAGCTGGTCGGCCTGCAGTGTGTCCTGTGGGATGGGGATGAGGTCTAGAGAGCGATATGTCAAACAGTATCCTGAGGACGGCTCGCTCTGCCAGCTAAACACTGAGGAGACGGAGAAGTGTGTCGTCAACGATGAATGCTGTGAGTCTTCCTCTATGTACTGCTGTGTGCCAGCGCGAGTGTGTGTGTGTGTGTGGGTGTCTTTGTTGTAAAATTGCATTTTGAAGTCAGCCAATCAATTTTTTAGTCTTTACATTTTCTAAATTACTTTAATTTTCTCCATGATATGGTCAAATCAGCAGTGACTTTAATTTGTGTCAGCTGTTAGAGTTCTTCACGTTTTAATCAGCAAACTGTCTAATGAGTTGTACTTCCATGTGAGCTGTCAGCTGTAAGAAGTACATTTTTATATTATTGTTTAAACCACATTATTAGAACTTGACTTTATCTGGTGCTTTTAGGTTTGCCAGCTGTTCATTATATATCATATAATGCTCTGCAAGTCGCCATCTTTTTTAATTTAAAATACCTATACAGTTCTATTATCATAAACTACGTTATAGTGTGCTTAGTCTTCTACTTCTAATACTGACTGAAAGCATTGGTTCCCAACTACACAGTAGGCTTATGTTTCAGCATTTTATTAATTTCTATTGAAGACATAAACACAAGTTATATTCACAGTCTTCACTCTCTGATAAACCTCATCATGCATTAAAACAGTACGCAGTTAAAACAACCTTGGAGCAAAGAGAACAGAGAGAAGAAAACACTTAAATTGTCAAAAAAAAAGAAGCCTATTAAGTATGTATGATTGTTAAAAGAATAACAAATATGTGTAATAGACAGAGAACTCTATAAAGAGTTCCCTAAACATATCAGGAAAACTCATCACTGATGCTCACAGGAAATAATCTGCTCAAAATGTATCTAAATTGCCTGTTTGACACAGACTTTCTGCAGTTATTATGTTCACTGTTGGGGCTAAATTGCACAGTTCATCAGTTGTTCTGTACTGTTATTGTTATGAACTGAATCAAGGACTTAGGGTAATGGAGTATATGTTACACTGTAGTATTTCTATTTTTACTTGAACCTACTGCAAGGAGTTTTTAACTGGTTATGAAACAGTCTCAATTCAACACTGATGCCTCTATATGACATACATAAAC
>NW_023339762.1:3381500-3392096 GCF_004916995.1 Morone saxatilis | reverse complement strand
ATAGCAATAGCAACAATAATAATAGTCTAATCAGGCTCAGGGTCGGCGGCTCTCTGCAGAGGGGGCGAGGACCTGTAGTGGGCCCTCATACAGCCTATGGGCTGGAAGGGCGGAACAGAGATAAGTACAGATTACAATGTGGTGTGCTAGTTCAGCACCATGGACAGTGGCATGGATTTATCATTGAACAGCAACCTGCTGATATTCAAGCAGCATAACTTCTGATAGGCTATTGGTCAGCAGCGTTTCTCATATGGGGCCTGTGTACCCCTAGGGGTACTTTGTAGAACTGCAGCGGGTACGTTACTTTTTTTCCCAGAAATTTCATTCATGCATTATTCCTAAAATAAATTATACTCCAGTAAGTAAACTCTTTGTCCTCTGGGAAAGAGTTTGATCAGTGCAGTTGGCTGCCTTCCTCTGAGAAGTACAAGGACCATCAGTGAAGTACAAGCCCGTGTTTCTGACTAAAATTTGAGTCCAACTTATCAAAGAGACCATCCGTGCCTGCCTTTTTTCTACAATCAAACAAACAAACTTTATATTTATATATTTCCTATAATTTTGTATTTGGTATATTTATAATCTTACTAAAAAAATGAAAAGCCCTGCTCCTTTGAACATACATCTGTGGGGTTAAAGATGTTCAATTATTGAATATCTGAACTGCTCTAGGATGCACATCCACAGAAAAACTTTCCAGTCTCAGAGGTTTTAAAGGAAACAGACTGCAGCCATTATCATGGGAACTGTCACAAAGTGCTTCTGCCTGATACTCTGTTAGAAACTGAAAGCATGTCTAATTGTTGCCCTCGCTGTATGAACTGAAACAACATGCCCACAACCCAACTGCTGCAAAACATCATTCAATATTGATCATTAGTAGATAAAAAAATCCATTGTACTTCATCTAGCATTTATTATTTATGAGCATCCTTTGCTTGTGATATTTGGGCTGACTTCATAACACTTAATGTCTCATTATATTGCGCAGTTCACTTAAACAGGCGGTCGAAATGTAACGTCAGTGGCAGTATCCGAGGCTTGAGGTTCAACAAGCTCATTAGATTTAAGTGCACAAAGAAGAACTCTAAACTTAGACCTAACACACAGTTTTGTCAGGGCAGCTGTATCCCCTTTGTCTGGATTATTAAAGAGAAATGTCAAAATCAATTTAGTACTTATGGTGAATGCAACTCAACATGTAAGAAGTGCTGAATAATGTCTCTGGGGGAGCTTTGTCTGAGAAAATAACCCCTAAGGATGTCATAGCGATGTCATGGGGTTATCTCAGGGTGGGCATGTAGATTTCAAATGTGTAACAGAAAGCCTATTGCCAACTTGGGCTGTGGAATTTGAAAGAACTGGTATTCCTTGACGGAGGGGGGGGTTAACAAAAAAAGCACTTGAGTTACATTATGGAACTTGACCCTGTACTGAGGATTCTAAGTCAAATCTTTATTGAGGTGCAAATTGCCCCTTTAAAAAATATATATATACATACAGGTTTGTGCATGATGAATCATCTGGTACTGCAGTTTTATCCCTCATGTTGTTTCAGTGTGTTTATGTTCATGTCTATAAACAAAAAAAAAAAACTTTTTAAAAATGAAGATACAATGGGAGTCAACTGTAAAAATGTGCTATCAGTCTTATAGCTCCATCTAGTGGACTGATATTCTAAATACATAGTAAGGCCTGAGGAATCAGGAAATATTTGTATGTATTTTTTATTTAAGCATCCCTTTTGTTATTTTTAAAACAAAGGACCACTGTGTCTGCGTCGAAATCATATTCATAAGCAATTAAATAAAACAATGTTATGTTGAAAGCCTGACCCAAACAGAACATTGCTCGATCGAAACAAGTCCAATGACGTCATGATTTTCACATTTACATTTTTTATTGTAAAGGTGGTTTCTTAGAAAATAGTCACATGATACAGAGGCAAAGAAACAAAAGACAGAGGCCTGAAATCAGAAAAGTAAAGAAAACATCTACAGAAAATGGAACTTTGGTGATGACATTCGATGACATTAAAACAGAACAAAACCTGCAACGTAATCTAAAGTAATACTAGAAAAGATTTTACAGATCACTCTCATGATGGCAATAAAATGAAAAGCGCAATAAAAACACTACATGAAAATAAAGTGTGTGTAACCAAGGCCCCAGTAACAGTCTACTGTATGTTGAGCTATCCTACAGTTCTTGCTACTGTAGAAAGCTCTGCAATGTTGCAAACCTCTTTGCACCAGTGGACACTTCTACGGCTCCGTCGGTCTGTGTTTTCAGGAACCGGGTACAGTCATTTAGCTATCTGTTTAAAGACTACATCTACGGCAGAGAAAGCAGAATGTCCAACCAAACATAATCACCTTTGCACATGCTAAAAGAAGATCTGCGCAGGTTTAATGCTACATCAGCTGAAACGACAGATAAACAGCAGTACAGTATATAAAGACTAATTTTAACAGTATAAAACATCTCCATTTAAATGTATCTGTCTATTAGGGAAAGTGGTTTTTAGTACTTACATAGTAGTGTCATTTATAAGTGTTGGTTAGATAGTAGATATACAGTACATCCATAAGTCTTTAGAGACTTTCTGTGTGAGCATCTATGTCTTGCAAAAATCCTACATCTTCAGTTTAGTCCGTTTACGCTTTCTCTCAATAAGGGACAGCTAACAACGTATAGTACTCCATACTATGGTTGACAGTTTGATGTGATTGATTGTGATTATTATTTCCCGGGAACATACTGTATTACTCATTCCCAGAGATTTGCATTCAAAATGTCTGATGTTATTCTTCATGTGGTAGTAGAACAACAAGTGCTCTTAATAGAAGTAAATTATCTTTGAGGTGGAAAAAATGCGCAGTGGGAATATCCTCCCTGTAGCTCGCATGTGTTATCATTGTCATTGTGTTTGGTATTGTGCCTTGCTGTGTTTGCTTCATATTTGTAGTTGTGTGTGCTCACATCAGCCTTCTGGCTTTATCTATAATCACCCACTTCCATGAAGCTCATGGGTGTTGAAATTACAACAACCGATGGGACTTTTGTTGGTCCTTTAGACAGCCCTACTCCCCAGGCTTGGTGCATTTTTAAGGGTGTCCTTATGTTGCCTGCCTTAAAGGCTAATGTCAAGGAACAAAAGTCTTTTGTGCCTCGAAAATACCAAAGATAACATTGAGATTGCAAAATACCTGCCCTATAAGATGTACATATCTCTGGCTATTTTACTCACATAATAAATTTGGTCTGGCCCATACACTCAAAAGAAAACCCAAACACAGCAATGAACTGTGGTCCACATGTGGCCAGATCTGGTAGCCACAAATGGCCAATGACATAGCTATAACCCAGTCAACTGTATGACCATAGCTGGCCTGTTCTGGCCCTGTGGGCTATGTGGACTGTTAGTGAGCCAGACCAATTTCACTACGTGGTTAGTTAGGTATATGGTAAATACGTCGCTGGTTAAGATAGTTGAACCACCTGCACTGTTTGAATTTCCAGATTTCTCTGCTTCTTCACACCTATTCTACAAATAATATGCCACACAGCAACAGGCTGCCATTTTAACTTGGATAAGGATCGTAAGAAGCTGCTAAAACATCCATCCAGTTAGATTACGATTATGATAGCACTTCAAATGGGGACAATAGCTACAACACTTGCTTGGTATCATTAATGATGTTTGGAGAAGGCATCTTTGTGTCAGTACATACGAAGCAGACACATGCCAGAAATCCCAGTTTCAGTGTGTTTTGAGCAAATCTCAGTCCCAACCCTATTCCATAACCCAGGGGCCAAAACTACTGAAATTACACAAAAAAGTCACATGTTTCAATGGCAAAGCTACTGTAGTTTTTTTTTTCTCAAAATTCCTGAAAAGCTGATTTTTTTTTTTGCAGGACACAGACATTACTCTCTAATACTTCCATTGTGGTCTAAAGTAAAAGTCAGCCCTGTCAACTAAATGCCTACAATGGCTTCACTACACAGCACATTATCTTCTTCTCCTTTTATCCTCCTGTCTTCTCCCTTCCCCTCTCCTTACCTACACTCATCTCCTTTTTCCAAAGTGTCAAACATCATCTTCACTCCTCTGTACACAAAAAGTTCCTCCCCATCATCATCTTTATCAAATAAACCCATTTTTTCATAACTCGTGTATTTATCCTGCTGCTCCTCTCCCCTCCTCTGCAGCTCAGTAGTGCCCCCTAGCAGAGATGAACGTTACAGGCACGGATCTCCTTCCGGTCCTTACAGCCGGACATCTGAGGGCCTTTAGCTCTTTTCTTCACTGCCATCAAACGCTCCTGGATCCCCCCTCCGCATTGTTTGGTGCAATCCGTCCAGATGGTCCACGGCTGCATCCTGCAACCTGTTGGGACAAACGACAGTAGCATCTCAACTCTGGTCTCATGTAGCAGCTTTAACAATAATGACAATAAACTAGATATTCCCACCAACCTGGCTGCTCTTCTGCTCCCCATGCACCTGGTCTCCTTCTATTTCTTCCTCCTCCTCTTCTTACTCCTCCACCTTCACCTCTCGTCACCTTTGTCCTTTTCCCACACTTCCTGATCTTGCATTTCTTCCTCTGGATGGTCTCGGGACAAGCACTACCCCCGAACTGCGGCTCCAGTTTGGGCATACGTGTCCGAATGGTGTGTCCTTTACCACAGGACTTGTTGCACTCGGACCACTCGGACCACTCGGAGAGCATGCAGTCGACGGCTGGAGGGAAGAACAGAAGGAAGTGTCAGAGGAAGGACCAGTAAAGGAGCAACAGATGCTTCAAATAAAGTAAGGAAAAAAGACAAATATGGAGCTGCAGATGGAAGATGAAGAGAATATGATGCCTGTTCTGAAGTCTTAAAACCACAGTTTTATCCACAGCATGTAAAATACTGCTCCAGTAATAGTTAAACAAGCTCTCCAATCTTTTGACAGCAACCATGTGGGAAATCAGACTATAAAACTGCTCAAGCTGAAAGACAGTCGACCAAAACTGAAACTGCCAGAAATGCAACTTATCATACAACAGGCAGTTTATTGATCATGGGGGAGATTAATTAAGCGTTATGACCCTACTCAAACTGCTCAGGCAGAAATACGGCCCAATTCCAAAAATTACCTGGGGGGGGCTTTTTGGATTAATTTTCGTCGCATTTCAAATAAATCTTTTTCACAGCAGCCATTGTGACATGAAAAAGTAGGGTAAACACAGGTGTTATCAATGATACTAATTAAGGCTCCGTTCCATTCAGGTCAAACAGAGTCAATGAACGAACATGCACAACAGCAGCATGTTCATTTAATGGAAAGGCTCTGCTACACTAAATGGAACAGAACCTTAATTGGTTTAATTGGTAACTGTGATTACACTACTATTTTATGTCAAAATGGCTGCTGTGAAAGAGCAAAAAAGTTGTACAGGCCCCCACTACCGCAGCCCCCTGCAGGGCTACTTTCAGTCTGAATTCCCTGCAAATTCATTATTCTCCATCCTCAGGCCTGCTCAAAGCAAATGTGTTTGCCATTTTTAATCCTCTGCTCCCCCTCACTCTACAGGTTTCCACCTCTGTGACATATGGCTCTATATATTACCAAGGTCAGAGGGAAGGTGAAGGAGGCATACCAAATAATTATTTAAATGTAGTGTGGATATGGAGAATAAATCTAGGGAGATGGGAAAGTCATAGGGCTATATAATATGCGGATGATAAGTGTGGCTGGGCCACTGTTGACACGCAGATTAACAGAGGTGCTTTGTGTGGGTAAAAGAAAATTACACATTTTTTTTTTATAATTCTGGCCATCGTTCCTGTTAGTTATAACAGCATTTCCCTCGCTTGTATAATTTTGGAGGTCTAGGGAAACAGACACATTGTAAACCATTTTACCATTAGAATAGATTAGATATTTGGAACCTCGGTCAACTTTCTCCTTTCCTGTACTTAGACATGCATTTAACAACTCTCTTTGAAAGTTTAGAAATGAAAAGCAGCAGTTTTGTACTACTTCAGTTACTTACGGCACTCAGGCAGCATGCACTTCTCCGTCTGCTCCAGCTCCTCGCTGCACTCTGCAGGATCAGACTTCAGCATCCTCTGGCGTGTTCGTATGCCCCGCCCGCACGTCACACTACACTCACTCCAGTCGGACCAGGGTGACAGCATGCAAGGGATGGTATCTGCTCACACGCAATTACAGGTGTACAAACAGTTAGTACAAATGATCAGGTTAAACTTTATTTCTGTGCTTTACGATTAATAATGACTATTTAACTAACCTGATTAATACTCATCAGTTTGCAACAAATATTCATGTAAAAAAGCTGATGACTTGTACCAATTATACTACAACACCACTGGATAGAAAAGGAAATGAATATCTGATGACTTACGACATTCTGGCATCATGCATTTCTCTACTTCGGCCACCTCGGTTTTACACATCGATCCGTCTATAGGTGGCATCTTCACCATGCGCTCACGTCTTCTCATACCCAAACCACAGGTAACGCTGCAGGGGTCCCACTCACCCCATTCAGTCACCACGCAGCTGCTGGGTGCTGTGGGAAGGGCAAAACACAGAGAACACAATACGAACATGTGTCAGTATTTGCAGTATTAAGTATCAAGTTCCACGGCCAACCAGTGGATTGATTTTAGAGAATCATTATTATCTTCTATCACCATATCAAGTTTCAAATGATGAGACTTAAGTTCCACCTCTCAGATGGAGCAAATAGTAATGACTGAATGAAACTTTTGTCAGTGGTGAGTCCAGGTCGTGTGATTTGAGTGAACAGTGCTTGTTGAATCTAATTCTGTCAGCTCTTGCCAACCGACTCACTGTGACAATCAACCTTAAATCTGTCAGAGTATAATAGTTAAAGCAGCAACAAGGAACTTTCATTTTGCGTTCATTCTGGTGGCCCCTGTGGTCAGGAAGTGGTAGTGCTTCCACTGCCTCTATTAATTGATTTCAAGGGGAATCTGACCAAATCTGTCCTGGTGGCAGACATTAAGAATACCTATATATAAATAGCCGATTTTCTCACTGATGGTCTGGTGTGTTTATGTATGTCATATAGAGGCATCAGTGTTAAACTAAGACTGTTTTATAACCAGTGAAAAACTACTTGTAGGAGGTTTAATGAGACGTGTGACAGCGAGTCCTAGTCACCTGAGTCTTAACTGGCTTGAATGCACATGTGTACCCTTACTTTTTATTGAGTACCACCACCTCTGGTGTGCATCGCCATGCCGACCACTGAGCTCACATTGCCATTTTTTCCGAAGGTAATCAATTAAAGTTGTGCAATAATTGTCTAAAAGTAACTAATTTAATGCTTTGATGCTCTAAAACCTTCCTAACAAGTTTAGTTTTTGGACCTCTGTATTTCTAAAACCCTGCGTACAGCAGTGCTAGGAGGGGGGACTCTCTGGAACTGTGTCTCTGTGTAAACACATGGCTAGCCTCATGCTAATAAAACAGCACTGAAATTGCTAATAAAGGATACAAAATGCCAGTAGAATTAGGGTTAAAGTTATGTTGTGTTTAGGGTTAGGGTTGTGCTGATGCTCCAGTTCAATATGACACTAAACCTTCCTATGAAAAATAAAATGTGACCTGCAAAAGAATTAGTAAGCTTTGTTTTTAGCATAACTGATTATCAGAAATGCCTTGTGTTTGTCCTAAACATTGTGTAACACGTCCAAACATGTCACGTGGCACCTGCAACTACATTTGCTAATTTGATGTCCACTCGCATACACTGGTCACGCCAAACAGGCAGAAAACTTCTCACGTTATGGAGTAAATCTGATAAATGTGCTTTCCTGGAGTGCTCACATGCATCGGTGCTAGGAAACAGGACGGTGCTGGTGCGTGTTGCCAGACTGGGTCATCCACTGTCATCATCTAAACACCAAATATTGGAAGATCTTTTGGGAGAATGAGACCACAGACTTGAAGATACCTTACAAGGACACTTTATGTTGCTTTATCCTCTAATTTGTCTGTATATACTGTATGTGTGAATGCAAAGTGCAGGTTCTCCAGAAGGAAAAAATGAAAGAATATTATGATTTAAACAACAACAACAACAACCTTTTCCACTCATATCACGGAAAGCTTTAAGAGCTGGCTGCAGTTCAATCAGGGACACTGAGTGGCTGCTTGACTTGACCCCAAGTGTGAACATTTAATCAGCTTAGCATGACATCCCTGCAGCCCTCTGCTGCATCTAAAACCATACAGCAAAGCTAAGCCATACCCACTGACCCACACTGATCTCTGCCTCTCACTCTCCCTCCGTTTACACTCACACACACTGTACGGCATATAATGTATCCGTACACAACGGCACACAGACAGCTGACACAGCTGAAAGCCTGCAGAGCTTATAGGGGCAGAAAACACGGCAGACACGCCGAATCCTATTTAGCCAATGCTTTTAGCAATGTAAAGTGCATGAGAGCGCGCGTAAAAAGCAGGGGTACGTGTAGCGCGGCGGGAGCTTAGGTTATGAAACCGAGCTTAGGTTAAAGTGCATTAGAGCAGAGAGATTCAGAGAGAACATAAGTCCACAAAGAGAGAGGCAGGTTTATTAATTCAAGTAATTGTATGTGTGTGTGTGTGTGTGTCGTTTGTGTGTGTGCCAACGAGAGAGAGGAAAAGAGGGAGAGGAGGTGTGGTAAAAGTGGAAAATTCCCACTCGGTCTGTATTCCCTCAGTGTGCAGTGAACGCCTTGTGTGCATTTGGCAAACACACACAGGACTGTATATGTTACTACTACAGTATGTACAGTATACATTGGTTTGATGTTTGCTTCTTCAGAAATGTCCGATGTATGTGTGTGGATGACACTTTCTACCTTTTTTCTCCTTAGAAAATATTGGTCCTTTAGTTTCCCATATTTATTTCAATCAGATGAGGAATGCGTGTCTCCTTTTTGATAAAGGCTGGTGGACTGAATGCATCAAGGACAACGATGGAAATAAGTCCTGGCAAAGCCTGATGTCTTTTATTTTATAAATCTTTTAGAAAGTTGTCGATTAATGGAATCAAACCCAAATAAAGTGACTCTGACATGGCTGGGTTCAGACGGGAAAGTAGGCCAGTGGTGTGAAGCATTTCAGTCAGCCAGCATTTTCCCAGAGAGATTAAGAAAGCCAACTTTATTCTCTGATGAATTTTACAGTGTTTGTGAACAATGATGTGAAACATAGTAAAATTCAAACTTTGTGAGCCGACAAATATCTGAAGTTAAAGTGATACAAAATACAGCCTGATACGGGAGAGTCCATTATCACACTATGGACATCTATTGTTGTTGGTTGGTCTTTTCCAGATGTTGCACTTTATCCACTTTAATTACTGGCATTATAGTTCCTTAAAGTGTTTTTAGGATTTGTATTTAAAAGATAAATAGTCCAACAGAGTGGTGGCATACAAATGTAATATACAGCGTCCATATTTTATCTATTAAGTATTCAAAAAGAAATGGTAGCCCAAGAACTAACACAAAATAAAACCACATGCATTCAAAAATACAGTCACTGAAAAAAGCACCACAGGAAAATTCCGAATCTGATTCAGAGATTGCACTATTTGGGGTTTTTCAAAGGTTTCTGTACAAAGTGCTATTATGTATGTAAGGAATGGTAATTGCTGTATGATACTGTGCCTCAGTTTGAGACCTGGTTAACTGAGCTTGTTAGTATATTACATATGAAAAAGGTTCCATAGAGTGTGCTGTCCACCTCCCTCTTGGACTATGTGTGCTAGGATATGTTGTGATGCAGCAGGGTAATTCATTATTTTTCTTTGAATATGCCTTTTGGTTTGTTTCTCTTTTACTCTGTTTTTTTGTTGTCTCTCTGCTCCGTATTGTATGATGGAAAATACCAATAAAAACATTATGAAAAAAAGAGAAAATGAAATGTCATGTGATTTCTCAACCTAAACTAGTTTCAGCTGGTGTGTGAACTGATACAGATACTATATTTCTGATATGTAGAGGTGTACACTGTTGTCTCAGACTTGGCTCCTTTTTGAACAACCTTTTTAATTTTTCTTTCTTTTTGGATATAAATGTTGTCGAAATTCAATTGGGATCTGTTTTTTTTTTTCCAAGGTGACCAAAAGCTGATAAACTGCTGCTCAAATTCAGCGGTTGGAGGCGATCTCAGATTCAAAGCTCCTTTTCACACAGAAAAGTCTCAGAGAAAGAAAAGCCCAGAAGAAGGAGAAAGCTAGAGCTTCTAGGAGAAAATTCAGCTTGGATTCATCGACCCGTCCTCTTGTCTTGTTGTTTACTTGCTGTTTACGCTGCCATGCATGCAGGCAGAGCCGATCAATCTACATCCTGTGTCACGCAAAGAGCGATGTCAAGAGCTGTCCCTTCGCTCGCCGCTGCCTCCACCTGACACAGTGAGAGGAGGACGGCAGGGAGAGGTAGCGTGAGAGGGAGATGGAGAGGGCACGCAATCCCACCCCCTATGTGTGTGTGTGTGTGTGTGTGTGTGTGTGTGTGTGCGCGCTGCTTTTAACACACTGACACACAC
>NW_023339762.1:3377906-3381475 GCF_004916995.1 Morone saxatilis | reverse complement strand
CAAAACACGATATTCAACTCACTCGGTCCCTTGTTGGAGAAAAACTCCAGAGAAGAGAATACACGTGCTGGGAAAGAGTGGCCTTTTCAATAAGCTCACACCAACACACACACACACACACATACAAACACACAGGTTTTCCGTGTCCCCTCAAACATCCTGTGGGCCAGGGGAGAGTCCAGAACTGTCAAAACCAGGCGAGGGCCCCCGGGAGGGCGTCCATCATGGAGTTAGAGGAGAGAATGAAGAGGATGGAAGAAAAGAGGACAGAGGTGAGGAGGAGAGAAAAAGGAAGGAGAGAGATGAGGAAGAAGGGAGGAGCAAAAGAGGAGAGCAAAGGAAAGAGGCAAGGAGGGCAAGGGGAGGTTGGAAAGGAAGGAGAGGAAAGGGAGGAGAGGAGAAGGAAGAAGGGACGGAGGATAGGAGAAAGGGGAGGAGGGAGAGACAAATGGCGGGCGTCCATCATGGGGGTTGGAGAGAGGAGAGGAATGGGGGTTTGGGCAGTGTGAAAGGGGCTATGGACAACACAAAATTCGATATGAACGTAAGAGCCACATGAAACCAGGCAAAGAGCCGCATGCTGCTCGGGAGCCGCGGGATGGCCAGGCCTGCTCTAGTCTCTAGGGCGCATCCTCTATCAGCTGATGTGGCCCACTGTTCCCTGTCCTTTGAATGTTCAGTATGTTCCATGTAGAGAAAATTAGGACAAGAAAGACTAAATCATTAAAGGAAAAGTTCGTCATGTTGGGAAAACAGTAGATTTGCTTTGGAGAGAGAAAATAGTGAGGGGAAGAGAAGAGACAGGTCAGAGAAAATGACAGAAGGTGTCCAAAGTTTGGGATCATTTCCAGCACAAACAGAAACCTCTGCACAGTGTGTCTGTAAAACCGAACTAGCTTAGAACAACAGCTTTAGCTAGCAGCTTCAAGTCACTGTTTACCACCTTCCAATTGTCTTTAACCTGATTCGTATCTGCTAGCTAGCTAACTAGCTGTCCACAGTCTGGACCAACACAGTGACTTTTTATTTCTTTTCGGTGGCAGCAATCACAACACACAGACTTTCAGTAACTATAATAAAGACCTCTCCTTTTTTTCCAGTGTGTGTTTACTATTGCTATATTGCTACTGTTGCTTTAATATAAAGTATTTCTTATCCAATAAAAATTGAGCCATTGCTTTTAACACTGTTGTATACATACAAAGTACAAGACATTATGTACTTGGATGAAGTCTCCAGAACAGAAACAGTTCATCCACTAGGGACCATCAAGACCCACATTTTGCCCTGATGGTGCTGGACTAAAGCTCGGGGGGCCACCAAGAACATGAACTATCTAATGGGAAAGCCCATATCTGTTATCCAGTATCTGTGTCTTCCTCGCTGGTATACACTGTTCTGGTGCTCCATTTTTAGAAGACTCATAATAAGTTGAGTATTATATAACATGTCATGTTAAATGGGAGATTCACTATATTGCTCTCCCTCACATTCTGCTTCCTCCAGTGTATGAACTATAGTTCCTCTAAGTTCCTCACTGTCCTGTATTACCATAATTCCCTCACATTCCTGTGATCCTGGGGCTAATACAACGCTGCCTGTGCATACTAAATGGCACTACCAGGGAATATGAAGGGCAGTATCAAGGAAAATGACCCTTGTGGTCGGCACCTCTCTAGAGAGGTGATGGGCAGGGGGGCTATAAGATATCAGAAACTGCACATGTAAGCGTATTATCAGTACACTTCTGCATGAGCGTGTGAGGAGGAGAGAGTAAGCGGGTGGGGGGGGGTACAATTTGGGGACACACAAGGACAGTGTCCAAGCACTGCATCCACATCTCACCCTACATGTTCTTAAAGAGAAGGATGTGAAGGAGAAATATTTTTCAGCCTTTTTTGTGTCCATTCTGACTATGGGCCGCATTACCTTTTCTCTCACAACTAAGATATTCAGGAAACGCAACTCTGGGAAAGAAATAATCATATATCAGGACACATAGTGTGAACCTCGTATAGAATTATCTGTGTTTCCAGCATCTCTACAACAGCAAAGTTAGCATGACTCACTGTGGCTGCAATTGTAAGAATAAGTCCAGATTTACCTTCTCTATCTGTCATTTCAACAATTGGGAGAGTTCAAGCAAGGTCTTCCCCTCCTGTAGCTGCAGCTCTAACTTTATAACAGTGAGGCATTTTATTAGCCCTGGAAAATCTCCTGTACAATGTACATCAGTTTTTCCATCTCCACCACCACCAGCATGCAACACATTTCATCTATAGCCACACTGGAATTCCATTTTTACAGCATAATCACAAAGACCAACACAAAGACAATGATTAATTGTCATATGGTGACACATAAATGGCACAGATTTGGCCCACATGCTTTCTACACAGCCGTTTGCCACATGTGGTTCAGAAAATCTTGCAGCCTTTCACACTGATGGGCAGTTTATAGCACCGAAGCATCCATAACTGAAAATACATGCAGCAAACTTCAGCTTTGTTGTGCACTGCCCGCTCAGTGTGAGATGAATCAGAATCAGAATTTCAGGATGAACTAATAACTGCCTATATGTTCCAGTGATAGAGCTCACAGGTGCTCAGTTGTGAGATGACCTCTAATCGCCTATATAGCTGTACAGTGGGCCAGTAGGAGCTTGAATTCTGCACAGGTGTGAAGCAGCTGGGTTTGGTGTAATAACTGCTGTTGTTCCTCCATTAGGTGTCGATGTCCTGCACATCAGTTTAAGAGGACACAAGTTTCATCAAAAATTAGCAGCCAAGTTCAGCTGTGTGGTAAAGTAATAGTATACAAGGAGAAGTTCAGCATCTTAGCATATAGGCCTTTTTCACAGCAGATATTTTGACATGTCAGAGTAGGAAAAGCACAGGTGGAAATGGAAATGAATGATGGCTGAATTCCATTTTACTCCGTCACTGTCAGGTTCATGCTGGCTCACCGTAACACTGTCATGGTTTACTGGGACACTTGATGCAACAGAGCCATCGTTAATGTTATTAGTGACTCCTGTGTCGTTCTGTTGCACAGGAGGTAGAGCGGGTCGTGCAGTAACAGCAGGTTGGCGGTTTGATTACCCGTGACTTGTAGTGTAAAGTGCTTTGAGTGGTTGGAAGACTATAAAGGTGCTATTTGAGTTCAGCAGTTTCACCTCCTGTGCACTGCTGAGGTGCCCTTGGCACTGGTAACGCGGCAGCCCCATCATTCCACTATCTCTCCTCTTTGCATGTCCACATCATGATCAATAAAGACAACTGTTTGATAAAGGGATCGCAAAACCCCTTCTGCCACAATTCTCCGGCCAATCTCCTGCTCCATTCTACCCTCACTCGTGAACAAAACCCCGAGGTACTTGAACTCCTTCACTTGGGGTAAGGACTCACTCCCTACCCGGAGTAGACAATCCGGTTTCCTGCTGAGAACCATGGCCTCCGATTTAGAGGTGCTGATCCTCATCCCAGCTGCTTGACACTCAGCTGCGAACCGATCCAGTGAGTGCTGAAGGTCACAGGCCGATGATGCCATCAGGACCACATCATCCGCAA
>NW_023339762.1:3369644-3377806 GCF_004916995.1 Morone saxatilis | reverse complement strand
TTTAAGCAACAAAAAATCTGAGGAGCCACTTGGGAGCCGAAAGAGCCGGTTCTTTTTAGTGAGCCGAGCCAAAGGAGCCGGTTCTCTAGAAAGAGCTGGAATTCCCATCACTAGGACTGATTACTTGGGGCTGTCCCGGAAAAAAATGTTCCTAGTCAACTAGTAGTCGTCAGATAAAACCGATTCAACTAGTTGTTGCACATTTATGATATTAATTTAATTATTCTATCTATATTTTATCAGCCGCCTTAAATGCTAACGGCAAAAGCATGAATGAGTGTTCATCACACAAGTTGCACTGTTCAAATCACAGAATAAATAACTTCCAACTTCATGGAAAAAAAAATGCCACAGCCTCATAAATGTGATGGATGACGTATAACGTTAACTGTTACTTAACATTAGCAGCTCTGACTTGCTCTTTATTGGATTTTGGGCCCCAGCCACAGCAGAGATAGTATGGAGTCTGACACAAAAGAATATGAACAATACAACAAAATCTAACCTTTGTGTTGCTTGGTCAAGTATGGCATCTGAACAGGGTTATGTTAGAACAAAATAACATTGTAATTATATTCTTATTTATAATACTGTATCATAATAATTGGACTAACTAGCTACTCTGCAGTACAGGAGCAACACTGCTCCTTTAAACATCGAAAGGCCACCTGGAAATGTACTAAATGTACTACCATTTGCATACTTGGTGAAACTGAGAGAAAAAAGCCATAAAAATACTTTGTACAGTGTGTGTCCTTACAGCTTTCCAAACACCTACAGTACTGACATATGTTTAGTTATTTGTAACATTACCACACATGAAGTATTTCTTAAACAGAACATGGTGTTCTGTTGCTAAGATATCTGCAGTATGACAAAGAAAGGTGCACTGGAACTCTAGCGAGAGCATCATCTAATTTACTGAGTTTAATAAAGCAGAATGCAGAGAAGTCGCTGCATGACAACCGCAGTGTGCAGCACAATGCAGAGGAAAATGTTACAATCACAGTGCAGATGTAAGTGTGGGAACATGTACAGCCTGAATTCATTTGTGCGACACACTGAAACATGCGGTGACTATATGTTTTCTGTAGGTGTGAATTATCTACACAGCCTACAACAATGGGTCGAGTTCAAGGTCTTTCGTTGTTAGCCTTTGAGAGACCTGCTGAAGGGGCACTTACGTAGCTGTTTGACCTGTAATAACCCTCTCACCGTTTTGCTCCTGTGGTACCCTTGAAAGAAAGTGTTCTGAAATATTTTTTTAGCCATTCAACAAGATGTCCCTCGTTGTCTTGTGTTTGAAAGTATGACAATGCTGAAAAGAGAGTAACAAGGCTCACTCTGTGCGAGAGATAGTGCAGACTATAAAGCAGCAGTGATGTAGAGTCTGAGTGATGTTTGGGATAATATTCTGTCTGAGGCTTCTTGTGTTACAAATACAATGGGATGACACTTCAATTTCAGAGTGTACAAAGGCACCAGGGGAACTGAATAGCGCTTCCATGATGAGACTGCTATAGATAAAACCAACTAGACAGAATGCTGACACAGTATTTATGCTGATCGTGACAACATTATCAGTCATTTAGATTCACAGTTCCAAGCCACAGATCACACAGATCACTGAGGAATGTGGGCCCTGTTTAAAAATTAAGGGGCATTAGTGGAGACAAAGTGCATCTTGGATGTAATTCAACGTATCAACAGGCACCAGAAATGATCCAACAGTGGGGCGCCTTCAGGTTGCATATGGTGCCAATTTGTCCACCTAATTTATCCCTCTTGTGCTCTCGAAGGCAATTTGAAGAAAGCTGCTGCAAAGCACTTTTAGAGAAGTGTGTGTGTTGCTGTGTGGATATTTTGTACTGTTCTTGTGATGGCTGCTGTGGGCGCTCAGAGCGAGATGAGCTTCCTGAAAACATCTAAAGCCCAAAAATCTCTTTGCAGAGGTTGAGCAGCTTTGCCGCAGGCTATACTGTGTTTTGTCAGTTGAATATTAGTTCCTCAATAACCTGCTGCTTACTTTACAGACATGTTTCTCGTGCTTTAATAGGGCCCTTCACTACTCTGTCGAGGTCGGTGGAAGTGGCAGTGGCAATCAGAGAGTGAACTCGCAGGGGTGTTTGCCTCTGCCATGTGCGCTGATGATGGTTTAACTTTTTTCATGTTATTTATTTACACATATATTTATGTAGACATTTACTTCCACATTTATTGCCTCCTTTCCAATTTCCTGCATGATAATGAGGGAAGGTGTCCCTTCTTCTGGGATCGGTGCAGTGATTAACAACAATGACTGATGAGTGTACAAACAGAGCCACAGTTAAGCTAATATAGCTGAAAATCTGCTGGAAATATGCTTTCCCCTCTCTATTTCTGGGATGATGCCATCAACATCAGTAGCTCTGGGGGACATGTGGAAATAAATGACAACGTACTGAAAATTATGCCCATACTTCACCAGCAGGGAGCAAACGTATAAATTAAGTGAGATTGTGAAGCAACATCCCCTTAAAGTGTGATTATCCAGTTTGGGCCTATACTACTTGCAATAAAAGGCTTAAGCTCATGACATAAACATGTTAAATCAAACTCAAATTGAGAGCATTGTTAACAAATGTCTCCTGTAAAATACCAGCAGTGAACATATGGCCTACATATTTTATTAAAACACATAAGGATACATAGAACAACTACAGCCTGATGAAAAATTAAAGGAAAAGATGAGTGTAGGAACAGAAACAACAAATGTAGATGCTTATCTGATAATGAATATCATCATTCATGTGGAAATATCTTCCTCCTGCCAGCAGGATTCAGACACTTTCTACGACAAGGAGCACTGAAGCTGTTCTGGAGGCTCATGGTGATCCAATGCCTTGTGTTGTTTTTTCCTTTAATTTATCACCCATATGTATCGTATATAATGCAATAAAATTGTGTAATAAGATGCCAGCAGTCAAACTCAAAGTAATGACATGCCAGAAGCAGGAGGGAATTAAAATGATAGAGAATCCTGTGAGTTCACTGGAGAACTGCAGGGAAGTTCAACCCGCCTCAGGAGCTGTTGATCATCCATCACTGTCTGGTTTGGATTGGCCACCAAGACAGACAGGAAGAGACTTCAGAAAAAATCATTGGTGCCATGTTATCCTCTATTGAGGACTACATCTCCAGAGTCAGCAAACATCAGTGCAGACCCATCACACCCTACATACAACATGTTCCAACTAGGGATGTCCGATAATATCGGCCCTCCGATATTATTGGCCGATATTCACTAAAAAAAAAACGAGGTCAACTATTCTGGCGAAGTATCGGATATCCGGTTCAGGTTTTTAACTAACCCGATCCTTGTTCTGTAGGCCTTCAGCATTTCCGAGCCTGCATGAACGCCAGAATTGGCCATTTACGCCGCGCGCTGAGATGATCGGCTACTAAACACCAACAACCAACCCATGCTAGACTGGTTGGTTGCTACCCCGTTTGGTACACATCAAAACAATTATTAAAGCTGAAATGATTTAATATTAACCCCAAAAGTACACGCTGCGACCACCTTCTTAGCATTACAGCGCTCCTCATCTTCAGTAATACATCACAAATGAAAGGCGGAAAGTACCTTCCTCCTGCGCACCAGACAGCCGTTTCACCACTTCTGGAAGCCACTGTTGCGCACTTCATGTACTGCCATCCAGTGTTCGGCGACAATACAATGGAAACGAGTAAAGAGGCATAAATCGTCAGACGTTAATTCCGACAACCAATGCGGAACATATGTTCATGTTCGTTACAACCAGTCTTTGGTGCTAACAAACGCCTGCATATCACTCTCACCACGGTAATCCGGTGATTGAATCGCTATCCCCGAGGAAATTAGAGTTGGACAATCATCGGCAATCATCGGATATGCCCGGCATCGCCGGACAAAGCCAATATCGAGCCATCCCGCCTCCACGTCCAACATCCTCCCCCACATGGTAGCGCTACACGACGCTGTACAACAACAGCAGCCCTGTGCGCCAGTTAAAATCTGCTTGCCTACAAATTAGAAATTAAATATTTACGGTCTTAAACACATAACACGTTACGTTATTAACATGTTGTAACAGTTTGGATCCATGTTTCTTGCTTGAGCTAACGTTAGCTCGAACTACTACTGGGGTTTCCACAATGCTCATTGTTTATTACCAACACATCAACCTTATCAAGCCCGGTTGTACGGCTACTGTTTAATCATACATGAACAAAAACACGGGGGCCACACGTAACCTAAACGTTCCACTTGAGTTGAGAGGCAAAAGAGGAAGAGGAGCTCAGCAAAAAAGCACCCATTCCACTACTGCCCTCCACTGTGACTGACTCTTGGGCTGACGGCGCTGCAGCAGCCCGGCAGCAGACACACTCCGTGGTGGCAGTGGGATTTTATAACTGGACTATGAGCAGGATGCACACTTTTACTTTCCCTGACTGTGAGGAAATCTGATGTTTTTTATCCAATTGACGAAGATCAGCAATAAAACGTGAGGTAGGCTAAAACATGAGACTCATATAGCGGTGTTTCCACCACAGGAACTATAGGAGTTTAGTGTGGCTCTGAAAGTCTGTATTGACTGACAAAATTCTGATCTGGGTCCTGGCCTAGTATTCATGCATACTCTGTAGAAGTTAAATAGATACATGAATAAATCAGCTCACTCAGATGACCTCTGCTCTGTAAACATGGACCTTTTCTCTCTAAACTGATCTTTGCACACCCACAGGGACTATATTTTTGACACAAACTAGACATTTATTTATAATGTATCGATGTGTTAGAATTTGAGAAAGGGGGGGCTGCAGAGAAGTGAATGCTGTCAGTTAGGCTCGTTGTTAAATCTGCTTATGCAGACGTGTAGGTGTTTAGCTACGGCTTCATTTGAATACACTCCCACACACTGTTGCTTTGCACTGTTTATCTCCCCATTCCCATTTTAACTGATCACTAAGGATACCACATTCAACCAGAGGGACCTATTTAAATGTTTTAGTCAGTCATTTACAAGAAGTAGCAAACTTAACACTATCAACCTGTAATTGCTTGAGACTTTTCCACTCAAATATTTTAATACATGTAAAGATGATGAGTTAAAATGAGTTTAATTACTGGTTTTCAATAGGTTGGTTTTTGGTTTTTTGAGTGTGTGTGTGTGTGTGTAACCCTTTCTCAAGTGGTCCCCAAAGCTACTGTATAGCTGTATAAGTCAGTATGTGTTCATGGTCAACTTGGTGAGCTTAAATACAAGTTCAAATCAACCCAAAGCAGTAAAACCAGAAGGCAATTCGCTTTTTGCATGACAGGAGGAGATGGGGGCAGTGAGTGAGTTAATGAATGGGTGAATATTTGTTCTATGTTCTATTAATGAGCTCGGAGGACACGTTGCCCCATTTTCACCATCTTATCTAAATGGAGACACTAGGAGACCATTCCACCAGTAAGAAGCACTTAGTTTAAATGAGATCACTTAGTCTGCAACCACATCACCATCAATGGGACTCCAATGAACACCAACTATGATGCACACAAACATGCATGCGCTCACACACATAATGTAATGGCTCAGGCATGCTAATGGTACCACTGAGGAGATGTATTCTCTTCTTCCTGTCACTGAGCAGTGAGTTACTGACTTGTTTGTGATCTTGGGGTGGAAAAGATGCATAAACATGAGGGGGGTGCACTAAAATAACATGCAGGAACACAAAAATGCATTGCAACTCAACATAGGAACATTGGCATTCAACAGACAATGTGAGAAATATAACCATTTATTCATCTATAATCATCTTCCATGGATGTTTTAGCACCTAAAAAGCACAGATAGGCATGTATGTGTATTTTTAGAACATGACATAAAAAGCATTGAAAATAGATTGACTTGAGATGAGATCATGAATATTTCACATCTGCTGGTAATTCAGAGCGCTTCTCTAGACTTTGAGCTCCCAGTTGCTTTTCAGCTGCTAGATAAGGCTGAGCCCACAGGGACCAGCTGACTGACGACGGAGAGCATGCTGGGAAGGAACCCCTGAATAAAACAGGGATTCCGCAGGATGCAGCACCAGAGGTTCAAGGAGCTGCATATTTACATGTGGGTGCTATAGTCTTCTCAGGGGATCGTGGTTCAGATTTAGATGTTATTTAATCTGCAGCCCATAACCTTGTTAGTAGTTTCTTGAAAGCTGCGCTAGATTACAAATGCTCCATGGCCTAAACAGCTGAAACGGTCAAGTCCCACTCAACGAAGCCCAGTTTACTGAAAGACGGCACCCACCTGTCACTCAAAGCAGCCATGTCCTTAATGACACCTAACTTTAAGCCTTAATATAATTTAAACGGGCGATTTCTATAAAAATTACGTATTTAGCTGTATAGCTACTAGGCTGTAAACATGTTTATGTCTGCTGTAAAGTTACCATTAACGTGGGGCCTTATCACTAATCACAGCCAACCTCAAGAGGAGCTGTTTGTCACTAGTGTTTAATGATAATTAGAAAATCTTATAATGCTAACATGCTAGAATAAGATTGTGAACATCATACCTGCTAAAAAAAATGTTAGTATTGTCACCGTAAGCCTGTTTTTTTGGAGTCTGTACCAAACAAACATGTTTTATAGAAGAAAATTTGTAGACCAGGGCATCTCTTCAGAACTACTCTACTTCATTACAATGCTGTTTGTCTCACATTTTACATTGATCCAAAAATTGCAGCTTCTGTGATTTGCATATTGCACTTGGCCAAATTGCAATTTTGAGACAATATTTTAAGTAATTGTCGGCGCTACCATGCATTAGTAGAAAATGTGCTGGCTGTGACAGAATAAATGCAACTGATAACAGAAACACTGAGTTTTAAAATGGCATTGACAAACTGTTTTTAATATAGCTTAGAAAGGTCATTGCTGATATTTAATAAAGCCAGAATCTGTGCTGGTACCAATACGGCATATCAGATCCATGCATCTACTAGAATCCATTTTCGCTTTTGTTATTCCGCCATCAGAAAAATAAGAGCAACTCAATTCATGTGAGTAATATAAACGCATTAAAAGTGCAGTCAGTAATGTTTTACTGTCTCTTTGCAGAAAATTGCCATCATTTTTGAGTGGGTGCTCACAAGAGTGTTGAATCAGCTGCATCAGCTTGCATAACCTCGAATGTTTATGTTCTATTTTTAGTTGCTGTTCTATTTTCTTCTTTGCTGTATCATCTTACTATTGATGCTGCAATATCCCAGTTTCTCCATGGGGGCCAAACAAATGTCTTAAACACAATGAGCAGGCACACTAACACAGGAAGGAATTAAAGCAGAGAATGAGTAACAGTGTAAAGTGTTGTTACACTGCTACACAGTCCTCCATCTGTGCATTCATGTATTCATCCATTGCCTCTGGCCTGTCTCGTTGGTATTGTCAGGCGCTCATGGTGCAAAACTGGGAGGACAGGGTCAAAGACATTGAAGCTTCATTCAAATGAGGCAGCACAAGACAATAAGGTGTTGGCAGATTACAGATAATGCTGAATAATGTGAACTAATAATACAAACAATTACCATAAAATCATTATTTTCCATATTATTGGAACAAAATGAGATAATCAGAGTTTGACCAATACTGGAATTTGAACTTCAACGTATCATTTTTGACGAGGATCCCATTAGTTTCGCTATAAAAGAATCACGACAAAGCTATGTACAGAGTGGGACATTTAACAGTTGAAAATTAAACTTGTTAGTGCTTTCTGGTGGACAAACTATGCAATGCAATGGTTCTAAATTGCCTCAAAAATATACACTACCAGTCAAAAGTTTTGACCCCACACCTTTCCTTATCTTATTTAAAATGGTTTAATTCCTTTTATTTTCATCGCCACTATTCCTTACATTGTCCTTCTCCACATCGACGGCATCCAGAAAACACTATCGAACCTCCGACGCCACACTATCGGAATTTTATGGTAGTAAAACAAAAAGGTGTGAAATGAAACTCAAAACATGTTTTATATGTATATAATAAATATTTTTCTGTTTTCTTACAATTATATGTTTGTGATTATTCTATATAAAAACTGTGATGGGGTGTACTGATAGCTCACCCTGTAGAGCTGGCGCCCCATGTA
>NW_023339762.1:3360402-3369544 GCF_004916995.1 Morone saxatilis | reverse complement strand
TTCGCAACCGACCCATCACTAATCAGTCCTAAATGTTTCATGGTCTTGAACAACACTATCAGGTCGAGTAAAGATAGATATTTGTCAAAATGCAGTCATCCCAGGAAGGTGTGGGTGTATGAGTGAACTTGTGTGCGGCACTAATGATCTGTAACTCAGTTAGTTCAGGTTGCTTTCGGCTGCAGCGGTTCGTGAAGCTCAGACTACTAATCAGATTGGGTTGAAAACAAATGGCTGCCATTGGTCAGACAACACAGTTTACCTGTAAGTAGGGAGCGCTTGGTTGGATGCAGCAGAACAGACTGTCTAGAAGTAGAGATTCATGATTGCAAGATAAGATTGTGATTGCTGTTGTGATTAATTGTGCAGCCCTGAGTTGACTGAGAACTTTGAAAGTGACCTCACCAGAAAAGGACAGCATAGATGTTTTTTCTTCCTTGTGTGGTCTGATGATTAATGGTTGTCCTCTGTCACAAGAAAAATCTGATTGATATTAGAAATGGAAATGTGCTTCCTGGAACAGTGATGGTTCCTGTTAACCATGACATTGACCTTTCTTTAACCCTAACAGAGCAGTGAGAGTATAAGTTATAGTCCATTAAAGTGACTGTTGTTGATCTCAGCTGCATCCAGAGTGTTTGTAGCTGTTCTGAACTCTAAGGTGGGGCATAGAGAGGGGTGAAATGCAATCAGTACATAGTCTTTTCCAGTAAATGTGTACCTGTGAAAAGTGACAGTGAAGTTAAAAACCTATATACTAACTATATTTTTATCGCTGCGTTAACTGGACATGCTTGTTAGTCGTTTCGTAAAGTTGTGTAAATGTAAATGTGAGTACCAGTGTGTGTAACATTTAGGAGGATCTATTGGCAGAAATTTAATTTAATTTGCATAACTATGTTTTCATTAATGTGTAATCACCTGAAAATAAGAATTGTGGTGTTTTCGTGAACTTAGAATGAGCTGTTTTTATCTACAGAGATAGTGGGCCCTCTTTCATACAGTCTGCCATGTTTCTACAGAAGCCCAGAGGGGACAAACCAAACACTTGCTATAGATTGGCCCGTTCATATTTCTGTGTGTTTTGTGACCACCATAGTTTCTCCATCATGCTTGGAAGGGGAGGGTGAAGTGGGGGTCTGTAACTACACACTAGATGCCACTAAATCCTACACGTGGGCCTACAGGGAAATGTTATGGCCACAGATGTGGCCATAAGTTGGAAAAC
The DNA here is from genome assembly GCF_004916995.1 of Morone saxatilis. Taxonomy (NCBI): domain Eukaryota; kingdom Metazoa; phylum Chordata; class Actinopteri; family Moronidae; genus Morone; species Morone saxatilis. Next base: position 3,368,316 of record NW_023339762.1, on the reverse strand, counting down.
CTGTGGCCAAAATAGGTAGACAAAAGCCTCACCATCAGGATCCACACACGGAGAAAGATACCCAAAAAAGTTCACTAACTCACCTTTAGTTGCTGTGGAAAACAGGTTACCATCATAGAAAATGTGAACGCTACTTGGAGAAACTTGATGATGATATGGTTGTAACCTCCAGATTGTGCTGCAGCTGCTGGTAGCAATATATCTGAGAGACTAGAAATGAGACACCTGCAAAGGCACACGAGTCCAGGAGTGACAGACGCAGGTGCATAAGTTTGAGGACATGAGGAGTGTATTGCAGCAAGCAAAATAACCACCACCAACTGTACTGAGTATTTTTAGCTAGGGATGTCACGACACCATGCCCCCAATCAAATTCTTTTTGCCCCTCATTCCCAATTAATATCTGCTGATACCAAATCCTAAACCAAAACCTAATATTGATATAGTATTTTCTTTAATAATACAAGTGAATAGCTCTGCATTGCATTGAGAAAAAAATTTCTACCATTTCATGAGCCACAACTTTTCTGTTTATCACCACTCTCATTATTGGTGTTTCCAGCTGCAGCAGGCACCCACAGAGCAAAATTGCTCTGCCCCAAATACAGAAATGAACTACAGTCCATATGTAGGAGATCAGGTAGCCCATGACATAGCCATATCCCAGCCAACTGTATGACCATAGCTGGCCCTGTTCTAGTCCTGTGTTGGACCAGACAAGTTTCAGCACTCTCTTTCGTTTACAAGGCTTCAGTATTCAGTTCTAGTGTTTACTGGCTAACTTTCTTCATTTAACGATATGTCTAAACATAACTACACATGCAGTGCTGACAGGGGAGGAGAGGAAGACAGACTGTTTGACTAATGACATTTTAGAGTTTTGCAAACGGTGTGATGCGAAAAATCAATAATATATTTATTCATTATACTGTTGTTGTGGAAGCATTTTTAAAGTGTCTGTGTTAATGAAGTGTCTTGGTTAAGTTTTAGTCGAAGCTAAACAAGAACAAGAACCAGCGCTGAAACTCTCATCTAACATAAGGCCAGAACAGGAAACATAGGTCACGACATATAAGTGAGATCTAGCCGAAATGGACCGAAATTCATTGCCGTATCTGGGCCAAGTGTAGGCTGTTAATCAGCCAGACCAATGTTTGCTATGCAGCTGCTTTAAGTAAAAAGGGTCTCATAAAACCGCACTGTACAGTACCTGCCCAGCACTGAACAGAAGATGGACAAAGTTAATGACTAGCCGGTGAACTAAGTGGAGCTTTTAGGAGCAAAGAAGCCATATATTACCCTTTTTAAGGTGTTGGTGAAGACATAGAGCGAAATATCAGCTAACATGCTCCCTATTGCAACTCTACAAGGTGATATGTCAGTGTTCCCAAAGTCTCCGAAACACCAAGAACGACCACTGCTTTTGACACTAGTTTTGTCTGTAAACAACTGATGTTTTTTATAGGTGATGGGGGAAAAACCCAAGGGACACCATCCACATACACACTCACAGACAGGTGGACATTTTGCCTTTCAGCATCTCAGCCACCGTGAGGTCTTACCTCTGTATTGGCCTCAGTGAAGGTGTGTGTGTGTGTGACACAGAAAGTGTGCGTGTGTGTTGTCAGAAGCTCTTCATAGGTCTTTCAATCACAGCGGTCTTTTGGGAGGGCTCACAGCACAGGTGTGAGGTGGAGGGGTGAAAGCCTGAGGGGTGTATGTGTGTCTGTCTCATTCAATCCCTCTGACTCTCTCTGAAACATTTTCCTTGTGTAGGTTACACTCCCCATAAATCAATCCATGCTATATATATATATATATATATAATAGAAATATTTATTAATAACATCTGAATGGACAATTTACACACTCTGCTTTAGCTTCATAATACATCTTGTGTTTACAGTTTGATTAGTATCTCACAACAGAGGAGAGATTAAAAATGACTCACAGAAAAATGATGCATGCATTGTACCTACAAACACAGAAGAAATTGTTATTTGTGACAGTGTCCAATACAAAGACATAAACAATACTGGTATTAATTTGAATTTCAAAAAACACTGGCTTATTAAAACAACCACAGGGTGTGGTCTAAAATTGAAGGAAAAAAAACATGTAAGTCCAATAGGGCTGCTGCAAGTGTGTCAGTATAGAAACAATCAAGATACTCATTTCATGGCAAAGCTAACAGTAATCACTAATGAGTGATCATCTGTATTATTAATTGGACTTTTTTCTAAATGGGAACCTTTTACAGTGACAAGCCCCCATCAAAAAGGCACCAGTACTTATTACTATTATCAGCCTGGCCAATTATTGGTCCAATATTCAACATTTTTCAGAATATCGGAATCATTATTTATTTTATTCCATGAAAATAAATTAATTTTAAAATGTGCTGCTTTCATTCTGATGTAGCCTGTCTGTCTGTCTGTTTGTCTGTCTGTAGTCTCACTCAATATCTGACACTTTACAAGTAATAGCCTATTGACACTGCAGGCTGCTGTACCACATACGGGGAAATGGAAATACTCGAGTAAGTACAACTTACTAATCAATATCTGTATCGCTCCTGAAACTAACATATTGGTCAATCCCTAGTATTTACCCACTAGTTTGATAAGAATGATGTTGGTCATAAAACATAAAACATTCCTATAGTTTTGTCCATCACTTAAATTAGTTATCAGAATCAGAATCAGAATCAGAAATACTGACAGGGGGGAAATGTCTTAATGATGTGATATGATAACAGTGTATTCCCCAAAATACTTGCTGAGATCTGGAAACATGTCGACATTGCAAAAAATCAAGCAGTCAGACTAATGAGCCGACGGTTTATCCAGAATATCTAAACCACTTTATTTGCAGTGGAGTGGAGCATTTAGCCACTAAAGAGGCGTCCCTTAAGAATTGGCAAAGACCAAAGACAGAGAGCTAGAAAGAGAGCAAATACTAGACTTTCATTCATCAGATGGCCAGAAACACGACTGCAGATGAATGCTCCTGCTCCGTGTCTGCTGGATGTGTAAATAGGCAAATGCTTGCTAGACCTAAGGCTGCTTTAAGTAGAAATCCACCATATTTTGGCCTCGTCCTGCAGATGGGCACTGTTTTAAAATCTTAATTATTATGAGTTATTTTAGCTTATTTTGTGTTAACATGGTACATATTCCAAACACTGTGTTTATTCAAATTGCCTAAACTAAAACACATACAACTTGGTGCCAGGTAGACCAGCAGCATAAGAAGACTGGTTGTTTCTGGGTCTCTTCAGGGGGGGTACAATTATGTAGCCCTACTTGCTTTATGTCAGCACATTTGAAATATAATAATCACAAACATACATCAGAAATAGCCTAATTTTACACACAATCCATGATCATAAAGATACACAAGAAGAGAAATGCAGAGCAAAAATGGCACATTGTCAATATTTTAGAGACCCCCCAAATTTCATAAATCGTGTCTTATTATCATGTCTTAATAGCCCCTGTAGTTCACACCCTGTTAGTTATCCTTTATTCTGCTGCTAATTCAATAAGAAGTGTCCACAGTGGAGTCCACAGTCTATGTATTGTGTATGATTGGTGTTTGAGTTTATTTCTCTTTTATGGTTAAATCTAGTAAGACTAAACTGAGGAAGGAAGTTCTTTACTTTAACTGATAATCTGCGGTTGTCACTATTTTTACACAATAATTTTACTTTTACTTAAGTAAAATGTCTTTAAAGTAACAGTACTTTTACTATTTTCCAGCATCTTTCCATCCCTGCAAATATATTGCTCACATTGTAACAAACCAGTAATACAATTAGTAATGACACTACGTTGGAGACTGATCAGCGTTTTCTGTATTTTGACCACACCCTGTTAACAAAGTATGACAATTTAACATGCAATAAATAAATCACTTTATGTGTCATCTGTTAGCTGCTTTACACATTCTTGGAGCAAATCCTCTTCAGGTTACATCTTGCCAGGAAGTTTTCTGTGAGAAAGTTGCCCATCGAAGTAAAACTAAGGTTTACAATTAGAAAATCTGTTATGCTTAGTTCTGCTGTGGCTGCCACAGAGTTCAGGCAATGCTCAGCCAATGCAGTTTGAATGTCTGACAGTCATACAAGTGTTCAAAAGAGCAGAGACTTTGATCTGAAATGCCCTCTCTGTTTGTAACCTCACCTGTCTAACTAATACTTTTTCTATGATAGCTGATCACTCACATCAATTACAAGTCACAGCTTCACACATTGAACTAAAAACTTATGATTTTAGTGGTCCACAAACTGTAATTTGCTAAAATAAACAAACAAACAAAAAAAAGCTTGGCCTGTTAGATAACCTCAACCTCTCAGCCTGTTAGTACAACCTGTTAATATAAAATAACTAATGAAAGTACTGTAGTAGTTCAGTTGGAATGTAGTTAAGTGTTTTTTTGGTTGTGAAGACAGAGGAAGTAAAAGGTGTGGATTAGCCTTTGTGGCAGCTTTAGCACACTAAAGCCTTGTTCAATCTATTGACACACCAGTGTGTGTGTGTGTGTGTGATGGCTTTTAGCTGATGTTACTACTGCAGTCGCTTGTTAGTTACACCTTGTACTCTATGTTTTAACATTTGAGTCTGCAGGTCCATCATCCATCATTCTACCACCCTGAGGCTCTGTGCATGAGTGTGAGTGTGTGTGTGTGTGTTTTGTGTGTGTGTGTGTGTCTGTGTGCGTGTGTGGCTATGGCGATGGAGGTGTCTTCAGGGAATTGGTGGATCCTCCTTGGCTTCCACTGCCGACTGCTCCTTGTCCGACCCACTGGACCACAACAGCAGAGAGAGAGGAGAGAAAGGAGAGAGGGAGAGAAAGACAATCAGTTAGTTGCCAATAAAAGTCAAACAAAAGGAAAGTTTTATTTACGTCGCATTAGCGCTGTGTATTGACAAGAATCTGGAGATACGATACGTATCACAATACAGTTGTTACCATTCAGTATATTGTGATATATTATGATTTAATTTTAAAAATCCAATTTTAGGAAAACTGGCAAAGTATAAAAAACATACAGTGATGTAGTGTTAGTGAGAGTCGATACAGTATCACAAAATAAAATATTGTGATACAATATCATATATGTAAATTATTGTCCCAATATAGAGCAAAACTCTTCAGTTCATGGAAACAAATGCACAGCTCATAAAGAGATACAGACTTATCATACCGTTACATTGTAACTAAACTAATGATGTTTACCAGGGCACCACCTTTGGTCAGTTCTGTGAATGGCCTAGCAAGGCTGTATAAAGCTGGAAATTTTGAGCTTTTTACCGCAGTATTTAGACCACATCATGACACCAGTGCTGGAAATTGTCAATTTTCACACATGCTTGTAATCACTGGCACTTCATCATGGAGGTTGAAATTGAAAAGCAGTGACAATATTCTTAGAGGAAAAGCCGCAGACTATCTTGAGCCCCAGTAGGTTTTAGATTCACAGTTCTTAAGAAACAAACAAACTTAAGCTCTTCAAAAAATATCTTCAAAATGGAGATCTAATGCCGTTTTGCCATATGTCAAGCAGCTGATGTTCTAAAAGTGAGAAAATGCTAGCAAAAAATATCTGAGTCTCTTCAGGCACTGAACAGTGTAGGTCACTTGTGAGAACTCATAGCCAAACATCCAGTTACACATAAAATAGACTTGAAGTGGTCAATATGCTTTTATTCATATCCATTTTTATGCTTCAAAATTGCACAAATGTGCTCAGTAAATTTTTTGTGTTTAAGTGAAAGTTTTGGCGTGATGATGGCACTTGAGAAAAGGTCAAGATGAGCATCCAAAACAGAATTCATAATTTAGGGACACAAAGTATCAAACCAAAGTAATCACACATTTTATGGAAAAGCTGCATTTAGTTTTTGAGATAACAGTGACAAGTGTCGGTCAAGTGGAAACTTTGACAGTGGTGCTAGATAAAATGTTAGGGGCTGAGAGGAATAATCCTATATCATCCTATCAGATTTCATGTAGATCTGGAGAGGTTTTTTTGTAGCAAGTGACGACCACAACTGACTTACCAGCCTGCATCACCATTCTTAAAATGTGTCATGTGAAATCAAATTTAACCTGCTGCAGAACTAAAAGTAAATTTAAACTATGATTGAATATGTATAAGCAGCTTACTGTGCCTAAAAGGGGGTGAACCTGTCAGAGCAATTACACATACGGCCCAGGTGTCATGTCAGCCATTTAGGATTTTTCTCTAAATACATCAGTGTCAAAGCAGCAGTGATGGCAGTGACCGTACACAGCTGTATACACAGTACAGTATGTGATTAAGTCAGCAGATGACCTCAGAGTCGGATGAGACCTGTGTACACGCCTAAGGGCCGACTCAGACCAACACAGGTGCTGCAAAGAAAAACACCCTTCCTCCCATTAATTTTCAATGGGGGCACTGCTTTAAGGCTTTTGTGTACTGAGCTTCGAATCAGAAAAATAAATCATTTTTTTCTGCAGCTTCACAGTGGTTAAATCCTAAAGCACAAACAGACACACCCAATGTCGATTATTGTGCATGCTGGCACTGCTTCTTTCTATTTTCTCCGCACTGTCCAGTTTACACTCCCCTTTGGCATTTTGTTCTCTGGACTGTATGTCATTTCATTCATTAAAGAGTTTTATTAAAGACGGAAAAGAAGGCTCTCTGAGCTAATGATCTTGCTAAGGGTTTGCTAATTGTCAGTTAGCGAGGTTGTTAGCTCAGGCGTTAATGGATGCAACACAGCAAATAATTCCTCCATCTTGGACTTTCCTTTGTTCTCTCAAAGGTCAGCTCTGTCAATATGGCTAGTATTGCTATCAGTCAGCAGTTTGCTATCAGTTCAAGTTTTCAGGGCAAAATTCACCAAAGTTAAACTGAAAGTATGCATTTATTTTGCTTTGGGAAATTTCAGTATTTAATTCTGCTGTGGCAAGTTAAAATGTCTGCTGTGAAAAAGGTCTATGAGCTATACTGAACAACTTCCTGTTTGAAATTCTTAATAATAAAAATAATTTAGGGTGGATTCTGTTGAAGTAATCATTTCTGAGAGTTAATTGCCGATTTTCATTTGATCCTGTCTGATCTGTCTTTAACCTTCCCTGAAGCAGGATGACAGAGAAGGTTACCATGGCGATGAGCTAACCCCGTGAGACTGAAAGTCTAGGAATATACAAGCTCAAAGTTGGCTTGGAACACACTAACCTTGCTTCATGAGAGCGGGCCCTGCAGTGTGCCTTACTGTTCAACCACTCATTCATGTGACAAAGTGGAAGCAACTAAGCTTTCTGCTTTCTTCATCTCCTTTGCTTTCCGCTCAATAGCATCAGAACGGGGCTTGAAATCACTCTGGGGAATTCAAGAGCATTTCGTGGTGTGTGTGTGTGTTTACAGTCCTGGCTGAAGACATCAAGTTGGTGAATTATTAATGCTCTCAAACAGTGGTCAGAGGGTCAGAGAGGCTTACTCTAACACTTCAGAAAAGCTATAAAAGACTAAAGTGGGTATAAGAAAACTGTGAGGGTCTATGTGTCAACAATTTGTGTGTGTGTCAGCAAGGTGTGTGTGTGTGTGTGTGCGAGAGACAATATCTGGATGTGTTTTAAATGAACTAAATCGTTTAGTTTTTATGTGTGAATACTTGCATATCACTGTACTGTACTGTAGTTACTGTACATATGTGGTCATGATTGTGTGTGTGTATGTTTGCATGTGTGACATAACCAGTAGGCCTGGTTCCCTGAGGACTTCTGTGTGGATCTTTTAAGGAAACACAAATAAGCCATTAGTCTGGAGCCCTGGCCCTGCTGCTATAGTCCAGTGCTGCTGCTAATGGCCTCAGATAAGACACAGCTAGTGGAGAGTGAACACAGTGTGTGTGTGTG
>NW_023339762.1:3356113-3360294 GCF_004916995.1 Morone saxatilis | reverse complement strand
GTGTGTGTCTGTCTGTGTGTGTGGATGTGTGTTACACAAATGGCCCTAGAGACAGAAGAGAGTTCTTCTAGCTTCAGCACTGTTGGCAATATCAGGGTCACCGGCCTCCCACCAATACTGCAACTCCTCCAGTTGACACAGTGCGACAGCTAGCGCTTCATTTACTTCTACATCTTGATGCAATGCTCAATACAACACTGAGTGGTTAACTGGGAGAACTGGGAATAATCCTGCTGTCAGGTGGCAACTAAATAAAATAACTATGTGGTATGGTGTGAAAAGAGCTCTGCCTGCACAACCCTTACAGAAACACAATAAAACTCAGCTGAATTATTTTTCTTCCTGCTGCTCCTCTCACTCACGCACATCAACACACAGGCTGAACTTGGACAGACTATTCTCAAGCAATAACTACTCTGGCTCCAGCTTTCCCATCGTCATGAGGAAAAATATTTTAAGTGGAGGCTCGGGCTACATCCACAATACTACGTTTTTAAAGTTTTTAAACTAAAACTGACCAAGTTCACCGTTTCAGAAATGATCTCCGTCTATGTTAACACAGCTGAAAACGCATACCACATGATAATGACAAAAATAATAAGACAGAAACGTGACTGCTCTTCACAGAATCCTACTAGATACTGCCATTTTTATTAAAACATTGTCCTTGTCATTGTCAGGGTTCACATGCGTCCTGGAAAACCTGGAAAACCTTACAATTACAATTACCTTACAGAAAGTAGTTTTCCAATCATGTAAACACCTGGAAATGAAAGATTTAAAATGATCAAATATCCGGTAAAAAAATCTTTGTTTTCCTGGAACATTTTAATTGTATTTCAGCCTGTGCTGTGGCCAAATGAATGTCACAGTTAGAGGAAAACTAGTCAATAGACCTTTTTCACAACAGGCATGATGCGGCTGATGCCGTCTGATTTCTTCTGGAGAAGGGTAACAGAAAATGACACACAACTGATACAATTTCCAAAAGTCAACCCCAGATTTGTAAAACTGAAACTGGGCCGGAAGTAGTGTGGATGCAAACTTAACAAAACTGCATAATAAAACAGATACGTAGTAGTGTGGATGTGGCCTTAAAAAAAAGTTCACATGGTGTTCTATTATTTTTTTCAATCTACTGTGTTCAGGATCACGAATGAACTCAAGATATTGTTATAATTTGTTACATTTTTTCATGTAAACACTGTTATGACATATACCATCACTAACAATACTACTATTACCACGAGTACTAATGACTACAGTACAGCCACTGAACAGATCAAATGAGTTCTACAGGTGTCAATATAAGGGCAGTAAAATCTGAATTTCAATCCGCTGCGATTCTCTTAAAAATCAATTGGTCACAAATGGAAGCACAGTTTAGATTGTCAAAATGTTGCTAACTTCCTCTTAAATATTACATAATATTAATGTTGTGGGTGCTAAATTATATAAATGCAGCTACATAATCCTTTTAAGTTCTGAATTCTAAAAAAATGAATTGGAAAAACAAGATGACCCATCTCAAGGGGCTTGTCCTAAATAAGTTGATTTGCATAAAAACTGGGTTAGTTGGTAAAGACCAGACTTGTAGCAGCCATCATTGTCAAGCATTAGATGCCTATCACTAGCCACACATGACTGAAGTCAGTAATCTGGATGGTGAAAGAATCTAAATATACGCATTATACATTAGTTGGTCTGCTTTTAGATGGAAATGTCAGACATATTCATTAGAGAATAAATAATATTCCTGAGGTCCTTAGACACCAGACCTCCTCTGGTAAAGATAATGATGTCTAGAGAGGGCTCACATCAACAGTCCTCATGACGACCAATGGTAATAGCTAACAAGCTAGCTTCCAGCAAGCCAGGGTCCATTAAATTCAGTAAGGAATGTTAAACCTGCCAAAACATCATATGAGCTGACAGATGCTAATGCGTGTCATAGCCAATGCTAGGCGTTACATATACCCGGACAGTGATCCCTTCTGAAGCGTTTTATCTTCTGACCCCTTCAGCTGAATACCAATGGATGTAGCTTTGACAACTCCACATGAATTTACATGAATCAGTCCAGCATCTGTTTTAGCATGCTCTGTTTTTTTAATGAGTGTGGGCTGGAAATTCAGAAATAGAAACAGCTCAGTGGATGTAGCCACCTCTCTGTGTCTCTCTCTGGAAGCTAGGTGCCTCTGTTGTGGCAATCACAGCAAAACAAGTCAAGTATACATGAGGGTTATGCAGTATTTTTGTTATGTAATTGTTTTATTTCTTTTTTGTACCTCAAAATGAAATACATAACATGGAATATAACTCATTTAGGTTGCATTTATTTGATTCTGAAGTTATTTGTTTTGAATTAAGAATCTTTTTTTAGTGTAGAGAAGCGTTTGTACACTCTGAGCTTTTTACATATTGATTCTTTAAATATTCTAACACAAGCATGTTTTTAATTGAATATTCTTCTTCTTTTTTTGGCCTGATAATCAGTCTGAATTGCCGTTTTGTTTCATTTCATTCATCTGTTTCAGTGGCTGAATAAATCAGCCGTGTGGGTGGTGATTCTGAGTTTTGTGACCAGCCTATTGATATGAAATCAAACCCATTACAGAGTGCACATCAAAGGCTGTTTATCTGTACTGCATTAAAAGTTAGGCAGTTTTTACTTGTGCCAACATTAGCAGTGAACGGTTATTCAATTCTCAACAACTACCAGATTTTGTACAGACATTGTTCTCTAGAGAATGGAGATTGACAACTACTGACTTTGGTGACCCCCTGAATTTTTCTCTAGCGCCACGATGAGGTTGACATTTTTGGCTATTGGTGAACTGTCTTGACAACTATTGGATGGATTGGCACAAGGATTTGTACAGGCATTCAAAGTCAAAGTACAGCCTCCCAAAGATGCTAGCATGGCTGTTAATAAGTCTTGTTTCAACTCTTTTCTCCAGTCTTTGCATTAAAAAGATCCTCGTGTAAGAGTTGTTTACTTTGTAAGCGTGTTACTAAGAAAGTCAAGTTTAAAACATCTACAAAAATGTATTGTACCAACATACCTCTATGAGAGGGTGCCAGTGTGCAATGGGTTTCCGTGGGTATGTCAGCATCTCACTCCAGTGGTCTCGCCCCAGACTCTCTGCCTCATTGCCCACCCTGCACACCCCGATCACTTCGTTATGTCCGACCCTGCAGAACAGAAAGAACAACACATGGAGACTCCAAAATGTTGCATCAGTTAATGCACTGTAGATGAGACTGATATAGGTATAGCTGACTAACCGATCATAGTCCATGACAGCTATGAGCAGGCTGATCTGGTCGATGTTCTCAGGAGGAACATCGAACACGATGGCTTCGTTGTACACCGGGTTCAGAGTGTTACGCTTGGTTGACGTCTTCCTCTTCTTTAGCCTCCGGCCATCGCACATCAGGGACACTTTCACATACGGATCTAGAGAAAGGTGTGTTGAGGTCAGTAAGGATGCCAAAATGTATTGACAAGGAAAGCCACAGAACAAAATATTATACTGACTCACAACAAAGCACTATAAAGCTTATGTGTATATTTGACTACACCACCTCTCAGTGGAAACATTGCATTGTCAGTCAGCACCCACCTGAGGCTCCAGTGATGTCCATGGCTTTGAGATTTCTGGCTTTGATCATGGTGATGGTGAGCCTGCCAGCCGTGGGGAGATAGCACAACGAGAACATCAGCTCTCCCAGGTCCACATTGTCCTGAAAAGAAATGTATTACATTTTTATATTAGTATTGTCCATGCTCCTTTTATTGAGATTTTAGAGACAAGCTACGACTGGGACTGGTAGGGGAAGAATGACATCTTAGGTCTGAGTGATCCCCAGGCAAAGCATCACATCAGAAGCATGAATTTCACCAGGGGAAATCTTTCATAACATAATGATACATCAGTTTTGACAATTGACAGTGTATAATTAGTAGACAGATCTTCTGTGAAGTGAAGCCAGTGTCTTAAACCTGGATTCTTCGTATTGCCAGCAGGGGGCAGCTTCATGGACTACAAAATATAAGTCTGATAGAAATTAGTTTTATGGGGAAATTACCCTACTTCTAGATTTATGAGCTCAGTAAACAGTTTCCTAATGAGTTTATGGTCTCTAGTTTTATGTATTCTTCCATACAGCATGATGTT
>NW_023339762.1:3348916-3356070 GCF_004916995.1 Morone saxatilis | reverse complement strand
GGCTACCTTGTGATTGACAGGTTATTCTCAGTAAGTGCATCAGTGCAATGCATAAAACTCAGATCAAACTGTCAAACTAGGCAGTGCTTCCTGCTAAGGACGAGTTGCAGCCAATGAGCGCAGCTCAACTTGCAGTGCGTCACAGCTGCTGGCTTAGAAAAACTGACATAACGCCAGCGATAATGCCAAACTCGAGGCTTCAAACGGGTCTCCACAAACCAGTGGGTGACATCACGATAGGTTCACACTTCATTTGTCATTAGTCATAACTGACACATAATGGAATCTCTTTAGTCTCAGTTTTTTCACCAAACTGAGGGCTGTCTGATGGCAAGGTAAAGTAAAATGTTCTTAATATAGCATACACTTACATAGCATTATTGATTTTTTTTTTTTTAAGGTGGGATTTTCTTTATGTGGCTAAAGTACATTTTTCTGCCAACCCTGTATTCAGCAGTGCATTTTTCTGCTTTCCCTGCCGGAACTCCTGTCCACCAGGGACCCGCTGACCTCCGTCTACTGCAGGTAATACACTGACTATGGATAAGAACACCTCTTCAAAAAACCCAAACTATCCCTGTAGGGTTAAATAAGTAACAGTTGAGTCAAATCCCAGAAAACCAATGGGTAGAATCAACAGAAGGCACATTATAATGTTACACAAGTCTTTGCACCTCAGATATGGATCACAACTATGACACCTCATGTACAAAAAAACATGGAAACCTTTTCAATCACATCTGCAGCGTGCATCAACACCATGACTCATCGTAATCAGCATGTTTGGTGTTACAGGAATGTCATGTGCTCAGCATTTAAATGATTTGCAACCTGGTTTTGGATATGTGGATTAACTTGTGTAATCTGCCATTACATTTAACTACTGCTGTTTTCCTCCTGCTTTCACAACTTATCCACAGTCACGCATATGCCAAGCTCTTTTCCCAATTAACACGTCTGAAAATAACGTGTGACTGTGTGAGAATGAGTGCTGCGCTTATGAGACACAAACACTCACAAGGTTTACAGGGGAAACTCTGATTTCTAGTTTTACACTTTATCCCACACATCGGACTGACACAGAGCTCCCTGTTACAAAACCTTAAATAGGAAGTGAAAAGAGCAAACGTGTACAAAATGTTGAATACTTCATCACAACAAGGGATTTAAAAAGAAAATAGCAGTTGGCAGATGTGGTTCCAGCTGTTTCAGCATCTACAATTTAAGTAATTGAATCCCATTACAGTACTTCTAATATAACAAAAACGCTCTCTTGCTACTCAGGATTCAGCTGATTTATGTTTCAACGGACACAGTTGCAAAGCAGGTTAACACAACTATTTGATGTGTCTTAATGCATTCTGTCCAATCTGTGATTAATACACAGGATGTTAGTGATTTTGCACTTAGTCTTTGTCAGGAGCAACCAATTAGATAGAAAGCCTAAGATCAGAAGTAGTGGTTATACTGGAAAATCATTGTGTCGCTTAGACATCAATGTGTCCTCCTTCTGATGCTGATTAAGAATAATTGGAGTAATTTCTACACACACACACACACACACACACACACACAGATACACACACACACATTAGGATGCTACTGCTGTGGGTCTTTTGCTCAAAATCAAATTGAACAAAATGAGTTGCTTCATCATGGATGTCACTACCTACACGCCTGCAAGCCTGTGAACACACACATATGCTCGCTAACACATACACACACAAAATAACACACACACACACACACACTCGTTGTCCAGGATGCGTAACATTCTGACTGTGTGATGAGTTGATTCGTCACACGACTTGCTGAGGCAGAATCCACCACAAACACCGATTGCATTATCATTGTTACTTTGAGCCTCGGGCGTTAATGATGTACAGCTTATGATGTCTCCGAGGTGTAAGACACACACACATTTTGCAGGAATTCACTAACACATATACACAAACAGGCAGGCCCTCACTCAAACAGTGGATCAGCAAACCCTTCAGCTCTCCACTGCTAATGTGATATCCATCTCCCATCACACACACACACTCTCAATCAGCACACTTAAGTTTTCAGACTATAGAGTGCCGCTCGCTACTCTTATGAGCACTCAAATCAAGCCTGCGGTCAGGATTATGGTCACTTGTGCTCAGCCAATGAAATTAGACCGGTGCTCTAAAGCGCTCCAATAAAGCAGAGACAGAGTGTGGACAGTCCATCTTCTCCAATTATATATACTAGCACCTTCTGTCCCTCAGGAGCAGCCAGGCTCTATCCACAAGCCTCTCTTTTGCTGTGTCTTTAATAATCACAGGCTCAGTCTAACTCGATCTATCTCATTTCTTTCTCCCCTGTCTTTTCCCCCTCCTCCTTTTTTGTAGCTCCCTCTGTTTGTGTGTGTGTATGCCTGTGCAGGGCTTCTTAAAGGTCCAGTGCGTAACATTTAGGAGGCTCTATTGGCAGAAATGGAATATAATACTCGTAGGGATGTTTTAATTAGTGTATCATCACCTGAATATAAGAATCATTGTGTTTTTGTTACTTTACAATTTTTAGCTACAGAGGGAGTGAATCCTCTTCTACAGAGTCCGCCATGTTGAACCACCATTTTTTTTACAGTACCCAGAATGGACAACCAATCACTGGCTGTAGGGGCATTTGCGCTTTGTCCCAGGTTGTTTAATAGTTTTAAGTTTTTAACACTTTATTACAAAATGTTCTTGCTAAATTCCATAATTAATTTTTGTTAATTCATTTCTGTGCTCATTTAACCCCTGTGGTAGATGTGTGGAAATGAACTCTTATTATTTGTTTTTTATTATTTTATGTATGAAATTGGTCCTCAATGTAATACTTTGCTGGCCCCTTGGCCACGTCATCGTTGAAAAAGAGATTTTATCTCAAATGGGTTTTATCTGGTTAAATAAAGCTGAAGTAAAATTAGACACATTGTGACAGTGACGCTTTCCAATAAACCTGACTATTCACCTTGTCCCCTCCTTACAGGAAAGGATAAGTATGTTCTTATGTTCTTTTGTTTGCCTTGTGCCAGAAAGCAATCTCTCTTTGTGTTATAAAGCAAAGGAGGTAATAATAAAACTGGTTTCACACATCATGAAAAGGCTACAGTAATAAAGAGTTTACAGTAAAGGTTTATTTGCATTTTTTATACTTTATAAGTTTATACATATAAGTTAATCATGTTATTCGAGGGGGGGCTTCAAACTCAGTTTTGAAAGTTGTGGGTATTTACAAACCAGTTTGTAAGACAGGCTTTATTTAGAAAATGTGTATTTTATTTTACATTTTGAGAATAAAGTAGGAATGTCAAGAATGAAGTCACACCAATGCTCCCACCTGTGTGCTATACAGAGATTGATCAATTTTATTGATCCTAAAGTTGTGGAGCTCTGAAACGCAGGCATTACTGCAACAAAGGTCCCACTATGCTATGCACATAGATTGGTAGGATAATCTGAAGCCATATGGTGTTGCCATCAATGGTTGTATTAATGGTTTTAGTCACTAAATATTGCAGACTACTTTATCACATCCATTGTGCCCGAATCATCCTCCAAGACGACTGCGCACTGATAGATGCATGGAAAATGGTCACACAGATAGTTCAAGTTCAAGAGACGAAGGAGTTGACTTTATTCCTTGGCATTTCAACTTTATTCTCAAAATGCTAAATTAATTTAAAGAAATCTTCCGTCTCTATTTTTCTTCTTATGCCTGGTCTTAATACTAGGTGGGGCACCAGCATGATGCCTTTATGGTGAAACGGTTTCAAAACCTGGTTCATATTATTATGTGACTCTAGTCTAACTACTACACCTCTGTCCTAAAACACACCGGGAACTATTAACTATTTAACCATTTAGAGGCATATAGAGGCCACCTAATTTCAATTCATGTAGAGAAGCTAATACAGCACTGAATTGCATTTTCTCCAATAGATGTGCACCCTAGCGGTCACTTAATCACATTTTCTTGCACATTAGCGCCACTGTCAAGGGGAACTTTACCTTTTTTTTTTCTACAACTGGTGCAGAGGGCACCTCCACCAGTTCCCACTAATATAAATGTGAGAGGTACTAGAGGGATCTACAATCTACAAAGCTGTTGGAATAATAAAAGAACTGAAATGAGTTGACTCAGTAGAACAATATAAAGACAAAAAGCAGGCACACGATTTTGTTCAGCTCACTTTAACACTGGAGATCCTGTTACATAATGGCCAATCAACAGTACAGTATATCTGCCTGGTTGAACATGGTGGAAGTAAATAAATCACTGCCAAGGCTAAACTTTAGCTGTTTAGATGAATGTACTGTGGCAGAATCAGGTTAGGCTACAGGATCGTTTATAACTCTACTCTATACTGAGACAGTTACACACAAAATGGTGTGAGTAGCTGAGTTGTAGCACGTACAGTTTAAAGACATCAGATGTAATGTTTAAATACTCTAAATATAAAAGTCTACCTCATATGAAACAAGTTGCACTGTATTGTGAATGTGCATCTATTACTTTGCACACTCTTTATTGACATTTGTAGGTAAGAAAAGCAAAAGTTATGTTAAAAACCAACAAAAAACAAATATAAACTCACGGATGCTACACATAGCGTTTCATTGGTAAATGACCAAATTCATTCAGAAGTGTAGTTACTATGAACAACCCAATCCACTGTTGAGAAGTGTTGACTATTATCACTGACATCATGATAAACCCGATCAAACCACCTTATTGTATTTCACTTGGAAATCTCTTGGATTGTTTTGTATCATAAAAACAGAAAGCTAAATGTTTCAGAGTTTTTCGCTAAGTGCTAAATGGCGGGAGAAAGGTGAAAGGTCATGGGAAAAACATTGAAACATTGAACAGCCTATCTATATCGATTTATATGTTAAGGTAAAGGTTGATATTTGTTACTTATTCACTTTCTCCTTTTCAAAGACTTAGATGAGAGGATCCATACCACGCTCATGTCTGTCAGACAGACAGACAAACCTTGCATCATGTCCCACCCTGTTTTTGGTGACAGCAGTAATTTAATACCATAAAATAGGAAAACATTATTGCTTGCTTTCTAGCTATTATGAGCCCAAACCCTATTATGAACCCAAGTTCAGACAGACAGTTGTTTTCCATCAATGTTTGGTGTCAATATATAGAAAAAATGGAAGAAAAGGGGACGAACCTGACAGATACAGCTTTTGAATCTTAGATTTCTGACATCGCTTTAAAGACATTTGGTCATTTTGGTAGTCTGTCCACTGGATAGATGTTTGAGCTTATTAAAGGACCAGTGTGTAGCATTAAGTGGCATCTAGCAGTGAAGTGGATTGCTACTAACTGAACACAGCTCGCTTCTGTATTTGGCAATCTGGGAATAAGAACTGGCTGAAGTCTGTAGGAGAAACTATGGTGTCTGCAAAACAAGTGAACAATGTGAAAGGCACTATCTACAGCCAGTGCTTGGTTTGTCTGTTGGGGGCGAACATGGCAGACTCCATGGAAGGCGACCCGCGACTCTAGATAAAAACTACTAGCTAATTTTAAGGTAACAAAAATATAATTCCTGTTTTCAGGGGATTATACACTAATGAAAACATATCTATGAATATTATATTTCATTTCTGACAATAGAGCCTCGTAAATTTAACACACATAACCTTTAAGCAACCTTTTACTATGAGCTGAGAGAAGTAGAAAAGGCCAGATTTAGCTCCATTTCCTACATTACGTTATGCTGTTTACAAGGTTCATTACTAAAAGATAGGTCAGCAAAATTTATGTGTAAGTTTAAATTGTGGACAGACTGTTAAACCAAACTCAATGTAAAAAGCATGTGTTCTATGGCCATATTTTTTCACAGTAAAAACTTCAGTTCCACCACTACATCACTAAGAGTGATTTCTGATTTGCATTGATCTACAGGCACAATCGGCATGCAGGTAATTTACTCAGTGACATCATTGACTCATTTATGTTGCCACAGACATAAACATATTGACGTGTCCGGGTCTCACAGTTTACCATTTTCATCTTCTCTGCCTGAAGCCACAGATCTCTTTTATTGTCCTTTGTTTGGGGAAGTAAAAGAAAACAGTTATTGTTTGATACGACACATCGGGTTTTAGACATGGTGCCACTATTTTTTTCAATTTGGCAGCGGCACTTTTACAGCGCTGGTTTATACCTTGCTGGTGACATGGTCGTTCTCAAAACAAGAAAGGTATATATGTCTCTTCTAATCCAACAAGCCAGCTGACGGAGGGGTTGTACATTGCAGCAGGCAGAGAAGATCTCCTATAGAGCTCCTTATAGTGCAACATAGTTGTAAGAGTCTGTTGTTAAAGTTCTCTGCTACACAGTGTCATGTGAGGGGTAGGAAATGTTGTCCATGATGGCTAGGAGTTGAGTTGTCAACCTCCTATTGGCCACCTCTTCTCTTAGTGCACGTTAGAGGTGCTGGTACACTGAAATTGGATTTAGCCTTTTAGTTTTTTTAGCATAGTAATCTATGTCAGTGTGAAAACACAAAATCATCAGGTTAACAAAGTCTCAAACTACAAAACAAATGTTAACTTCAAAACCCATGTCCAACTGACAGACAAACATGACAAACATGTTGAATTTGATCAGAATAATGTAACCTTAATTTAAGCTAACATAGGGGTAAGTAACTATCCTGATTCTAAATTAAGCTAACTTCAGGCAATGTAAAGAAAAAAGACAATGTTTCTATTAAAGCTATTCATCAGTTAGATGCTAAAATTATATTTATCAATCATCATGATTCTTTATATATCCTGTCAACTAGTTTGATTTGTATTGTCCTCCTCTCTTTTACAAATGCGTAGCCTTGAGTCATTTTCCTGGCGCTTTTATTTTCTGATTTACAAAACTGTAAGATTTATGTAGATGTAAGATAAATATAATTTTTAACTTTGAAAGGTTACCTCTTTGCATGGGCCTCCAGTGATGCTAAGCTAATCACCTCCTGGGTTCAACTTCATACAGTAGCCTACTTAATTCACAGACATGAGAACAGTATCAATCTCTGCAAAAAAGTGAACAAAATGTTGAACTATTGAACTTCAAGGAAAGAAAAAAAACAGCTAAAACTAAATGGTAAATGGATGGTAAAT
>NW_023339762.1:3341548-3348816 GCF_004916995.1 Morone saxatilis | reverse complement strand
TTCTGGAAATGATAAGGTTTAGTACATTGGATAATTAGTTCAGTTGACTAATTGAAGTTATATTTGTTCACACCAATTATTTGTCGAAGCAAAATTTGGCTATAGGCTAAATTGTATAAAATTATAAAAGGCAGAAGTGTAGCAAAGGGCCACAGGTCAGACTCCTATCCCATTCTGCAAGGACTCAGCCTTTGGTAGCAATGGGATGAAGCGTCCACCAGGTGAGCTACCAGGGAACCCCCCGATTTTCTATTTGGGGTTTTGCATTTATTCTCTCATAGAAAGAACCTATGGACACCAACCATGTCTCTCCATTTTCTCTAAGTTTAAGCATTATGTAATTATTACTTCACGTAAATGGCCTCATCAAACAATTTATCATACTATTATTTGATATATTCCCAGTAAAAGTAATTGTATCTGGCTGAAAGACTGAGTGGAATTTGAGGACCCAGGAATGAAGATTGGAAGGTTTGGCCACAATTTAATAATGTTTAACCAACAACATGACTGTGTGTGAGTGTGTGTGTGTCTGAGCTAACCCTATCCTTGTGGGAGAAGAATTAAATAATGACTGTTCTCTCTACTCGGAGAACTATGGTTACGCCTGTAACCCTCCTTTATGGATTGCTAACCTGGAATAAATGACAATGAATTGGATAAATGTTAACAACTGTACAAACTATGGTTTTAACATGTTCAACTTCATAATAAACATAATCTGTTACAAATAGCAGAAAATAACACTTTTGTAGTTGTAAAGGAAAGTAAAAGGTGTAAATGAAAATGCCTTTTTACATGAATTTGAAACCTTCTTTCTTTGGAAGTATCCAATAGTTGCTCAAGATTAAAATAGTATGTAGTATGTAGTGTGTTGGGCAAATTGATGATTAATAAGGGATTATATTTAGAAAGTGGAGTCCTAAGGCTTGGACACAGGAAACAGGACAGCTATAGTTCACAAATTGGATGCCTCAGAGGAGGTTCTAACCCATTTATACTGACCTTATTTAGCTGGGAATGCTATTGGAAGGTGTTAAAACAATATTTTAGATTAGGTGTGTGTGTGTGTGTGTGTGTGTGTGCGTGTGTGTGTTTGGAGCATTATCCCACCGGATCATTGCATGACTGTAGTTAGCGATGCAATAACAGGTCTGAACTGGCTGATCCAGCTAACTATCATTTCTGGCTTTGAACTTATTTACTTGATGAGGAGCAGCTGTGTTGTCAGTGTAAGTTTCAAAGTCTTCAAATAAATAAATCAGGCTGAGTAGTAGCCACACAACAGACACCAGGGTAGGTCCCTGAAACACTCTTTTTAAAATGCCTTATTTCTAGTCTTTTGATTTTCATGGGTTTCATAGCAAAAAGCAAGTGACATAACCTCATACAAATGATAATATATGTTTCATAGGATGCATTGATTCATGTCCAACTGCTATAGCGAGCTTTATATTGTAAAGGCACAACTGATATACAGTAGCTACACCTAATTCACAGTACATGTTAATACCAGTGGGAGCTGATGACAGTTTCTGTTATAGTAGCACATTAACCCTCCAGTAGTAGTACCAGCTTTTATTGGTTATTATTGAAGCAACAGTATCTGAACTGACTCACAGTAAATATCCAGAAATGCATTAACCCTTTACAAACCCTGTGCCGATAGAAAAATACGAACAATTGGACATAAAAGTGAAGCAAAATAAGCTTTAAAACTTTATCCTCTGGGATCTAAAGTAAACACACACAAAAATGCAGTCTTATAATCAAATTAAATCCAAGCCTTTTAAAATGTAATTTTAAGAGAAGAAAGAGGACTAGTGCTACATTTCCTACTGCTAGCCTCATACTCTTAGCATATAACGGCCTATATTATTGGTAGTATTTGATTTTATTTAGATGTAGCTACCAGTAATTGTAAGTTTGCAGCCACTTTGCTGCCAGTTTGTTGTAGTTTCACCAAGCGGGAGCTATTGTAGCTGTCAAAAATATATCTGACTCACAATTTCAAGTTGTTGTTTTTTATTACTTTGCTTCTACTCTGATCTAAATGATATGCTGTGAATGTGACTGCTAAATGCTAATATCAGCATGCAAACATGCTTACAATTATAAACATGGTCACCATCTTCACTTAGCCCTTCCACTGACCTGTGCTTATTAGTATTACACACAAAGTACCATTGAGGCTGATGGAATTGTCATTAGTTTTACAGGTATTTTGAGTTTGTGTTACTTAAAATTTTGTATGTAATCCGTTTCAGCAATTTATTTGAGTTAAAATAACTTATGATCACATTAGAGTGTTGCTGTCCTATAATTTTGAGAGACTTTACTTAAAAGAAAAAATGTCAACTTGCTGGTGGAGATAGGAGATGAAGAAAGTCAATATGATTCATCCTCTGGGGACCAAGAATATATGTACCAAATATCATGGCAATGCATCCAGCGTAGACCTAAGTGAGTGACTTGCCATCTCTAGAGCCACATTGCTAGCATGGCTAAAATAAACACTGCCTTATTTTTGGGCCACTATGGGTAGTTTGATTCGGTAGAAAGGATCCATGAAGTCACAATGCATACCCTAAATATAGCTTAACTCTAGTACTGTAAATGTAAAATCAAACTGGCCTATTTTACATATAGCCTATAGACTCTACCTATAGATTTAAATGCACATGCAACCTCCACAACAAGTCACAATCACTACAACTGAAATGAAAAATCTACAGCGTATACAGCCTGCACTGAGGCCAGAATCCTTTTACAAAGACAAATATAGGTGTTTTCATTCCTCCGTCCAAGTAGTACAACAAAGAAAAAGCACAAAAGACGAAAATGATTAAATTCAAGTCAAGAGGGTTGGCTTTGTTTCTTTATGTTAATCGTTTACAGCCACAAAATTCCATTGAACCTTAAATCTGTTGTCTGCCTGACTTGAGCATCTGTTCTTTCAAAAAGTCATATTATGTTCAGTACATTTTGTAATAATTACTTAATAAAATATCTATTACATTACTAGCACAAAATAACACATAATTGCACAAATACGTAGACACAAGGTGGAAAAAGTTCTTATTTCTCCCAGAGAGCCAGGAGCTCTGAGGAAATGACAGGTACAAAATATACACCTCAAAATTGCTAAATAGACACAGAAGTGAATATGAAGCTCTCTACTGATGAGCTGGTGTTTTTATTGTGGTAAATCTATTTGAAGCAGAACTATCAGCTCTCTGCTGTTATTTGCATAACTGCTTAACTCCACAAATTTGATTATGGACTTGATTACAGGTTATTGTGAACATTTGTTATGATTTCTGCCAAACTTATTCAGAGTATCACTACTGAAGTTTTCAAATTTGCCCTCTACACAATGGAGCAATGCTTGGATTTGGTAGGGGTATCTTAGTAGGTGTGTATACAAAAACACTGAAAATTTGCTAAAATTTGCAGTGTCTGTATCTGCAGAGACCCTGCCCTTTGCCTCTATTTTCTTATTATTTTTGCTGTGTTTTGTGGAGGAGGTTTGTGGGCATCAACCTTTGGGCAGTGTGCAGGGTGTGAAGTTGGACGTCTGTAAAAACGTAGCAAGTTACAATGCTGTCTCATTCTATTTCCTGCTACACTCAGTTGCTGGTCCTTCCAGGTCTGTGTGTCTGTATGCGCTTCAGCTGCATTGATACTAAATCCAGCAATGTGGCACTTACCCACAGGGTTGTGCGGAGGTGCAGCCATGTTTATTTGTGCTTAGAATGTAACCACCATCAAACAATCAAACACTAGTTTTATATTTCTGATTCACTGCCTTGTTTTGTAACACCACTCCCTCTCTAGCTTAATCGACTACCGCTGCTCTGGCTCTCACTCTCTCTCTCTCTCTCTCTCTCTCTCACTTGTTGCACTGGAAACTTTGAATCATGTGTTTACAAAAAGCAACTGACAAATCGTACTCATTATGCATTTAAAAAACAAGAGCATGGACTGCAGTATAGCCGTACGACAGACCTGAAGCGTAAAAACATACTTCAGGATCGTGGTTCAGTGCTTATGCTAGTTATGTACTGAACTAAACATGACAGCTTGGACTAGCAGACTGAAGGGGATTTAATCAGCGAAGGGATTTGGGATTTCTACCTCTGATTGATATCTCTAGCTATTTTTAGGTAGGTAAATACCCCTGCCCAGAGGTGTGCATACACTGTGTAACTGCATTCCACAAAGCAGTACACTGCTGATGACATCTAATTATGTTCTATTTCAGTGCAAGCTTTATAAAAGGCTGTGAATTCTCTGGTCCGAATGTACAGAGTAGTTTCCGTTAATCCTAGCCTAGGTTTTTATCCCAGTCTAGTCCTGTTTTATAGCTGAAAATGTTGATATTAGTTATGTATTAAGGGTGAAATCTTGCACATAGCACCCATAAACTATAGATTTTAAATATAGTGTCATTTGTTTACCTATTTTCATTCCATTAACTGATTATAGCCTATGAGATGATGATGAGAAGCACTGTATACTGTCCACTTACACTGTTTGCCCATAAACCAGACAGCAATCCTCACTCAACAAGACAGGCGAGCCATGAGGAATTCCCTGGCAGCAGGATCTGACTTCCTTCCTGAGTTACTCAGTGTACCAACGCTGTCGATTTATCTGAGTGAATAATGTAATATAGACAGTGCCACTGTATCTCTGTCAAATCAACCCCAGTCTTATGTCACTGTAGATCTGGGTCACTACCCCCAAGTGTTTCCCACTGCTTTCATTAAACATTAAGTGTGTCTAAGTATATTTCTATGTATCTGTCTCTTGAAACCACAGATGAGTTCCACTTGGAGGGAAAATGAGATACGTCCATTAACATATCTCCTTCCCTCTGCTGTTGTAACAGGGTTTTTTGCTCTTTTTTGATTGTTCAAGCAGATTCTGGCCAGGCTGAGGAAAATACATGGGATTTAGGCTGGTATGGATACTACTGGTCTGACAGACCTTCAAATGTATCCAACCACAAACATGCTGCAACATTCTGGTCAGTTGGTCGCTATGAACAACCTACCATGGTACTGACTAACAAATGCAAAGCTATACTAAGAAATGTAATTTCAGTGGTGAAAAGAAGAAGACAAAGTCAGATAGTGATAGAATTTTAAAAGATGAATAAAAGTTGGTATCTCACCGAGGTCACATATTGTATGTCCCGGCACAGTTTAGTCTCCCGAGGAAAGTCGGCAAGATCCAAGAAGTTGTCCACCACCACTTGGCCAATCAAATCATGGCGAGAGAACCTGTCAAAGTCATAGACACTGAAGTGTAGCTTACGGCTCGACAGCTCGGTGTACGCCACAGGGAAGAGGAACACCTCATCAAACACAGGGTTGAGTGTCTTGCGGTGCACCTTGGTCTGGTGCTTGGTTTTGCGGTCAGGTAGCAGGTAGATCTTGACATAAGGATCGGAGGTCCCTGAGAAGTCCTTGGCAGGAAGGTCCTGGGCTTTGTGGATCTTCACAATCAGCTGCTCAAGGTCAAAGTCAAACTTCAGGACAAAGTGGAGACGCCCGCAGCTATCGGTGCGACGAGCATCTTCTGCGTCCACAGAGCGCTGCTTGTAGAGTTCTGGTTTGATTCGGCCCAAACCAGACAGAGACTCCTGACGCTGGAACTGAGCAGGGTTGAAGTCCGGATTGGACAAGTTCATCTGACGACGGATGGAGTTGTGCCTGTAACAAAGTGTAAAATGTGGCTATATAAGATCATTCAAACCACTTTCATTGAGCACATATTCTTTGTCTTTGTTGCTGTAAGGCAACTGCTAGAGCTACTGTGTTCCCTTAACCCTGATGTTTTATATGCAGTCAACATTGTGATAGAGTATCTCTGAGCCATGAGGTCTAGGTGTCTAACTGTGTGTGTCCATCTATGTTTAACCTGCCAACACCAAAAGTTGGACAGTAGCTTCGGGGATTGATGTGTACTGACCGTACAGATGAGGTAGGCTCAGTAATCTGTCTCTGGACCCTGTCCCTGGCCAGAGTGTGGACCTGGTTTTTCTCCACCTTGGTCTGGGTCTCCAGTGGGATGTCAGGCGAGGTGTGGCTTATCTTTAGGGCTGACTCTGGGACAGCCACAGCCGAGGGGAGCCCGGAAGGCTCCTTCACACAGCCATCTTCGCTGTACTCCCTTTCCTCCCCGTCCACCTGCACAGCAGACATCAGTGTTTACAGTGGGTTGGGGGCCTTGACAAGTTGTAGTGATAGAAAATTGGTGTATTTTTAATCAAAAGTGATGCAGTGCTTTGTTGAAGCAGTTCATCTTTATTTAGGAGAGTTGTTTGGTTAACAGTCTGACTCTCTGGTTGCCATACTGAAAGTACTTAGGCTGAACACGAAACTGAGCTTTCAAAACCAGAACTGAACAGATGTGATTAATGTCACGTCTGAGTTGTGTTTGGCAGCTTATCATCTGGCCACTGATATACTGATTAATATATAAATACAATATGAATATAAGCTTGAAAGCTAACTTTTCTGGTTAGTTATCATGTGCCTTTGCAGGCACATCTAATATGCAAGGTAGTTAATATATCTAGTAGAAGCTGACATCACTATTGACTAGTACTTATTACATTAACATTTGTTACGTTGCTAAAAGTAACATGTACAACATATATGTTTTGAAGTTGTGACATGGATTAAAGGCACTTTTCACTGTCACGGTAATCTAAATTTGGTCCACAAGGGCAGGTATTGTCTATGCACGACCTTTTTAATACTTAACACACTCCCTTTTCTTTTATCATCTTAAATTAAAGAAGAGATTTGAAATGTACTCATATATGAAACATTTTATGCTGCAGGCTTGTTCCTGTAGCACCACAGCCAAACATCCAGGATAACAGTTCTGTGTTGTGCAACTCCATTCTAGGAAACAAACTGCGAACAGTAACTACTATGTAGTTATTATGGGTCAGATGTAACATTGCTCAAAGAGTAGTTCAACATTGGGAAGCAGGCTTTTTTCTTAACTGCAGAGAATTAGAAGATCAATGCCACTTTCACTGCAAGCCTTAGAGCTCAATTCGGATTTAATTGCTCAGATTTTTTATTTTTTTTGGTTGTCACTTTCATTATTGTCCAATATCAGATTCCAGTGTGAACTGGTCTCAGTCCTGAACTCACCTGCATGCGTACAAGAATGTGGCACACTTTTATTACTATCATTAAATGGAGGCAGGATCAGGAGGAAACTAGTGTTGAATTAGTGTGTAT
>NW_023339762.1:3341048-3341448 GCF_004916995.1 Morone saxatilis | reverse complement strand
CATTCCACACGCATAATGAGAAAACGTTGTTTTTTTTTTGCAAATGACCTTAAAGATCCTCTCCAGACATATATACAAATAGTAGCCTATGCATGGAACAATAATGTGTGTCTGATATGTTTTTTCTGCAAAAAAATATAATTTTCACATTAAAACACTTAAAAAGGTATCTACTCCTTCTACCTCATCAACCCATTCTCAGTGGCTGTGCGCAGGTGGAGTCAGGTTTCTACATCACACTTGTATATGTTGCATACTGGACCAGGATTGACTTCCATACTATATACAAATCACAAGTCATGCTGGTAGGCCCTGCCCTTTAAAATCAGACTTTCAATGAGCATACAGAAACTTTTCACTTTCAGCAGATAAATGTGAAAACATCCTTCTAGTGTCAAAC
>NW_023339762.1:3320085-3341033 GCF_004916995.1 Morone saxatilis | reverse complement strand
TCAAACAGCACACTGTAGGGACAGATTTTTGACTAGAGGTAGACTTTAAAAAATGTAATCTCTAAATGTATTAAGTATATAGACTCCAACTTTCCAAACTACATTTTGATTGCTGAGAATGTAATTCTAATCCTTTCTAAGTCACAGTACACTGATATTACTATAGGTCATCATTTATATATGTATATACGGTGTACATATGCCACATTAAACACCACCTACATCAAGTCAAGGTATAGGACTAGAACATGTAATTAAATGGCACAAGATGAAGCAATTATAGTGTTGAATTGTATCCATAACAACAACTATCAGTAGCTTCTCCAGCAAAGCAGGTGGCTCTGAACATGGATGTAGGGTGCTCAGGATCTATTATATGTCCATTTAGTTCATATTTTCATATATTTTGCTCTTCTGGCCATGGTGATGTCATTGCAAAGCGTTCATCAGCTGTCAGAGGCTAAAGACCTGCTGTGACATAGCTGATTAGGGTGCAGCTAACATCAGCCCACAGAACCTGCTCTGTGACTTAATGTTGATTTACCCTTTTCTACAGGAACGCCTGTTATACATCTGAAAATGCAATTTTTTTAGTAAATGGATCTACTTAATATTCAGAGTTAAAATAATAATAAAATAAACCAATCAAATTCAAAATTAAATGTATAATAGTAATAATAATTCAAAGGAGGACAATATTATAATAATATATTAATATATAAACAATTGCAAGTAATTTGAGATCATCATCCTTAAATTGTCCAGTGGTAGTGAGAGTGTCAATTTTGAGAATATGTAGATAATTCCATGTGTTTTGACAAGAGCATCTTGAAGTGTACTAGAAGAAAGTTGTAGGTTTTCAACAGTCAGACGGAGGATCCAAAACAATATAGAACGGTATTAACCCTATAGAGATGGACATTACAGTTGGAAGAGAAAACCTTATTAATTTAAATTGTAAACAAGACAGGGCCGACAACTTGTCGTTGTGGAACACCTTTTGTTACTGATAAAACATTGATTGGATATTTCCAGATTTGACACACTGAATTCTTTCAGTAAGGTAATTCTGGAGCCATCTACAAGCAATTGAATCAAACCTGTATCAACTGTATCTTCTAAAAAGTCGGTGAAACAGCAGCACAATGCTTCCTTTTGTCCATACAAGAAACTATATCATTTACAACTAATGTAAATCTGCTAGTTGGCTCTCACCATTTCCAAGTATTAAAGCTCAAGATGAAAACTTGAATGAAACTGAAGTGTTGCTGGAGCTTAAGAGTAGCTCCTTCTCCACACACCTTGTAAGTAGTTATTACTGCTCCTCACTGTTTCATCAACTTTTAAATGTGATGAAAATTGCACCATTTGAACAACTCTCTCTGAGATGCCATTTTAGGGTCTGAATCAGGTCCGTGTACCCATATATGGGGTCCTGAAGAAAGACTGTCAAAGAAATCAAAGGCAATCAAAGTAACTGCTCAAGCAATACTGCAGCTGGTTGTTAAAGCTGCAATAAGGGTCCAGTGTGTAACATTTTTGGCAGAAATGGAATACAATATTTGTAAGTATGTATTAGTGTATAACTGCATAAAAATAAGAATTGTTGTGTTTTTTTTTACCTTGGAATGAGCTGTTTTATCTACATTTCTGCCCGCCTGATAAATGAAACTCCCACTATTCACTCTCCTTGTAGCTCTGCTTTGGTCTCTACAAACTCCAGAGAAAGATAGCTGGCTTTTTAGATGCTAAATGCTCAACTGTTTTCACCAGCTAGTTGCTAAATTGGTCTGTCTCTGTTTGCTGATGGGCTGACGTTGTACAGTGAGGTTTTTTTTGGGCTGAAAAGTGTTGTCTGCTGCACCTGGAAATTATGTTAATTAAAGCAGAGTTTGCTGGCCCAAAAATCAAAACAATACACTTAAAGACACTAAAACACTCCATAGAGCTGAGGAGAACTGCAGAGTCAGGTGATGATTCACTGCAGGTTCCTCACTACTTTGTTTAATTTATTAACAGGAAGATTTACATGAAAACATCCTTAATAAATACATTTTGCTATATTTTAATAGGACAATAACATTTGCAAATCCTAAAGAAGTCTGAATGTGTTTACAAAGCACTGTGTTATACAGTATGCTCATTAGAATTAGAGCACAGTCAGCGCTAAGATTTGTGAAATGAGGCAGGTAGAACATAGCCAGCCCTCTTGTGTGCAGCTCCGCACTGGGCACCAGCTGGGATGAATTGAAAGCAGTAGAGAGATGATACAGTGTGTGTCCCAACACAGTGCAGGTCTTGTGTTCTCAGCTGGCACAGATAAAGAGCACGTGGCTTGTTCCACCGTGCTCTGGCTTTGAGGTGCCAAACAGTTGATGCATTTGTTTCATGAAAATTTGAAATATTTCACACCCAAAATTCCACTTTTCTCTATCAAAATGAAATTACAGCTTAGAATATCAGTCAGTTCAAAATAAATACTGAAAACATTGTTGCTCCTTGTTGGATAAGTTTGGCTTTTAAAATGAGTAAAATAGCCCAGACAACCCTGTGGCTTCATTCAATTACCTTTGTTAGAGCCTTTTCTAAAGCCACAGGGTATCTCCGCTTTTCAAGTCCCCTTGTGGGGCGCAATCAAGGCACTGAGGCCTAAACCCTGTACAGCTGGTGGCGGCTAATTGGATTCAGGAGCTCCGATAATCAATAAGCTCCCTCCTCTCTAAAGGAAGTCGACAATTATAATTAAAAAAGGTTAGAGAGGTTTTGATTAGTGTAATTGTCTGTGCTGGGGTTGCTTGAGTTTATGTGAATATGCATGGAGGAATAACTGGTACAAGTAAAAAATGTCTAATACTCACTGACGTATTTGTCGTGGCCTATGAAAGTTACCAATAAGTTAAAACCCTTAATGAGTTCTCATTTGGCACTTTAGGTGCTTCATAACCATAATTTGACTGGCACTTTTTACTTGAAACTTTACTGTACTTTATCTCCATATAGAAAATTCTGTGACTTTCACTTTCGCTTTGACACATTTGTATGTCAGTGCTGTATATTGTATAATTAGAAATGAACAACGTCTCTGTGACGTCACCCATAGGTTTGTGAAGAGCTGCTGTGAAGCTCCCTGTGGTCGCCTTTGCCCGTCGCCATTTTGGCAGTCCTGACTGACTGATAAACATTCATGCTATAGAGACCAAAACCAGGCTTTTTTTTTGTGTACCAGGCTGTAAACATGTTTATTACTGCTGTTAAGTTGAGCATTTTAATATGGGACCTTATGAAGCCAACCTCAAGTGACCGTTCAAGGAACTGCAGCTTTTGTTACTTCCGTGTTGGCTTCATTTGCCAGCCACAGAGGTTGCTGCTTGGCCAATGCCTCTCATGTGTTGGAAGTACATATGGATTATCCACTGGGAAGCAGGTTTCAAGACAGGGCGTAGCCAATGAGGTTGACCAGCAGAGGACAGTGCTAAAAAACATCATCAACAAGCATCAAGTTTGAAGTTTGAGAAAAAACTTCTGTTCTGGATTAGGGATGCTGGGAGTCAGTCACAGTTGGCTTTGCTGACAGAAAGTCAGTCTATATGGTGACGACATACTAAATGCTTTGTGACGTTCATGGTTTTTGTATTTAATTTTTCATATCTAATAGTTGTTGACAACATTTTACACAAATTTCAGGACATTTTCACACTCCAATTGAGAGCAAAGTTGAACAACAACATACTTTGGGTAAAAGCAGCCACAGCAACCACACAGTCAGGGACACTGAAGTCAAGCATGAAAACTGTAAGGAGATGAAGATGGAGTGAGACATTGCGTGAGAGACGTGGCCTATGACTAGTTAATCCCACAGTAGTTTATAATAATGCAGCCATTTAATACGAGAGACGACCTGCTCACTCCTAGCTGAGAGAGAGAGTTACATCAGGCTCACGATCAAAGAAAGTTTTTTTCTTGTGTCTCCACTTCTGTCAATATTCACACGCTACCTCTCTCTCACTCGTCCATATGAGCTCTCTATTTCCATTGCTCTGTCTCTCTCCGGGAAATCAGTTAGGTGACATTTAAAAATTATTAAATGAATAATCACCCAAACCTCCAAATTTTAGAGCAAACTCTAGTTACCAGATCTATTTTACTGTATAATCAGTTATAACCAAACCACACATCCACAGTGTGACTATAATTACAGTTCACTCACGCACTCTGATTGGACTGAACTCTCTGGGTCTGTCTGACAGGATGATCAGTGCCCTGACGTCAGTGTGTTGACGAGCGATGGGAAACCTGCGACCTGCTGCGAGTCACATCACTTTGAAGGAATTATTATAAATAGACTAATACATGTTCATAATTAACAGATCAGAAACAAAGTAGTTTTAGGCCTATGTAGAACTCGAGTCCTCATCCTCCATGCCTTTTCTCTGGTAATGTTACAAGTTAAAACATACACCTTGCAAACACGATCAGTAAAGCTAAATCTAATCTCTGTCTTGTTTGTCCAAGTATGTAAACATGTCTAAGAATTTGCAATGCGAGAAAAGAAACCTTGAAGGTGTAGAAATAATAGCTAAGGGAAGTGGACTAAGCAAATAGTAAATTCTGCAATGATCATAGGTTTAGAGCTGGACTGCAGTAAGTTCAGGTGTGAGAACAACATCTTAGGGCAAAGACAAACAATTTTCATAAATGCTATAAACAAATTGTTTTTAATTTACAATAGAACACATAATAAAAGCAATACATTTAAGGTTTTAAAGCCACTTGGTCGGCAACAGAGAGAATGTCTCACAACCAGGAAGCACATCAGTGGAAGAGATCAGAGTCAGATTTTCATTGTCCAACAATGCAAATGGATTTTACTGATAGAAGCCTTGGCAGAGGCGTTCTCCTGCCTCTGAAGTGAATCAAGCTTAAAACCCCAAAGTGAACAGACACACAGATGGCTGCTTTTATTGATTTGGACTAAATCTCCCTTTGATGAGGCGTTGTGTAAATCAACAACCCGCTCTAGGTTGGCTGATTATCCCGCTATGCTGCAGAAAGGGCTTATTTGTATTGAACTTCAGAATAGGTAGCAAGTGAAGCAGAAAGACAGCCAGCAGCGCCAACTATGAAACTTAAACTTCCCCTCCTGGTCTGCATGATTAATTTAGCATGTGGGTTGTTGTGACACACACTCACTCTCACACATGCAGACACACTAGCTAGGAGAGTTTAAAAGCAGGACTAAGGATTTATTCATTAACCATTGGAGTGTTTAACCATCTGTGTTGTGCATGTGTGCAATCTTTATTCTGTATTCAAAGTGTCTACAGGTTTGGAACAGTTTAAAGGTGAAATGAAAAATCTGAATCGTTCCTAAAATGCACATCATACCATCATACATGTTCTTCTGGAATCAGTGCAATTTACTCTTTCTAGTGTAGCTTCTGTCTGTTAACAATAATTACATTTAAAAAAAAACACTTCCTATGACATCAGATCTTGCCTCACATTTATCAAATTTAGATATCGTTATCAAAAGTAATCCAGTGATTGTGGTTTGTAGAGCTGCAGCAACTCGACATGACTTTCCATTTTTCAGATTTGCCAAAATGTAAATAAATATGAACTACTGTGATTTTTGTATTTTACACATCAATACATTCTTTGATTTTACTGAGGCTCAGAATGTCTCATCAACATGGTTATTGTATTTCTTGTATCTTATATCTCTGTAACACTGACAATCCACCCAAACAATGTCAAACTGCATGATATTTTTCCATAAAAAGTGTGTAGTACTTTACCAAGCAGCCCTGGAATCAAATCAATATGTATGGGTATGTACCAAAGTAGGGATGCACAATAATTATTAGCCCCAGTGAAGTAGTAAAGTAATTATCTCGTCACCAAATTTTATGGCAATCCATCCAATACATGAGATTTTTCACTTAAAACTAGAGGAAAAGTCAGGGAGTCTTCATCCAAGGGGACCATGAATGTCTATACAAAACTTAATGGCAACCCATCAAATAGTTAAACTAGACGGCTGACGTTGGCATCCCTAAGCCATGGCTAGTTGCTAAGGGACATGAGGCCTCACTGTAGAATATATTAACCCTAGTCTCTATTATAAACCTATTACAAACATTTAAGACCCTAAATTTAGCGTGTTACAGACATGAGGATCATGAGTCAATAACCAAAAGTCACCAAGCACACATGCACACACACCATTGTCCCTAAGCATGTTGTCATATTTTAAGTCGTGATGTGTTCCCACTGATAGGTAGGGAGTACATGTCAGCTCACTGACTGACTGACTGCTGAATAATTTTGTGTCCTGTGATGTCATATTCCCTGCTTTCTCCCTTCCTACCTCTCTCTGTCACAACTCTGTCTCATTCATTTTGTACTCTCCATCAGGAGTGAGAATGCTTTTCCCTGGAACACAAGCCCGGTTCTGCAAATAGCTGTTCGAGGAATGTTTGGTGAATGCAATCAAAGGCAAATGACATGTGAAACATCCACAAATCCTTACAACTATACCAAAAATTTCTAAACAATTTCTAAAATGCTGCATGTCCATCTCAACAGGCCATTTAGTCTGAAATGTAGTTTTCATTTCTCGATTTCTTGTATCATAAACGTTCAACAGTATGACTGACTATAAGCAAACCCCTAGAATTTTTTCACTTGTTTAGGAAAAACCACAAGATCTGAAGAACCAACATCAAACCAGTTGAAAGACGGGGGTATAGTTAGACATTTGGCCCTCTGCAAGCCAGATGGGGTTAAAAAATGTGACCAGAAGTTGAACTGAATGCAATCACTAAAAATCAATTCAAAACTAGTGCTGGCCAGTGGAGGAAACAGGCATAATACAGTTCTGAATATGTGTGTCCAGTCTTCGTCCATAAACTGGCAACAGTTGTGCTCCACTGTTATAACGTGGAACGCAATGACTGATTACATCCGACAGACAGTGATTGGAGAAGCGTGGATGTGATTCACAGGTATCAACTGTGTGTACATTTTTCTGTCAACTTTCTCAATGGCTCATCAAGACACACAAGACAACTTCAATTATAAATGGGGGAAAAAACAAGCAGCAATCTACACAACAATGATCATCCTGCTGGACTCTGCCACACTGGATGCCACACTACTGCTCATACTCCAATTGGCTTCTAAGTATAAACAGTGAGAGAAATCAAAAACTTAAAAATATGTCATCAGAATAATTCCTCGGCTGTAATGGAAGATGAGGGGATTAGGGATGTCACGATACCAGAAATGTAGTAGTTGATTCCAATACCAGGGAAATTTCACCATTCTGGATACACAATTTAATATTGTCCCAATACAATACTTTTCAACAATCAACTCTGAGATTTGCATTGGACCTTTAAACTGTTCCAAACCTGTAGACACTTTGAATACAGAATAAAGATTACATGTATTCACAAGACAGATGGATAAACATTCCAAAGGTTAATGAATAAATCCTTATCCTTCTCCTGTCTATAGATAATAGTGGTGAATAGCTCTGCATTGCATTAAGAAAAAACTGAGTTAATTTCCTTTGATTTTTTTTTTTTATACTTTACTAAATAGAAGATTCCTAAAAAAAGAAGAAACAAGAAAGAGTTTGGATCTAAAATGTGTATCTGTTCAAGTGAATTATCCGTATTTGTATCTGTACTCGTAGTGAGCGGGGCTTAAACCGGACATGGGTTGTGCTTAAACCTGAAATATTTTTTTTATTTTAAGTTAAAAAATGTTTTTTTAAATAAAAGTTGGTATATTACAGATATTGACACATTTTACTTGTTTGGTACTCATACAAAAAAAGGTACATTATCTTTACTGGATATTCATTTCAACTGAGTACTCACACAATCCCACCAGCTTCCTAGCTACATCAAGGAAAACTAGTGACAAGGAAATGGCCACAAAAACAATGACATACGTAAATGAGGGTGTTGTAGCTTGATTTACAGACAAACACAATTCTTAAATTAACATATTTTTTTGATTGTCTTGAAAACGTTAACTGATGGTTTTCTGCTACCATAGTGGGACAAAAACATAATTTGCTACTAATTGGTTAGAGCAAAAGAAATTTAAATAACCCTCCGCCAAGCAGAAATGGGCTAACACCATATCAGGCTAAATGAGTGAATTAAAACAAAATAGCAATTCAGTCTGACAATCAGGTTAACCAACGGTGTAAAAAGTTAACCCTATCCATGCAGAGAAAGTTGATAACTAAAGTCTGCAAAACCCAGCTTTGGAATTAAAGTCAATATTTTAGAAAACTCTTATTGTCACAATATCTGTGCATGACAACTACGGTATGGTTAATGTGAGGGAATGATTGTGGTTGACATTGGTAAAGTTGGTTTAAAAAAGCATCATTAATAGCAGCATTAATGTAACATGAGACATGAACTGTGTTCTACTGCATGAACTTGCTACACGCCCATCCACCACCCAGACCTCCACACCGTCCCTTCACGTCCCTTCACGTCCCTACACGTAGGCCACACTGCACTGACACTGAACGTTCACGAATCATGGGCTGTAGATTTATCCAGTATGAATTCCTATGGATACTGGGAGGTATGAACACTCTGCACGTCCCTTTGTTTCTTATTATCAACTCTATATGTCATAATGCAAATCATGAGCTCTATAATTACTGACTTCAGGCAGTTAGGGAGATACAAGTGTGGCCTATTTTATAGCTGGTTTTATTTTTGTTATTTCAGTGCAGTATCATCTCTGTGGTTGCGAGCATTAGTGGTGATGAGTGTATACAGAGGCCCCTGTGCCTCTGAGGAAGGTTCATTATAGGCCCATCACACCCTATGTTTACTCCCTGAGCAGGGCAGTCACTGATCAGAGACATGCAACATACACGCAATGATGTAAGTTTATGGCTGTTTACTATCCAGCACACCCACACATATAATATCCTGCAATTAAATTACTGTACTGGTGTAAACATCACAGTCGAATGGCTGATTCAATGGGACAACAGTTCTCATTATTTTTCCTTCCTACACATAAGTATTGTATTTCCATTTATGACTACAACTGACAAAATCACTCACAAAGATATAGGTGTCCTGTGTGATGTAAAATGTACACTTTTAGTGATTTTTTTTGCCACACTAGCTGCTTGGCTCTAGGAATGGCAATTATAGGTCGGTCAATCTACGACTGTGATCCAAATTAAAATATCTCAACAACTACTGAATAGATTGACATCAATTTCAGTAAAAAAAAATCACACAACCCTTTTTATAACTTTAATGATCGCTTAAAGGTCCAG
Organism: Morone saxatilis; assembly: GCF_004916995.1. Classification (NCBI taxonomy): domain Eukaryota; kingdom Metazoa; phylum Chordata; class Actinopteri; family Moronidae; genus Morone; species Morone saxatilis. The sequence continues at coordinate 3,331,702 of NW_023339762.1, read as the reverse complement.
TGTGTAACATTTTGGAGGATCTATATTTTATCTGTATTAATAGGTCCATTAGTGTATAATCACCTGAAAATTAGAATCATTGTGGGATTTTTTTACCTTAGAATGAGCAGTTTTTATCTACAGAGGAAGCAGAACCTCTTCCATGGAGTCCACCATGTTGAACCGCCATGTTTCTACAGTAACCCTGAACAGACCAACCAAATGCTGGCTCTTGATAGGGCCTACCACTTTTTTTATGCTTCTTCAAGTTTCACAGTGTTCGTAGTTTCTCTTACACATTTGGAAGGCTGAGCAGTATTCAAATGGTTGCAATCTAAAGCTTCACCACTAGATGTCACTGAATGCTACAAACTGGTCCTTTAAGTGTTCATCTAGCAGTATCATCAGGTCAAAATTCAATTGTTCAATAATTAATTACCAATCTGACATTCCAATTAGCCTCAGTTTTAGGTTCAGTGCGAATTAGTGAATGTTAGCATGCTAACACACTAAACTAAGATGGTGAACATTAGCTCAAAGCATCAGCGAAGCTAGCATGGCTGTAGACTCTTAGTCATGTTGTAGGTTTACTTTTGTTGAAGGATTCTGTGGTTAGATAAACTTGATAACTTTTGGCCTTATAAGGAAACCCCACTGGATCATTTAAAAGTAGCCTAGATGGCAGCCAAACTAAAAACATAGCCACTTTGTCCAGTTAAAACTTGTCACTTATTAAAAAGTCAAAATAACACATAAATCATAGGAAAACTGTATTGACATCACATTCCTGGCAAGTATACCGTTTAATATTACAAGATGCAACCTTCAGGTAATATAATTATTAAGAGCAGATTAAGCACAGAAAGCCTATGATTATGACCAATTTATTGTTTTCTGTGCAGTCTAATGCGTGCTGCTGTCAGAGAGCAGGCCTCAGGCTACAGACATCTCATTAAACTGCAGGCTTTTCTCTGGGGAGCCCAGCACTGAGTACAGTTCAATAAGCTGCAACAGCCAAGTCAGCAGTGAGTCAATAAGAGACAATAGCTGAGGTGAAAGGGCATGGGAGTGTGGGTCTAAGGGGAGGCATAGGGATAATGTCCTGGAAACTACTTGTACAATGCCATTTTGGGGGGAAAGGAGGATAGCTCTGCATGGATAAACCTGGAGGAATGTATTTATATGTAGGGAATTCAAGAGAATGATGTGGAGAGGTGGATTTCAAATTAAGAGAAGTGAAGGGAAGACAAGAGCCATTAACTTTATTTAGCTCATTTAAGAATATCACCAGAGGCTCAAAGATATCCACACCAAATATCCAATGTTATGTTGCCTGGCAACAATACCTCGAAAATGCAATCAAGAGTGTAATGAAACCCACCCTATTTCCCCCAACATTTAATCAATCCCTTGTATTGGAGACCTAGAAATTAAAGTGTTTTCTGCATTTCACTATCCAACGCATCATTGTTGACTTGTGTCAGTTTCTTCTACTTTTGAGTGCAAGAACATGAAAATCACGTTCCATTCAGAGGTAAACTCTGTTGTCATATTAAGTCCCTGTATGCTGTCAGCTACCAGTCTAAGAATGAGGGGGTTAGACAGACAGGTTGAAATTTTATAAAACTTTGTGAGCAGGATCCAGTTGCACCAACAAAGTTCAAACTCAGCCTAGTCACTGTGTATTGTGTAACAATTATGCATTATTAAATTAGTTCTTATGTAGATATTAATTGGTAATAATTATTTACACCCAGCAATGAGAACTGTGCAGCTAACTAAGCTAACTAACAAAACTGATGTCAGCCTGCTTATATATGACCTGGTAAAGGTAATGTACTAATATATGGTTGACATATTTAACTTGACACAACATCTTGTTTAATAGTGATGTAACACTAAAGATTTTAAATTATGCATCACAAAAAAATACTTCAACCTATGAAACGTTATGCCAGAAATGTTTTGGTAAATAACCGATAACGTTGGTTAGTTTAGCATGATCTGATATTTCCCAGTCACTCTAAATACTACTGACTATGAAACACTTACTTCTCCATGTATGCATATATACATTTAAAAAGTCATACCTATATTTACAAAGTAGAAGTTAAGTTTAATAAACATCACTTGGATCCCTAAATTGTTATTTTTTGAAGTTGTGTTAAACCTCAGAACACTACATTAGCTTCATGGTTACATGGTTTATTGTGTTTGCGAATGTCTTAGCTAGTAAAGACTTTATGGTAATGTTTAAAATGGGTCCTGTATCAGCTGCTTAGAGCAATCAAAGTTTTAATGGTGCAACTTGGATACGTGAACAATTAGTTAGTAGTTACTAAGAACTTAAGAAGGACTTCACATGCAAATGTAGTTATGGGTTTACAGATAGTCGGTGCAACCCAACCCCGGCAAAATGTATCCGAATTAGCCAAAATCTGACCTTTGTGTTCTTTGGGAAAATGAATGAATATACATACAATACATACGCTAACTGAAGCTGCACTGTGCATGGAAGCCCTGAGATGACCAGATAGTCAAGCCAGCACTTCAGTGTTTGGTCCTAATAGTAATAGAGTGTGTGTAATCACAAAAGTGACTGGATGCTTCTTCACTAAGACCCTTTATTATGAATGAGGTGCAATAAGCAATCGTTTTCAGGCTAGGCTCAATTAAGATCACCTGGCTAATCACTGGTAACATGACAAAGACTAGACTACACTAAGTATTGCATTTTTTACCTGTCGTGGACTTTTGCTAGAGTATGACAAGGACAAGGACCTGATCCCTTAGCAGCTTCCCACCACCAAGTGGTGTTTTCTTTTTTTGCACCACCTGGTACAGCCATTCAGTACATGAATAAACAAATCTTTAACACTAAATATTTGTGTTGAACTGAGTGTACTTAATCAGTCATCATTCAGTAACTCATTGCAAAACAAGTTCAAACCAGCAACAGACTGAACTTTCTTGAAATCTGAAACTAAATTGAAGAGCTTTTATTTCTACCCTAAACTATCTTTGTAACTTTGAATCAAATCACCTACATGCTATGCAGGTCCCATTATGTGCCTATTATGGTACCTTTGTGAAAAATGTACTCCTCCTGTACCTCTATTTTTGAATGTGCAGCCTTTTCCTCAGTGGACCTCCACGATGGCACCCAGCTGTAGGTGCTAGATCGGTGACGCAATCGCAAAGCCTATTCAGTGTCCTCATTTGTATGATTCACCCAAACTTCACCTATCTACCTATGAGACAAACACAATGCACATATCTGTCAAATATGTTTTCACACAGATTGGGCCACATGTCGATAGTAGTCAGTGAAAACTAGCTGATAAACCTTTCTTGGTTAATGCTAGTCGTATGCAAAATTATTGTAATGTATTGTAAAGCTTCCCCGTTTGCCCCAGTGTTTCTCTGGGTGTTTTCCAGCTATGCTCCCTCACTTCTTTCATACAAAACAGTTTTATAGAATAGAGTTAGTGTTTGGCATTTAGATTCAAGGTTCAGCTTTATTGTCATTACAGTACAAGACTGCACAATGAAAAGCAGCCGCCTCCGTGCTAATCTGACTGCGCCGGATGGTTTGATACACTAAACTAAAACTAGAAAAGGGCAGGCACTTTCAAGAAATACTCGGCATCCATCACTGTCTGTCACAGCTGAACTTAAACCAATCAGCTAGCCTCTTCAACAGCCGCAAGATGGTTTCTCACGTAATCTCGTAATCTGCCTTATATTCTGTGCTGCACGCAGAGAAAATTTACAAATATTCAATTCGAGTAAGTTTTGTCAAGTAAGGTGTGTGTGTGTGTGTGTGTGTGTATGTGTCCACTTAAGAGTTAAGAGAGAGTACAGCACACAACTGTAGCAGCCAATAAGGTTGACTGGGAATTCATGTGTGCATCTGTTTTAATATACTCATATACGGTTTGTTAAATGATGTTTTATGCCTTTCTGTAAGTTTTGTGGAAGCGTACTAACCCGTAGCTACGTGCTGCTTGTTAATATGTAAGGATTTGGATTCTCCGGAATTTTTACATAATGTTAATATCAAAATTGCTTATTTGTGCATTTGCTAAAGAATCATGATGACGTTATTAGTGAGGAGACACCACCTTGTGGCGCTCATGATCGTGTCTTTTAGTTTCTTACAGGTGTCACACAGACGCCCTAACCACTAGCAACTACTTCCTAGAGCAGCTATAATGACATGATCCCTCACTGGCTTCCCTACTGCGGACAGTGGCAATTTCACCAAACTGAAAGCATGTTAAAACTTGCCTTTCCATTCAGTGGAAAATTTGAAAGTAAAGTTTTTAAGGCAAATTTTTAAGCTGATAGACAGCCACAAACCTCTTTCTTCTGTATCCAATAATTAAAATAAGAACGGCAGCAAATATTCATTGGTAATAGTGTAAGATTGGGAAGATTGCTACTGTACATTTAATTCAGGATGGACTGGTGCTTGTGTGTACCTGAAATGATCAAGAACTATTTTGTCCATTTGCAGTGGATCACAAAGTACACATTGTGGTCTTGTGTGGTCCAATTATGTGTCTGTTATGGCGCAAGTAGAAACATTGACTCCTCTTGTGTTTGTGTGTCTCGGTGCACCTCCAAAAACTTTGAGTATCAGAGAGCAGTAGCCATGCGCCGGTCTCTCCCCTCTTGAGTCCGTTTGTTGTGGATCAAACTGGTGTGTGTGTGTGTGTGTGTGTGTGTATGTGCATTTAGAGCAGTCTAATACAAGAGGAAGTGGGTCACAGATCCTCAGGGGAACCTCTATGGTAGCTTGTACTTCCTCTTCATCATACATGTTTAATGATGGATTGTAACATGTTTTAAGGCAGCGGCCCAGCCACGAACAACAACCAACATACATGTAAACACACACAAACACACACACACAGATACACACAAAGGAGGAGAGAAATTAATTCACAATCATGCTTACTGCACCATATGTATACTGCAGATGTGCATGGGAAATATAATCTAATAGCCTACAAGCTCTGATATACAGAATATGCACGCCATACTCACCACACACACACGCCACACATGCACTCATACTGTACTAGACATTTCATCATAGTACAGTAGAGATGACTGGTTTTGTGGAATATTCCCTAAAGAAAATTAATCAAATGTTCTGGTATTTAGGGACCGTCCCTCGGTGCTATCCCAGTAACACTCTATCTATAATATCTATACGGCATAAAACTGTAATGTAATTTTTTATAGTATGGATGGAGCCTTTTTAAAGTTTAAAAAGTGTACCAGAATGTTTTTCAGACTGGTTCCTTTTTAGCAAACTGCTCCAGACTGATCAGAGTATTGTTTTGAATGCCAGTATTGCAGAAATTCCAGCCAACTACTCCAGACTGGGAGTCTAAAATAACTGGATTAGATCACTGGTCTTTTTTGTTTTGCTAGACCCACGTCTGCAAAGTGCTAGGAGCTATGGGGAATATCGGGTGGGGCTTTCTCTCTCTCTCTCTCTCCTGCCCGCCAGAGTAAAAGAGAAACCCAACTAACACTCCCTCAGTTGAGCCTGTTGGCGAAGAGGATGGATGCTGTGGTGGACTTGCAAACAAACACACACTGTACAGGTGGGAAATGCTTTGTAGATGCTGCTGGTGCTAATGGATGCAAGCAACAAGTTCACAGATCACACTCTTCTCGCGTTCAGTGAACTGGGAACATAGTGATGGCTCACAGTGTGGTATGGCACTTAATATTTGCAGGGTTTTCTCCTTCTCAGGCTGACCACTGAGGGAGGAAGAAAACCATCTTTTAATACATGCACACACCCTTAATTTAAGGATCCCTTAAATGTATACATTATTGTGTCAAAGCAAGAGGATGGATTTCATGTAAGACAGAATAAAGAGTGTAAGTAACATTTAGTGATTGAATTTGGTCTATTAAATTCCACATTTCTTTTTCTCTTGAATCCCATGTTGAAAAGTTTAAGAGAAGCTGTATATGAAAGGAAACATGTCTGTTAAAGATTAAAGTCTCCCTAATGCTCTTCTAAAAATAGAAATTAATTTTTGATCAGCCCTGGAGCCCACGATGAACTCAACTCTCAATTATACCATAAAATCGGACATTTAATTTTTTTTAAGGCAGCTGTAGATTCATCAGCCCCATAATAAAACTCCAGTCTACTTCAAACTCAAAAAGAAGCTGACCTGAGTCCGTGTAACGCGGTCTGGCCAAGTCCCTGAAGTAGTAAATGAAATCCAGGCAGTTGTCGTCCTGCACCTCTCCCTTGGAGCACAGGTCGGAGAGCAGTTCCAGCGCCTTTCGACAAATCTCATCCTCTCTTTCTGCAGGCATTGCCCTCCAGCATCCTTCTGACTGGTCGGCCACTCCGGCTGATCCTTCACCAGCTCTGTCACACACACGCTCACACACACAGCCTCTACCGGCGTAAAGACGCACGAGAAGCACCACGGCTACACCCCTGGATAGGTCCGGTGCGCTCGACGCATCCGCGAAATCCGGTTAAAATCCGAATTTGCTGGAGTTTAGGTGAATTCTGAGTGAGAGCTGAAGGCTTTAGGTGAGTGAGGAGAAGTTTTCACCGGTTTGAAAAATCCTCCTTTGCATGGTTTTGTTGTTCAGCGATCAAATAACGGCTCCAACCCTGCGCGCAGCTCACGCTTTTCTCCACCTCTTCTTCTTTCCTTTCTTTCTCTCCTTCTTTATTTCTCCTCTATATCCTGTCGGCTGCTCCGCGGTGCTGCTGAATCACTACTGAGCCTCCAGGCTTCAGCAGCGCCAGTCAAGGTCCTTGAATGAATGCTCGCCTTTCACTGCGCTCAATTATTTCTCAGTGCGCTGGGATGCAGCAAGACACAGAGGAAGCTCAGAGGAAGATCAGCCTCCATCAACCCCCCCACCTCCACCTCCACCACCATCACCATCACCCTGCCATTCAAGAAGCAGCCTTCCCACCTCACAGAGAAGTCTTGTGTGGAAAATCCATTAGAGACTTATGTGCGCCTCTTTCTGTAAATGTCATGAAATCCCTCACCGTTCCTCCTTTTCTCTTTTGCCTAATGAGGAGAGTCAGATCTGATTCCTCTCAGCAGGTAAACACATGAGTAATGAAGTAATAGCCCCATGTGCTCATGGATAGCAGATGTTTAAACAGGGTATGGGGCCCAAACACCTGGACCCACATGCACGAGCCTGACCTTTACTGATTGAAGTAATGAAGGGCAAGAACGACAGATAAATGTCACAATAAAGCCCTGGCGGAGAAGCTAATAAAGGCCTCCCTATCTCAGCCTCTCTGTCTCTTTCTGTGAAGTATTAGGAGAGGACCTTTTAAGTGTATCAACAAATAGCTCCAAGCAACAAAAATAACTTGACTGTGAAGCTTTTGCTATATTGGTTTTCAGTATTTCAGCTACACATGTATGAGGCTGCTTACCAAACTGATGTCAAATAACAGTGAGAGGGTCCCACTGGATAACCAATGGAAAGCCGGCAGCCTCCCCAGAAGTGAGGAGTGTTATATTTTAGCACTTTATTTTCCTGGAAAAACTTTATCTAAAGCTGCACCAGTCTATATTTACATATAAACAATTGATCAAATGAATGTGTGTAATATGAAATGGGTTGACAAATCCACAGAGAATTATTAACCACTGCAGTTCTCCTCAGCTCTACACAGCTGTATAGATTCTTTCATCTCATGAAACTTAAAACATTATGTAACTTTTCTACTTTAAAATAACCACTTCACAATAGTTTTGATTATAATAGGGTTCCTCTGTCATTCTGTCGGGAAATAAAAGGCTGCAGACAGACGGCGAGACAGATAGCTGGCTTGCTGTGTCGTGTTGCACTTGATGTTCGGCTATGTCAGCAAAGTTGTCATCTCACTGGTATTGCACTCTGAAACTGGGGGCGCCAGAAAAATACAAATGCCAAATCTTACATAGTGTTGTTTTAACCACTTTTATTCACTCTCATAGCTCTCATTTGCAGCAGCAATAGGCAAAGTTAGTGAATAACTAACATAGTGGAGCATGTAGCAGCTCACAGGGTAGAGCACTCGCCATGTGTCAAGGCTGACTTCCTACTGCTGCGGCCCGGGTTCGAGTCCAGTTTTTCTGCATACAATCCTTTCCTATCTCGATCCACTTTCCTTTCAATAAAGTAACATGCTGAAAAATACCGAGCTATTTTTCTTGAGAGTTGGTAGAGAGTGAAACTGAACTTTTTTTTAATGAAGCTTTTATTGCAGAGTGCATAAACACAGAAACAGAGAACAAAGGTAGACACATTAAGTGAGAAGATATTATAACATCAAGACATTACCCAACAAAATCCTGAAACAAACCAGAAAAAAACAACCAAACAGAACAGAGCTTAAAGTTCTGAAAGATAATATTGAACTATTTATCAAATCGCCAGAAAATACAGGCTTTTCTCACAGCAGAAACTAAGGTTTTTGTTACACTATATACATTTGATGCCTTAGTGGTTTCACGTTGCAATTCTGCGAGCACACTAAAGAACTATACATGATGCACCCTCATCCTGTCGTCATCCCTTATGTGAGCTGTGTCTCCCTATACTTTCAAACCTCGACTGGTTTGTTAACAGGCATGCATTTGATGTTCATGTTGTCAGTTCAATTGGGAGTTTTTTCCACTTGACAGACCAAATGTTTAATTGACATTTGGTCTCCTCCTCCTCCCATTTGGTGTTTTTTCTTTTTCTGGTTCTGACAATAGCCTGCCAGAACTTCCTGTAATTGGTCTGAAAGTCCAAACCATCCAAAAACTTTTTTTAACTCTAGAAAAAACTCAACCATGATTCAATTTGATCCGGACTCGAAGTCCACCTTTTTCCATCAGACCAGGTTCGTCACTTTGGATCGGACCATGGGGAGATTTCACTCCTGTAATGTGCAGTTCAAAGTCCGGACCAAAAGAGGTAGGTGTGAAAGGGCCCTAATAGATGCTCTATGTCTGTTGGAAGTGTGTTGTTGTTGTTACACTTTGTTGCACTGCGCCATGTGGTCAAAAAACATCTAATGCTGATTTAACAACAGATTCAACAATGTTCAACGTTTTCTACACAGTATTAAAGCAAAAATGACTAAATGTTGCTTCTTGTGTGCTAGCTGAAATATTGGGCTAAATAAGCTAAATAATCTAAAAAAAAAAATACCATTTAGACTGTGCTAGTGCAAGAAGTATTAGCCTATGTTAGTCAAGGACTATAAACCACAGCAGGCATATGTTATAATATATCATCTGGAATAAAACAAAACAAAAATTTTCAGCATGTGTTCAAAACTTATTATTATTTGAATGCTAACAGTAATACCACACACAAACGTTTGAGTAAACATTGAAGTGTTTCAAAATTGCCTCTCAATACTGTTCAAACAGCATTAGACAGATAGGTGGATGGATAGATAGAGAAGACAGTGAATAAGCGAGTTACAGTCATGCATTATAAGTTGTTGTTGTTGTTGTTGTTATTTAGTCAACAACTGACCCAGAAAACACCAAGACAGCTATCAATACTGCTCTTTGTTTGATAGAGCAGAGTATACAATGCAGGGAAAACAGGCATACATTGTGAAAATGCCACAGAAAAAGCTTCAGAGTGTACTCTTTCAAACGCTGTACACTTGATAAAGTAGATCAATTCTTGGAATCACTTCAAAATTTAGTAACTGACACAAAAAAATCCAATACTGTCACTGAGAATCTGACAATTTGCACATGGTCAGTGATGTAAGCTCTGTGATGTAAATCAACTGCTCAGTTTCACTTTGTACTATATGGCAGTTTAATCTTGCTTTACTTTACTGAGCATTTATATATTATATCAGAATCTGAATCAGAATCAGAAATACTTTAATAATCCCAGGGGGAAATTACTTTATATATATTTTATATATACTTGTAAACGTTCATAGACCAAACTTGCGTAAAATAATTTTAAAAATGTCATTTTTTTCATTAATTGATTGAAATAACCAAATATTGTGGAAATAATCTATGAATTCCTGGAAAATGTTAATTGTATTTTAGCCCCTCACATCACCGACGTAAGCCTGGGTTTGAGGAAAACTGTAGACAAATCACCAAAGGCAGAGAGTGAGCTCACGCTGGCTGCCCACCTACTAGTAAAGCACCTGTGTCACTTCATCATTAAACTGCATAATTAAAAAAGGACAAATAAAACTGGGAAAAATGTAGGTTTCTTCTCTTTAGGCATTGACCAGAATGTTTGTTCTCATTGTAACAACATACCAACCAAACATTGCATTGATGTGATAATGTAACAATAAGGCCACATTCAGACTGCAGGCCAAAGTGACTCAAATCAGATTTTTTTTTTTTTTGCTACATGTTCTTCATGACTGTGTGAACAGCACAAATGACATGGAATCAGATTTTTTCCATTCTGATTCGGTACACTTTCATATAGACTTACATTCATCATGTGGGTCACTTCAGGGCCTGAAACAATATGAACAGCCAAACAAATAAAATCAGATTTGAACAATAAATCAGAATTGAGCGCTACAGCTTGCAGCGTGAAGTTGTAAAAACAGATTTTTTTTTAGATGTCTAGTAATCAGAAAAAACATTTTAAAATATCATGTTTTAACATGAAAAGTGAAAAAGAAAATTGGCATAGCAGCGGCCATAAATATAATTCCGTATGAGCATGGACTTTTCTCCATGTCTGCATGGGTGTTCTTCTGCAGTTTCCTGTCACAGTCCACAGTCATGCAGACTCTGTGAATTGGTGACTCTCTCTGTCATTCTGACTGGTTATGTGCCTATCAGCTGTATTTTTCTGAAAAATCTCCATGCACAAACACAAATGGGAATGAGCAGCATCTTTTTGCAACTTTTTGTGACCAAAGGCGTCGGCGCAAACCAGGCACAGCGTGGAAGAGAGGCTCCCCTCATCCTCTTTTAAAAGTAGCAACAGGTGGAGGAGGGAGAAATAAAGTTAATCTCCATCAGGCACCGGAAGTAACAAAACAAAATGCATCCCAAATTTTAATTAACCTTTGTACAGAGTTTGCACAGGTTTGCAAACTGGGCTCATGATCCTCACCTCATCAGGGCGTTTCCTAGCTCATGCAGCCGATATAATACCGAGAGTTTAGAGGTGAAACACCGCTGTTAGATCAGACAAAGTGCACAGAGCGGCTCAATGGGGATATAACTGACACTAAATTTACTGATGTAATACCCATCGCAGGCTCATACAGGTCAGAGAAGGGTCAGAGGTGAGCTCTGCTCCACTCCAGGTAACCATGACAACAGAATGAAGTTGGATTTTCAGTTCAGTTCAGCAAATAGATTTTTTGACCGAGGTAAAACTCTCATGTTTCAGGTGCCCGAGGTTTGGTTGGGGATTGACCTGCAATCTCTACACCAGTGTATCAACAGCATCGTGCATTAAAGCCAGTGATCCTCAAACTGGGGTCCGGCGGCCAGCAGGGGTCCTTGAGTGGCTTGTAGGGGTCCCCAGCAAAAAGGAGGAAGAGAATATTTTATCTTTTTATGACATTTTTTGGAAGTTGGAACAAGAGCTGCAGTTCTGGAGATGACCCAGTCGTCTAGCT
>NW_023339762.1:3319635-3319976 GCF_004916995.1 Morone saxatilis | reverse complement strand
GATAACCAGATAATCAGTTATTCACTTCACCAGTCAGTGCTCACAATGGTATGGCTGATCGGTGTAAATGAAGAAAATAATAAATATATATTATAATATAATATATATATATTCACACACACACACACAAGTACACACACATTAGAGTTTAGAGGAAAACACCTCCATACTGTCATCCCCATCGTCAAAGGTGGGACTTTTCTTACCTCACCTGGTGGTCACCTGACTTCTTTCAGCCAATCAGGGATTCTTCTTAAACCAACCGTTGCCGCCACCGCAGGACATGTTTTTAAAGGTTTTTTCTTAAAGGCAGCAGCCACTCTGGTTTATGCTAACTGATC
>NW_023339762.1:3312694-3319610 GCF_004916995.1 Morone saxatilis | reverse complement strand
CCCAGAGTTGGTGCATAAAAATTGCTCTTTCACAGGAAGTGGTCACTCAAGATGTTATGCTTATGAGGTCAGATTGATGGTAATCGTCTAGCGGTCAGGTTTTAGGTTCCAAAAAATATCAGTACAATAATCAAACGCAAGGCTGTGCATTGGTGATGTTGAGTGAGTTTGATTTGTATGTGTGTGTGTGTGTGTGTGTGTGTGTGTGTGTGTGTGGGAGTGTGTGGGGGTGCCTCTGCCTTTGTGTTTGTTTGCATTTCTTTACACGTTTATTTGTTAATTTCCAAGTGTGCAACGGACTGTATTCAAGTTTGCACACACACACATTGGTGCATCTATGTGTGTGTGTCACTCTGGGATGTGTCTGTGTGTCTTTTGCAATGGGTGGGTGGATGAATTTTGCATTATTTGGGAGGATTCAGCCAAGCTCAGAGCCAGCCCAGCTGCCTCGGAGGAACAGGGGGCATCTGTTCAGCCTCCACACCGGTCGCTTCTTAAACACTTCTCAGAAAGCAGCATCCACATAAAAACTCCTAACTGAGGTTAAAGTGCTAATCGCTTTGATTTTCACTATGCTGTGGCTCAAAATGGAAATCATAATGTATTAGCTGGGGGTTTATTTGTGATACCACTGACTTCATGATTACTTTATATGTGTTGGAGATTTCTGGCTTTCAGTGCTTACGGTAAAGGACATGTTTTGAGCAGCCTCCAATCATCAGATTAAAGGTTCAGTGTGTAACATTTAAGAGGATCTATTGGCAGAAAATATAATATTCATAGGTATGTTTTTATTAGTGTATAATCACATGAATATAAGAATTGTGTTTTTGTTACCTTAGAATGAGCTGTTTTTATCTACGGGAAGAGTGGGTTCTCTCATACAGAGTCCGCCATGTTTAACTGCCATGTTTCTACAGTAGCCCAGAATGGACAAACCAAACACTGACTGTAAATAGGTCCTTTCCCATTTTTCAAAATTATGCTTGGAACGCAGTATTCAGTTGGTTGCAATGTGCAACTTGACTGCTAGATGCCACTGAATGCTGCACACTGGCAGGGTTCCCACAGAAATCATTTTCCAGGAGTTTTTATTGACATCAAATTTGCTCCCAAACGGTCATATAATTTACCACTAGGCCTAGTATTGACTTCATTTTTAACAGTGCAGGGTTCATAATGTGTCTCAGGTGGTCAGCCTTTTATGACCACAGCCGATTTTTCTGCTGCTGCCATAAATTTAATACAGTTATTGTCTCCCTATAACATTTCAAATCAAGTAGTGAGTAATTTTAACCGAAATTCCATTACTGGAAAACTAGTCTAATTTTCCAGGTTTCCCAGGAGGTGTGGGAACCCTGACTGTTTTTTTAATTAAAAAAAAAAAAACTTAGAGATGTTGTGGCATTAGCAGTACATGTTTTTCTACACCTGGGTTTACCTATGTCAGTGGGTGGAGCCCGGAAATCCCATTTTGGCGAACAGGGAGAAACTCACTGTATTGGTCTCTCCCTCACTCACCTTTGTTTGGTAATGGCAAATGTGCAATTTAAGTGGTGTGACATAGTGCAGGAAATGAACAACTATGCCCAAATGGCCATTAAGACTGTGAGTGTGTGGAGGATTTTCTGAGCACACTGGGACACACCTGATTAAATGAGGTCCCTCCTTTGCTCAATTAAATAGATGGCATGAGCTATGGGATTTAGTTTGATTTGTCCCAGTATTGAGATACCTGCTGAGACATTTACTGCCTTTTTAGAGGTAGACATAATTTTATCATTGGTGCTCAAATAATTGAAAAATCACATTAAAAACAGACAAATTGAAATTCAATGTAGTCAAATTAGTTTTTTCAATATAATCCACATACTGTGGACAGGTTTAAGTGTCTTTCATTTCAAAGGCAATATCCAATTAACAGTCAACAGCAAGGTCTGACCCAGGTAATCCCATTCACCCCTCTTTATTGGGCTGTTTGGGAGATGTCCCAGCAGCAGATCACAGCTTCATCTGGCTCTTAGTTTTCATTTATTTGTTTGCTCTGTTTTTTCCCTGCTGTCTACTACCAGCCACTGCCTCCTGCCTTGCAGCAATCCCTTTCCCACCCATCCACTCATCTGCTTCGCATTTGCCTTAATCAGCTTTGCCGTATATGTACTGGTCCATCTCCACTTATTCCTAGCCAGATTGTCTATAGTTTGCATCCACATTCCAGCTTTTGTTTTTGCCTCCCTGCTTCTTCCCATTGCCAGATCATTCTGTCTGACCCCAATCTGGATGCCTGTTCTTGTCTACCTGGTTTTAATTTCAATAAATGTAAACTTTCATCTTACTCTGACTGTTTTTGTGTCCGCCTTTTGAAAGGAGCATGCAAACCAGAGTTGGGCAAGCGAGCAACAGAGCCGGGCTCAGCAGCCTCCCAGCAACCACAGCTGGGACTGAACGCAGCCTCCAACACCACTGGAGGCCAGATGATTTGAGACAGATGACAGCAGCTCCGACCAGGACGAAGACACAATGAAACACGCTCACTATGAACCTCACATGTATCCCTTTTGGAGTACGTGATAGCAGACAGCAGACTGCAATAAGGTAGGCTGACTGCTTATTCAAAGCTGAAACTGCCCAAACTCCTGGTCGGTTCTGTCCGCTAAAGTTTTGACCCTCCTGAATATACACCTACATAGCGCTGATTTGTTATATTACATTTTGTCTTTTAGGTAATAATTACTGTGGTCCAGACCTTGGTGGCCTTATAGCTGGCTACGACCACGGACTTAGGTCTAAATTAGTCCCAAGACAGCAGTTCTTCACCCAGATACTTAATGAACACACAAAACAGACAGAGAAGGTAAACAGTGTCAGCTGTCTCGCAGCTCTTTGTGTATGTGTGTGTGTATGTATTTGCTTCATATCACCTCCCATAAAAAAATCAATGAATCACATCTGCAGGCACAATACTCTGCTCAATCTGCATACTAAATGAATCGAACAGTGCAGCACTGTAGTCTCAAACACCCTATAATAAGATAATTTATAAAAAAAAAACTTCTCAATCAGATAAAAAAAAATGCCAATTATGGTGCCAAGTAGAGTTCTCTGTATTGTATATCATTGTGTATCTGTATATAATTTGCTGATTTTCTTAATTTTATGTATTCATCCTGTCTGATGAGGATAGCAAGGAAAATCAAGTACAGGCCAAAGGGAGAGGAGAAAACAGGAAGAAGAGGCAGCCGCTGGGGAAAGCAGGGAGGAGAAAAGACTGGGGGAGAACAGTGAGGTAGTATTAAGAGGAGGGCAGGAGTCGAGGCACTCATTGAACAAACAAGTGAGTCTTTGAAGGCTTTGGCATTTGACAGCAGGATGTGAGATAGGAGGGAGAAAGATGCAAGGGAAAAAAGTAAATTTGTTTTTTACAATGGAGATAGAGTAGTCTGAGAGGACCCTTGGATCCGTCCTAAGCATCCATCAGTCTGGAGCTTGCACCAGAGTCAGACCAAACATCAACAAACTCTTCTTTAAAATCAGTCCTGCTGACACATTTCTGGGCAAAAATAAAATAATACAACAAACCTAAAATAATAATAAAATCCGTTCGTCATAGGGGCTAATGTCATGCTAACAGAATTCTATTAAAGATATGAGCATATATAAAGATGGATGATATGACAGCTCTCCAAAAGTAAAGAGAAAACATCTTTATCACCCCCTGGTGGCTGGTTATAGTATATCCAAGCGGTTACATTGTAAAGCTCCTCCGCACAATCCTGCGGAAAATGTGCATTCCTGGATTTTGTGCCAGAGCTGCAGTGTCTGCTGTGTGTAGCTCAGCTCCGGTTTCAGTGCTGTACCTACGCTGGAGAGCAGAAGACAACAATATGCTCGCAACGTCCCGACCTTAGACCCTGCAAGCTGCCCAACGTACCAGACATGGAACTTCAAACACCGGCAATTGCTGGCCAGAGGGAAAGTTTTGCAGTGCATGTTCAAGCTACCCAGTGAGATTAGAGTTTATGAGGAATGTTAAACCAGACGTTGCAAAACTTTTTTCTGACCTAAAGTGGCTGCTGAAGTTTCTGCCTTTATGGGGGACATACTCCCAACTCACTAAATAGCCTCAACCTGTCTATCCAAGGATGTTACACAACCATCCTTGATCGTCAGTGACAAAATTGCAGAATTTATAAAAAAAAGCTGAGCTATGGAGAAGACTGGAAGAGTGAGTTACTGACTAATGTTTTCCCAGCTGACAGAAGCAGTGTACTTATACTATATACTAATATAGATGTTGGGACGGTTTGGAGGGCATATTTTG
Source organism: Morone saxatilis (assembly GCF_004916995.1). Taxonomy (NCBI): domain Eukaryota; kingdom Metazoa; phylum Chordata; class Actinopteri; family Moronidae; genus Morone; species Morone saxatilis. The sequence goes on along the minus strand of NW_023339762.1, from coordinate 3,315,289 downwards.
AAACACGTCTCCCCTGTAAAGGGGTCTGTGGCCTGATATAGAACCCCTGCCCTACAGGTCCCCATAGCAGGTTAATCAGGCCATTCTCTCTATAAAAAGTTCCTCTTTGATGTTTTTTTTTTTTTTTAACCAAAATCACTACTTTGTTGAAGATTGAAACATGAACAACTTGTCAGACTTGAACCAGCAAGGTACATGATAGACTGATTTTTTTTTAATCAAACAGTATGTTTCCCAAAGAAAGGAAGAAAATCTGAGAACTTCTGCTCTGCTGATGTCTGGTAGCTCTTTCTTAGGAAACTCCTTTAAGAAGAATTCCCTAAGAAATGATCGGTTTTACATTAATGTACATTAAGAATTCTCAAGAAGAGTCATTTGCCCTCCCGGGTAGTTAGCATTGGCAGAAGCATCAGCAACTCTGACTGAGCAAGCTGTGAAGACAGTGCTACAGACACTGGTTTTTAGAGCTTAGAAAGAAACAGTACTCTAAATACATCTCATTCTCATTGTGGTTTAAATATTTGAGGATGGAGTTTGAGTGAAAGCCACTACATAAGTTTGTAGCAGTCTTTTGGAGAGTTATATAACTTTGAGACTGACTTCAGAATATTTGCAATTGAAAGGCTGCTCTAGAGAGACAGGGGTGTGCTCCTGTCCAACAGGCAGACCGTGTTGTCGTCCATTAAACATAACTTGGCGGAATAGCATCTCGCAGGAACTCAGATGAACCAAGTAGAGACTGAGACAGAGCTGCTTGTTTTGGTTTTTTTTATAGGCTTCATGGGAGTGCGTGACTGTTGACTGTAACAACTTAAGGGCCTAAATAAGTTATGTTGTTGTGCACCTTGACATAAGCATGGAAACGTGCACACTGTAGTAGAGAAGGATAAAGCTTTTAATGAGCCTCTTACCACTGACTCTTTTTGTTTCCTCTCTTTTTCTGTGTATGACGGATAAAAATGCCTTTGGCTATTTCAAAAAAATTTAGTTTGATCTTAATAGCAACTATGTAGCTTTGGAACTGTGGTCATTTCAGAACAAAGCATTGCTCAACTGTAAGCTGTGGATTTTAAAAGAAAATATCATTAAGCTTTTATTAAGGGTGTAAAGATTTACAGATATGAGTCGGAAATCGGTTTTAACATTAAAGATGCAATTACATTACAGTGCACCATCAAATCTAAAGTTTTAAAGACATTTGGATTCTATAAGGAGAAGGAAAGTTGGACAAAAGTCTGTCCCTTTGTAAGGTCTATCAGACTGCATTTAAGTCTAGCAGTAGAAGGACAAATCTTAACACTGACCTGCTGAGGTGGCATGGCGACACCTATGCAGGCGACAAGGAGTCTGTTGAAGCTAGTACAGCTAGCACGAGCAAGAATAAGCAAGATTTTAAACACAGCCACAACTAAGCTACTACTCAGCAAGGTCTAAGGTAATCACGGGTTTCAGTCTTTTTTTGGCTGTGTCTTTTGGAAAAGCAATAAAACCAATGACATGTAATTCTGACATTATACCGTTCCCTGGTATTTTATAACATATATGTATTTGAAGGTAAGCATTGTCACTGTTATAGAATTGACTTATTTCAATTTAGAATGGAAAGACATGTCTACATTAAACAAATAAGAACTGTATCAGACTGTATCATATCGCATCAAATTGTTCCATATTAAAATGCATCATGCCTGGATTGTATTATAGCCCATGTATCTAGGTACATATATGTTTGTCTTAAGGGAGAGATACAAGCCTCTAGCTTTTAAGTTATTTAGGTATGAAGGCTCCTGATCCAGCTTTTTATCCTCCAGCAGATTACATTCATTAATTACATTAATGGATTTGTTTTTGTGTTGTTTGGGTTCTTTTGGCTGTTATGGCAAACATGTAAGTTGCCTATTTACATATCCACCATAAATGGAGCAACATTAGTGTTCATTTGGAGTCATGTTTCAGGTCTAATATTACCTTTTGCTTTGGTTTCCACTGACACCTGCTGACACGGCTCTTTCGGCTGTTAAAGGTGCCCTGTGGAGTTTTCTTGTAAACAAACAAAAGTTATGTTTACATTCAGTTTTACTCACACAGTGCATTATGGGGATCACTGGGACCTGTAAATGGGTTGAATGCATGCCAAGTACATTTTTTAAATATTACATCTTTATTTGAAATCCTGCATTGTTAACGTCCATCTTTACTAGCTGGTATTCTTCCCTGCCTTTAAAGGCATAATGTGAAACTGGCAGCAGGATTGTGTGTCAGGTCACTCATGTGCTCGCATGCACATCCTCACACACATACACCATGGAAACAAAACGGGGACCCACTCGTAAAAGCAATGCTCCATGAGTAGTGGTCGAAAACTCCATGGGGTACCTTTCAATGTACTACTATGACTGCCATTTAGTTGCTGACATTGTCAGTCTGCCATTTGGTGCTGGGCAGGTAATAGAGCCCGACCGATAAAGGATTTTTAAGACCGATGCCAATACAAATATTTAGTGATTTAAAAATCCGATATTCCAATATATCGGCCGATATATATTTAAAAAAGAAATTCCAGAAATGCATAACAAAACATAAACAGATTTCCCT
>NW_023339762.1:3308679-3312594 GCF_004916995.1 Morone saxatilis | reverse complement strand
GAAGAGATGATGAATTTGGCTTAAGTCAGAGGTTTTCTTCCTAAAAGATTGGAGTCCTGCCAGCATAAGAACTCCCAAACAGTTATAACAGAAGAAAGTGACTTCAAGCCCAGCTTCTTTGTGGAGTTAAAAGGTCCATGTATAACATTTAAGGAGGATGGTACACTACCATACGCTCAATAAATCAAGATTATGGTATAGGACCTATGCCTAGTGAAAAAGATGTGAGGACCATGTTAGTATATAATTTTGCTCCCAGGGGATCTGGTGGAGACGGCAAAACAGAGTGGGAAGCAGAATGCAAACAATTCGATTTAGCATTTATTGGCGTGGCCCAGTAACACGCACTCAAAAATGAATGCAACACTGGTCCCTGCTGGCTGGGTGTGTTCCGAGATTCGATAACTGTTTGCGCAACAGGGGCCGTTCATGCACCGAGTGCATTACATGGAATACGAGGCCTAATCCCACTTCACCACAATGTCGGCAATAAAAGAAAAACCCAATTCCTGGGTTTTCTTTCGTAAGCTACGCCCAGCAACCGTTGTTGTGTCCTTTATTAATCTGTAAATGCGTTGTTGTAATTGTCAAGTACAAAATACTGAAACCTATATAAAGTCAGAAAAACCCAGTGAAAAGCATGCCAAATCTGCAATTAATTTCAATTTGTGGCAAATCCTAATGGTCTCTGTGAGGAGGTTACACCAATATCTTACACGTGCTGGCGTTGTGCTATGCAGCCTATTAGCAGAGCTGCAGGTGGGCAGGCTTGAGACATGAACAATGGAATCTAAAACATATAAAGCGCAGTAGCCAGACCATGTATTAGCAACATTAGACAAAATATTGCGAGCTGGAACAGATCATGTGTTTGATGCTGTTTTTTTTTGTTTTTAAAAAAAGGTATAATTTGCGGCACAAAACAGTTATCTGATCCCTACTCCTAAAACGCAGTCGAAAATTAAAGAAGTTCAGAAATTTTGAATACGCTAGTTTTGTTCTTAAGTTTTCCTGCTGGACACAAAATGTCTCCTACTTCACTGTAAAGTCAATTCTCAGTGGATGTGCACTGGTGGCTTTTAGTTTCTACATCACACTGTACAAGTTGCATACTGGACCAGGACTAACTACTTGTGATGTCACAAATCATGCTGGTAGGCCCCGCCCCTTAAATTCAGTTTTCAATGAGCACAGAGAAACTTGATGAATGTGAAAACATCCTTCTAGTGTCAAACTCTGCACAGAAAGCATTCAAACAGCACACTGTAGAAACAAAAACTGATTTATGAGTGGAGTGGGACTTCAAGGATTATTTGTAGTTAAGTTAAACAACACATAACATGTATAGTCCTTTAATTGCTGATTTCAATTTGCTCAACTTCTAAAGGAATCAAGGGCGAGCTAAGATGTTCCCAGATGGGCAAAAATAATCTTGAGCGATATGGTGATGTCTGTACTTTGTCTTTGAAGTGAATGATAAGAATTAAATCTCTGTCAGAGGTCATAAGAGATCAAAAAAGACTGTTTGGCCATCAGCTTATCTTTTCAGACTCCAGTGGAGACTCAAGGTCCCCTTAAGGCTTGAACTGGTACAATACAACACTCTGTATTCTACTTCTTTCATTTAAAGGACCAGTGTGTAGGATTTAGCGGCATCTAGCAGTTCAGACTAATTAAAGACTGCAAAAATAGGAAAAAGCAAGCTTTTAGAAATGAAGATGGGGCAGGACTGTCAGTTCAAAAAGAACTCAAACAACTCCTTACAAATGCAAAAGAACATGAGCAAACAATGGAACAGAGCTTTCAAACTGTATGTGAAACAATATGAAATCAGTTACAAAGATGAACTCCGCAAAACAACAAATTATCACTGTGGATGAACAGCAAAAGTAAAACAAGCTGAATGACTTTTACTTGAGATTTGAGTCACAAAACCTCTCTCAGCAGTATGACAGTATGTTGCCATCTTTGCCAGATACTGATGCCACCCACTGGCTGGAACTGGACCCGCCCAGTGTACAGTCCCTTTTTAGTAAGGTGTGTACTAATAAGTCCACTGGCCCAGATGGACTGCCAGCTTCTTTTACATCTTAAAAGATGTGCAGAGGAACTAACACCAGCATGGTGTCCCATATTCCAACAGTCTTTGGACACACACACTTACCCAGCTCATAAGTGCACACCAGTGCCTAAAAATCTGTCTGCCACAGTGAATAATGATTTTCGTCCTGTAGCTTTGACCTCTATTGTTATGAAATTTGTAGTGTCCCTGCTCAAGAAAGAAGTCGAGCCAGTGTTAGACACATGGCAATCTGCCAATAAGCATAAACGCAGCACTGAAGATGCTATCCTCTGCATTTCGCACTTTATCTCTAAGCACTTTGAGCACACAAAAGCCTATGCTAGAATTTTATTTATTGATTTTAGCTCCGCATTTAATACTGTGCAACCCTATCTGCTTTTAGAAAAGCTGAAGGATATGAGTGTTAACCCTTCCCTGATCAAATGGTTTTATTCTTTTTTTAACTAATAGGACACAACAAGTGAAAGTCAATGGGACACTGTAAAAAACCAAACATAGCAATCACAAGTCCCACAGGTTGTGTGGTATCACTTATACGTTTACACTGTACACTAATGACTGCAGGAAAGTACACCCCAACAATAATATTATACAATCTGCTGATGATACTGTGATCTTGAGCCTTCTCCACAAAGACATGGATCCTTCTGTGTACCATGATGAGATAGCCACCTTTATTAAGTGGTGTGACACCAACTATCTTATTCTAAATGTCACCAAAACACAGGAGGTAGTCCTTGACCCGAGGCAAGTGAAAAACCAGAAAATGACTCAGGTGTCCCAGGTGTCCACATAGACAATGTTCTTTGCTTGAAAACACAATCACCTGTGCAATCCATTGCAGCAGAGACTTTACTTCTTAAGGCCTCTGAGACTGTAAGGAGTAAGCAGCCAGATCATGCTGATGTTTTTACCAGGCGATCCTAGAGAGCATCATTAAATATGAAATCACAGCATGGTTTGTCAACTTAACAGTGCAGCTTAAAAGCAGGCTTACCAGGACACACAAAATAGCTACAGAGATAATAGGGAGGAAAGAATATGAGCCCACACAGAGCCTATATGAGCACACAGTCATGAAACAAGCGGCAAAAATCATTGTGGACCATCAACATCCCCTCTTCTCTGAATCCAAACCTCTGCCATCAGGAACACTGAAAAAAGTGTAACAGATGCAGTTGTTCATTTCTAAAACTAACCTCACTGCCATTTAAAAAACAGGATAAAAATTAACTTGAAGTTTGTTGATGTGAAATTCTTTTTGGCATTTTAGAGACATCATAGTTTGACTTTTTATACTGAAACTAGAATATACGTCCAAAGGACCCAAAACAAAGTTTGATTTCTCTCAATTTTTTTTTTTTCCCCCCTTCATGACCTGCAGGTAATATTTGTCGAATGTGAATTGCCCATGCGCATTGCACACTGCACAGTCAGAGCACATGTTAAGTCCCGTAGCTCTCTCTCGGCATGCTGGCCAGACGCACCATTTGACATTGTGGATATCGTTTACCTCCTGGGTGGATTTCGCCAAAAATAAACGTCAAGTAGGGCAAAGCAGTGCTGATAATTAAAGTTTTTAGTGTTTTTGGTGTTGTCAAAATTGCAAAGAATAGTCCATTTAAACGTACTTAAAATTGGGCGATAGGCTGGCATGATGTTTTTAGCTGGCAGAGGCTTAGCTGGTGTACTAGGTTTGGCAGTTAGCAGGCTTAGCTTAGCATTTTACCGGTTAACATACATACAACCAAGCAACCATACAACCATTTACAACCATACATACAACAATAACATACATACATACATACAGCTACATACATACGCCTCTTTTA
>NW_023339762.1:3308433-3308579 GCF_004916995.1 Morone saxatilis | reverse complement strand
TAATAATATAACTTTATTAATATATCCATAAAATATGTCAGAGAGTCAGTTTATTGAATGATAGAAAATGGTTTATTAAGGAAGCTGTTCTAAAGTATGTAAAACATAATGATTCCTATTTCCAGGAGATTATATATTAATAAAAA
>NW_023339762.1:3306863-3308310 GCF_004916995.1 Morone saxatilis | reverse complement strand
TAAAGGGTTAAAATTACATTTTTCATGTCTCCTGGACTACCACCGAAAACCGCTTTTATTTTGAAATGCACCGCCGGAAGTCTTGTTAAGGGTCGTTGGCTGCTGCCTTGACTCGCGCTTCTCGGTGACACATCTCCTCCTCCTCCTCCTCCTCCTCTCCGCTTCGCCATTGTGTGTGTGGAGCTCGGTTGAGTGTTGAGGTCGAGGCAGCCGCAGGGGAACGATGGCGTAGAGTAGAAACAAACAAACAAACAAACAAACAAAACGGACTACCGGGCTCGTTTCTCCTCCATGTTCTTCTCCTCCCTTCCTCCTCCTCCTCCTCCTCCTCCTGACCGTCCGCCGCTCCGCTCCTGGCCTCACCCATGCAGCAGAGGAGACCCTGGATGGGGACCCACTACATGTGGTGAGTGACTGACCGGCACCGAGCTTTAAACACGCCGACCGCGGAGCCGTTTGTCCGGGAGGAGCCTGCAGCGACTCCCGCTGTGAACTTATGGAGGAAAAAAAGCTGTTGTTAATAATTACTTATCAATAATGTTGTCACTTCCTCTCTTTAACCACTCAGGAATTGATTTATAATTATAAAAGAGTGAGTTTCTTTTTTTATTTTTAATATATATTTATTAAAATGTACCGAGAAGAACCGCTTCTCGCCGCGGTGCTGTGTGGAGGTTGTGGCCGGGGGAGGGTGCCTGGTGGCCGGACAGGTGGCGGAGAGCAGCCGGTGGCCTGGAGGTCCCGGAGGGTTCTTGTAAACCAGCTGCTGCTCTGACAGCTTGTGTTCACCCGCGGTGATTTATAGTGAGCTCACTGTAAAATGAGCCAAACTCATGTAGGGAAATTATGAAAGTTGTCTTTTATATGGTAATAATGTTGTCTTAGTTGGTTATAGAGAGTTTATGGAGGTTAGTTGTGACTCTTTAAAGGTTTCTGTGCTGTGTGAGTGAACACTATATCACAATATGATTCACAGTTAGTGGGAATTATCCTTTATGGACCATCATTTCATCTTTTTCTATTAAAATCATGTTGGTGTGAGATTTGTAGGCCTCTCTGCAGCTCTACAGTACTCCATTATAATGCTTCACTATAGCTGCAGCTTCTGTGATTCTGGGTATTCAGCTATTGATCACATGTGGATGAATTGTGCAGGCCTCTCCCAGAGGAGCTCACTGTTCAGTTTGGGGTCACTTTAATGTTAGGGACCCCCCCACATTAGATGCTCACTAGACCACGGACCCCCAATTCAGGAGGATTTGGTCTTAAGGGATCCCCTCTGAGTAATGTTTTTATATTTAGGTTTCAGGATTCTAAAGTCTTCAGAGTCAATCAGTGATCAAATGGTGATCTCTGTAAAGTACAATCAAGAAAAACAGCCGGATAAAAGTTCAAATATTCAGTTTCCTGCCCCCCACTGTTGGTCTCTGGACCCCAGTTTGAAAAC
>NW_023339762.1:3306256-3306801 GCF_004916995.1 Morone saxatilis | reverse complement strand
ATTGACCTGTAAACATTTTAAAGCTGTTTTCTTGAACCATGAGGAGCGTGATGTAGTTAAACTAGCGTGTGCTGTGGCTCAGCCTGTATTATACGCAGTACATTAACCAGTTCATGTTCCTGTGCTGCAGTCTGTGGTTACTTATCGGCCCCAGACAGACGCTAATATCCACATACAGCTGCAATAAGACAGATGTTGTTCCAGGCTCTATTATTGATTAATCTCTTGTTGACCTTCTCATTTAATTAGCAATCTGTGCAGTTTAAAAACGGCCCAAAAAATGTTGAAAAATGAATGTTAAGAAAGTCCAAAGTGATGTTTCGAATGGCATCATCTCGTCTGACGTGCAAACAGAAAAGATATTAAATGAATGTGAAAACGAATCAGAGAAATGAAACCAACAAACGTTTGTCAGTTTATCTTTAGCTTTAATCTTTATTACAAACTCTTAAAATAAGAGTAAGAGGGGAAGCACTGTGTCGAAGGTGCAAAAAGACTTTAGACAGTTTACACTGCTTGTGGTGACACAGATCGGCAGCTGGGGG
>NW_023339762.1:3304167-3306236 GCF_004916995.1 Morone saxatilis | reverse complement strand
CAAAGGTCGGCGTGCTGTATGTTTCCTGGTGTGGAGTCGAGGTTTAAAGGGAAGAATGTGGTCGAGCAGCAGTTGAAAGAGTGGAGCAGGCGGAGCGGAGTGAGAGCGGCAGACTGACAGACGTTCCCTCTGCTCACAGTACAATCAGCACTTTGTGTGTATTATGTAAGGCTTCGACATTGGACTCACACACTCACTCACACACACACACACACACACACACACACTCACTCACTCACACCACACACACACACTCACACACACACCACACACTACACAACACACACACCACACACACACAACACACAGAGAGTCCCCAGGTGGGAGTTTTGGAGGATGGAGGCCTTGGCCTGATCAGCCTCCTGGGGGCGGGAGGAAGCGCTTGATTTATGAGTCTGAGAGGCTGGAAGATCTCAGGGAGACTGCCGCACGCACAATACACACTGCACACCACACAGACACTGAAGTGTTTTTGATCGGAGAAGGAAGAGGAGGAGATAGAAGTGTTTAAAATGGAGATAAACTTACACAGAAGAATAGGAGCTACTGTGGAAGCTGATTATGGATCAGAGCGGCGTGTTCTTCGTCTCTCTGGTCGTCGCGTCTCTGGTCTGGCTAAACCAAAAAACACAAGAGGTGGAGCGGAATGAAGCCTGGTTACTGAAAACAACAAATTATTTATAACTTAAGCCTAATATAATTTAAAGGGTGAGTTGTACAGTTAAACTGGGTCCAAAAGGCTGTAAACATGTTTATTCTGCAGTTTAATATGGAGCCTTATGGAGACTGACTCACTGCTGGAGCCAGCCTCTAGTGGTCGTTAGAGGAACTGCAGGTTTTTGTTCCATCAGCACTGAAACAACAAGAAAACATCTAAATATCTTCAGTTTTTATCCTCTTTAAGTCAACAAACTATATTGAATTCTGCAGTGAGACACATTAATTACCACAGCGTCTTCGTGTGAGCGGCGATACGTTTTCCAGAAGCTGTATTTATTTATTTATTTTGGGGTGTGCTACTAAGCCTTTACATGGCTATTGTTGTATGGTTTGTCACTTTTTCTGCCTGATTCTTCTAAATGATGTGGGGTTTTGAACCAGTTACCCTCCCTGACCATATTTTTTTCCTCACCTCAAGCCCAACATAATTTTAATCAACATCAGTTGTTCATGGATAAATAAGATTAGTTGTCTCCATTTACAGACACACTCAAATATTGCCAAAACTGTAAGAGTGGCTGATTAACATAAAACATAAATTCAGAATTCTTTACAATAATCCTGTGTACAAACTCATTATGACTATTCAGGGAGAATAGTGGGAAACACTGCTTTCTGTCTGAAAATAATAACATTCATGCATGTCTCTCAGGACAGCTTTTTATGTCTGTTTTGCACAAGTGCTAATGCAAACATGTTACGTGTGAAGTGGGGGAATGGGGTGTGTATTTATGCAAATAAATTCAGATGATTCCATTAAGCTTATGCTATTTTAAGAGCATATTTTCATTGACATAATCAGAGTATAGCCTTATCATAGTCTAGTCCATAGACATGATTTCTGCTTTATGAGCATTAGCAGGAAACTGAGGCAGGTGCAGACTTGTAATGTATTGGTTTTCAATAATTATATAAACACTCTGTTATTCTCAAACTGAGTATAACGGACCACGAGCAGACATATCTGCCAAATGGACACACAGAGCTGCTCTTCAGAGCTGTTACAAATAGAAATGTGTGATTTTAACAGTTAAACAATGATTACTTTATGAGCACAGAAAAAACTACAGCTCCCATAAAAAGCTCATAACATGGTTTTGACATGAGTACAATTTGCATTAGCTTGCTGCTAGTTCAACAACATTAATATTAGTGCTGCCGTAGGCTAAACAGTTTCTTAGTCCACACAGTGTAACATCACAGTTACAAGACTTGAAGGTCCAGTGTGGAACATTTAGGATCTATTGGCAGAAATGGAATATAACATTCATATGTTTTCTCTAGTGTAAAATTACCTGAAAATTAGAATTGTTGGGTTTGTTACCTTAGAATTTTTAAGTACAGAGGGA
>NW_023339762.1:3295196-3304127 GCF_004916995.1 Morone saxatilis | reverse complement strand
CCAGAATGGACAAACCAAACAGTGACACTAGATCAGTCACAAGTTTTGCAGCCACCATAGTTTCTCCTGCACAGAAGGTTGAGCTGTATTCAAATGGTTGCAATCTGCAGCTTCACCACTAGGTACCACAAAATCCTTCACACTTGTCTATTAAGTGATAATGAGAGAGTGATTTAGAGATCTGTTTCTCAAATCTGTTCAAACTGCAGAAGCATACGTTTTCACCCCTGGTAGGGGAGGGGCAAAGTTGATTGTGTAATCATCATCTGCACCGGCTGTTCTATTTCCTTATAAAAGAGAAGAGTCTCTCTCAAGCTAGTGTAAAATATACAGCATGCAGGAGGTGTAATGAAATAGAAGATGAAAGCCTGCTGCTTCACGTTGATAATTATCTTATAAGATCCATGGGTTTAGAGAGGTTAGCGGGGTGTGTTGCATACATGTGAACTGAAGGGAATAATGAAAGTCAATTAGAATACAAGGGAAATTAATAAGCAATAAGTAATTAATAGGTAACTTTTCATTTTTCCTTTTGAGACAACATTAGAGAACATAACCCAGCTCACCCATTAAAGAGTGAAGCTCAAGAAATCCCATGGCTCCTAATGTTCCTATGAATGTTCTTTGAAGAAGCTGCTGTCACTTTTAACAGACAATGTACTATTTTATATATTTATTCTTGTGTGCTGCCAATTAGCTTCAGACAGCTTCCCTGAAACAATACAAGTTGCATATTTTAAATCTATGTTTTTTGATTAATTTCTGAAAACTAAAAGAACATCTGTTGTGAAATATCCCCCCTCTGAAGCTCTCAACAGGGATCAATGGATACACCTGGATGCACAGCACACTTCAGTGAGCTGCATTCCCTGCTGGTTGTGCATTTGTTTGTCCTTGAATGAATAAGCGCATTTGCTCATTAGCAGGGTGTGGTTTCCTGCAGTGGAAATGAGTTCCTAACAGTAGCACTTTACTGGTAGTGCTGTGATGGCCAAGATAGCAGACCCTTGTGTAGCTATGCGTTCAAGAAATGTCAATGTATGGGAATGGCTTTGTTTGCTATTTATAACACAGCCAGCCAATTAAGCCAACAGTCAGCATAGAGACTAACTGTATAATTTCTCCTCACTATGAGGGACTGCAACTTGTACAGAGTAAAGTTGTTGTATAAGTTGATTATCTAATGTACAAGCTCTTAAATCGAGTGCAAGCAAGTGCAAGGGCAGGTTCAGTACATTATCTTTTAAAACATATTCACTGATAGATTGCTGCTTTAATTAGCTTAACATATGACTGCAAGGAAGACCCAGTGTATCAGAATAACACTTGAATCAATGGAAAGGCTACTGTATACCAGCCTTTAAGTGTCTGTGTCTCCGAAACCCTAAAGGATTATTATGCTATTTATTTGGATAGGCCGCCTACATAGTTCATTTGTATCATTCCAATTGCAGTGGTGTAATATCAGACAACAGCTCTATTTGTGAAACAGTGGAACTGTTGAATCACAACTAAGTATGTCCCAATCTCAACGGTATGGGCACCGATCAAGGCTTTTTTGAACTGATCGGTATCAGCTCTGGTGAGCTTTATTGATCAGATCTGAGCTTTTGTTTTACGTCAGCTGTCATACAGCTCACTGTACTGTTCGCTCATGAAGTTTTCATGCACGGTGCAGCCACCAACTGTCTCGCTGTCTCTTTTCCTCCACTCTGCTCTGTGTGAGAGAGCTGGAGCGGCCCCGCCAAACGCTGGAGAGAGAAAATCCCTCCACACAAAAACAAGACCAAAAAGATAACAGAGGGTTTGTTCGTTTATACTTTATTGTGTAAAAAAATGAATAAATAAACATTAAGCTCTGATGCAGACATCCCTAATCTCAACTAATAAGGTACTGAAATGTTACAAATACTATATAAACCATCTGTTGGCGGACTATTCAAATAAAGTGTGAACAAGGCAACACTATCATTGCTACAATAAAGTCAGACTGGGGAAGAAACAGACAGGTTGTAAACAAGCTAGCAGTTAAATCAGATTCTCTGGAAAAAAGAAGGTGTTTTGTCTTGCACAATGAGTTTTAATGCTTGGGGACATGCTAAAAAGGTCACCCAATAAAGCTCCGGGTTGAGTGTCGCTGTTTGTGCCTGTGGCTGCTTGTGATCTTACCAATACATTCCTTCACCTGTACACCTACAGTGAGGTGTATCACTCTAGTCTCTATAGCAACTAATGTCCTTCAATATGTCAGTGACCGTGGTCCTCTTTGTTCCTTAGAACCCCTCCGCTGCAGAACACAAACACCACTCGTCATACAAAACTTAGGATCTAGTCCCTGCGGTAATTTACCTGCTACTCGCTGTTCCATTGTATTCTTTTCTGATTTGTTTGTCATCTTACAGCTGTGTTTCTAAGGTTCTACTTGCCGATTAGACATCACTTCCTGCAGCACTTGTACTCAGCACTGCACTGTGCCAAAGGTTTTTAATGTTAATAGGCGTATGACATAATCCTGTCCACTCCTAATGCATGTCTCATGTCTCCTGTGCTTTTAGAGCCTGCTCTTTGTAGAGCCCGCGGCTGGAAGTGTTGCTAAAAACCATGTCACATTTGGTTAAATGAAGGGCATGGATGGAGAAAACAAGGGAAGGAGAAAGAGTGAGGCATCGCTTTTGAAGGGATCATGTAAAAAGAAACTGCAGACAGAAATAGACATGAAGGGAATTCCCTCGTTAGCAAAAATAATCAAATGCAAGTGCTGCCTCCGCCTTTCTTGGCTGCAGATTTTCCTTCACACAAACTGCTAACGCCTCTAAAATGAATTAGGCAAAACCAAAGAACACTAGTGCCAGATGCACCTCTTGAAATGTCCCAGACTTTATTGTGATTTTAGCACCACAGAGTTAAGAGTTTACAAGAATGGCGCTGTACACAAAACACATCGGCACAGTAGCAGTCTTGAGGGAGAAAATGTCTTGTTGATGTGGACAATGGCACGGTTCACATGAGGCGGTCCACAAGTATGCAAATAACAGGTCAGTACAATAGTGTAGTGATTAATGACATTTGGATATGTGTATAGGTCATTTAATTTCAGCACAAGAGACAGAAAATCCCAAAGCTGTTAACGAGGTATTTTAATTACCCCAAATTAAGCCTCGCAGGCAGTTCTTTCCCTCAGGCTTTGTTCACATGAAGCCTCCTTTTAGAGACAACAACAAACTTTTGCATTAGTATAGTACAGTAAGGTGACATATGATTAAAAATATTTCAGTCTGTTCCATTATTTACTGATGATTGCATGGAAATATTACACTACAATGACAAATTGGTGACTTTTAAAAAAAAAAGCATCAAAGGACTCGCGTCTGAAACAAGGTTCATGCCTTCTCTCTCCCCTGCCTGATGTAAACAGCTATATTTCCTGTCTGAGAGTGTTTGAGTACTCAGATTAGGTTAGCTCAGTGGGTAGAGCTGGCCACCCATGTACTGAGGCTGAGTCCTTGCTGTAGCGGCCCAGGGTTTGAATCCGACTTGTGGCCCTTTGCTGCGTGTCATACCCTCTCTCTGCCCCCCTTTCCTGTCTATCTTCAGCTGTCACTATCATAAAGGCAATAAAGCCCCAAAAAATACCTCAGGCACTAATTATTGTATAGATAAGGAACTTAGCTTAAGGCTAATAGTGTATTTGTGAGAAATGTTTTTTCTTTAACATTTAGAAGGATTTATGCAGAAATGGAGTATCATATTCATAGGTATGTTTTCATTAGAGTATAATCACCCGAATATAAAAATCTTTGTGGGTTTTTTTTTACCTTGGAATCATACACACATATACAGACGCCATAGCTTGCCTTCCATGGAGTCCGCCATGTCTACGCCATGTTTCAGGCCCAGAACAGATAAACCAAACATTGACTCTAGGGCATTCACATTTTTTTTTTTTTTTTTAGCATTTTGCAGTCACCGTAGTTTTTTCTTTGCACTTGGAAGGGGAGGGTGAAGCGAGGGAGCTAGATAGCACTAAATCCTACACACTGGTCCTTTTAAATTAAATAAAATTTTAATTATTGTATTTTTGACCACTTGCAGGCAGCGCAACACGCTAAGCTAAGACAACTGACTTATTATCACTTGAGCAATTTAGCAAGTCCAATATTCACTCTTTTTTTGTTCTGTTTTGATCTCCACCAATACCAGAAGGTAATATCTAGCTTTAACCTGCTAAATGCTGGTTGCTAACTGTATCTGTCTACTGTTTTGTGCAGGTAGTGCACAATAAATATTTAAAGCTTTGTCACAGAAAACAGTTGCCTGTTGCAGCTGGAAAATGTGAGCTTAACCTGAATAAGTTCATTTGAAAGCCATAAAAGCAAAGAGTGAGCTTAAAGCTGCACTAGGTAACTTTTATAAAAATATCTCTGAAAGGTAGTTGATTGTTGAGTTTCATTCCCACATTTTGTGGATTCATGGAAATGTCATTAGGAGCACTAGAAAGGAGCCAGAGAAATGTGACAGATTATCTGTCTCATGTGCTACTGTCAGGATATAGTGATACAGTATTGAACGACTATATACGACTGCTTTGTTGGAAAAGCTGGCCCAAACCTTCAAAGCAAGCCAGGTGCCACAAAGGGGCCCCTCAGCTGTGTTTCTTGCCCCCTCTGTTTAAGCTTTATAAAGAAATAGCGAAAACAACAAGATTATTGGCAGAGATACATATGAGTATTGCTTAGCTGCTGTTTCAGAATAACAGATGTGCGGTTTTTGTATGCAGGCAACAGGGAAGCGTAGAGATAGTCAATAAGAGAAAGAGAACTGCAAGCTGGAAGCAGCTCTTTCTGTGCCTCCCCCTGCTGATATTGACAGAGAATTGTTCATAAATTCAAAGAATATTTAGCTTTCTGCTAGTGCTGCATTCTTATTTGCTTACTCTGATTAATTGACTTAATCTTTTATTTTGAAACAGTAGGTGCCATGGGTCCTGCTTCAAGAACAGACATGCTTTTTCAAAGAGCACTTTTTGCTAGTTTAAGTCCAAAGAAATGTTGGAGGACACAAGACTTATAGCTTCAATGCCCAGAAGAAAACTCCAGATAGTGCTCTATATTCAGGAGCTATTTGAGAGTTATCCTGCAAGGAGCATAGAGAGAGACCCAACATAGAGGAATTGTGGGTCGTAAAATTAAAACAAAGCTGAAAGACGCTAAATTGCTCCGAGCTAGCTGTAGAGCTGGGTGATCATTTTTATCCTTTATTGAAAAGAAAAAATTCATAATGACACTTTAAATTCTAAAAATAACACAACATTTATGATCAGAAAGTGCAGATTTGCAAGACACACAACCTACACTGTTTACCCATATTATCAGCCAAAACCATCAGACTTTTAGTACATACCCTATCTTTTCCTGCTTACTGTAACTCCTTCTACACTACACCTTCTACCGTCTTCAGCTAGTGCAGAATGCAGCAGCTGTTAATTAACACTAGGCTTCGGTCCCACATCAAACCAGTTTTTTCCGCCCTTCATTGGCTTTCAGTAAAACACAGAATCAATTTAAAAATCTTGATAATCACATACAAGGCCTTGCATGGCATTGCCCCCACTTATATTACAGAGACCACCTATTCCTGCCGCCGCCATCACTCATGCCGATCTTCCAACCAATACCTTCTATCTGTCCTTTGTATGAATTTTAAATCCAGAGGGGACTTTTTCAGTGTGTGCTTTTTCAGTTGTAGCTCCTAAACTTTGGAATAGCCTCCCCCATTCCATCAGATGTGTTGATTCCATGATTTCTCTAAAGGGATTGCTAAAAACTTTTATAATTGCTCTGTTTGCTTTTACCTTTCTTTGTTGTGTGTCATGTATGTTTGTATGTATGTGTGTATTTTACATGTGCATTTCTGGCTGATATGTGAGGCACTTTGTAAATGTGTTTTGAAAGGATTACTATTATTATTTGAAAGCTGCTGAAATTATTATTATTTGAAAGCTTTCTTCCTGAGGATGTAGTTTTTCATTCAATATCAAAGAGATGATTATAGACTTGTGGCCTTCATTCACATTTCTAATTATGTGACATAATACAGTTGCTCCATAGAGCACCTGTCAGAAAGAACCAGAACTTATGCAAGTAGCAGAAGGAGAATAAATAACAAAGAAAAAAGAATGGCATTTTCCAGTAGTTTCACTGGGAAACTGGCCTTCTTGTATGTAATTGCTTAGAAAGGTCTTCCTTTGAAGGATTAACCTAGTTGTGGTCTTGTTATGTTTGCTCCAATTACATCTTCACAAAACATATCCTATATGCAAATATGGACTCATTTTCTTTGAAATATAAGGAATGGAAAGGTTGAAGCTCCTGACAGTGGAAAGGCTACAGTGAAGTAAAGACACATTCTACTTGAATTAAAACCTAATTAATTTCTATACCTGGGGTTGACTTGGCATTCACCTTGGCTTGCTTCACCAGGGAGCGTCCTGGTAATTAAATTTTTAAGAGTGGAACGACAGGAAGTCAGACCACCCGCAGAGTGACAGAGAGATAGACAGATTAAGAGAAAGAGTGAGGGAGAGAACAGAAAGGGAAGGTCAGAGAGCAATTGTGAAACAATGTTCGAAATAAAGAGGGCACTTTGGCACATAGCAACAATTGTACAAGTAGCCCTGAAGAATGGGAGTGATGAGGTGATTTATAAAGAATAGGATGAGTGAGTAGAGAGGGATAGTAAGAAGATAATAAAAACAAGACCGTGACTCTATTATCACTGCTAGCTGCTTTATAAGGCTGTGTTTAGCAGACTTGAATCACATGACTTGGACTAAATACTTTATTCCTTCCCCCAGCCAAAGGATTAAAAAGTATGGTATTTAATATGGTGCTACGAATCAATTAATTTCCTAAAACAACACTTAATATCCCAAACGCACTGTGAACCAATACACAGCATCCAATCAAGTTGTAGGAGAGAACCATTGAGAACTAACACTACGTTACTGAGTGCCAGTAGAAAAAAATCATGCCAAAGATAATTGCATTTTATTTGATCTTGACTTGGTCCCACCTCTGGTACATAGGCATAACGGTGCTTTCAGCTAAATGCTAACATTTAGGTAATGCAGGTAACATTACACCTTCTAATATTTAGCATTTGTAATGTTAACCATGTTCACCAACTTAGTTTTGTGTTTTAGCCTGCTAACGTGAGCTAATAAGCAATAAACACAGGGTCATGGTGGCACTAGAGGAGCAATATCAGTTGGATTTAAGGACTATTCATTGTCCAGCTGAAGCTGCACTCATGAGTGTGATATGGTGGACACTATGTCCTCCACAATAGGCATGGGCATTTTAAATTATTTCCATATTCGAGTACTCCTATTTGTTGATACACAAGTTTAATGTTTCATAGCTGGCATTGCATATTCATGTCTACTTTTTCTAAATAATTCCAAACCTTACTTTTATGCCTGGTCATCATTCTGTCTGTAACATTAGATGAGTGATGTGTGAATGAATGTTGAATGTCATCTGTGGCTGCACATGCGCACATCTAAATACCAGTATTCAAGACACTGAACAACTACTGACGTCCAAATGAGTTCTGGAGTACTCATGCCCATCCCTACTTCGCGTCAGCCTCTGCAGGGGTCAGCTGTCTGCAGGCGGAACCTGTCCGCACTGTCTGGTGTCATCTGCCAAACAAAAAGACCGATAGGAAAGGTCAGTGATGATGTCAGCTTCCCAGGGGTGGTGGGAAGCTGACATCGCTCACTTAAACACACACACATATTCACAGTCATACATGCTATTACAATTACTGAAATGTAAATAGGCTTGTTACTTTGCATGGAAATAGTGGACAGCCACAGTCTATTCCTTGGATTTTCCAGTTTGTGATCTAATGTCATCCGACCCTTGTGGTGCAGGACAGGCAGTGTGAGCTTACCTGTCTTTGTAATGTGTCAAATATTTTTTGAATATTTTTCTGCTGAAAACCTCTGTATATGGGTATTTATTAGTGTTGTTGTTTGATTCAGGTCCAAATCTGGACATTTTAGTGCAAAGCATTTAAATTCTACATATAGTGCATAACGACCACCCTCTACTGGTTGATACAAGGCTATTGCAGTTTAATGTTATTGTTGGCTGATCAGGAGGAAGGTGACATATGTGGTGGCAGCTTTTATCACCAACCAACCCCTGATTATATCAGACCAACGTCTCCCCTCTGCAGGCTGTGGCCTGCTACATAGCCTGAACCTCTACCACAGACACCAGAAACTGAGCCGATTGCTTAGCTAACGTTACAATACAAGTACCACACACAAACCTTTATGTAAATGTACTTCTAGTGACTGTCAAAGCTCCAGTGGACTGACTACTTTTCAGTAACCTGCACTTACACTGATTAACACACACAGGTGCATGCATGCACATACACCCAAAGAAACATTTACAAATATAGAGTAAATGTAAACATCTGTACAATCTTGACCTTGTCTTGACAGATCAGCAAAAGTGTGTACAGATGGAAATACACATATTACCAAAATCATTTACATCCATATACATACACTACATACAGTATTTGCACACATGGATACACACACATAGAAAAACATACAGGCAACAAGCAAATATGAGAAAACAGGCAAACTCACTGTAAATATACTCATACAGAATCAAGCACAAATTTTCAAACACACACACAAAGCTCTTGGGATTACTCCTGTCAGTCCTGGACATGGACCCAGTCGGATGTCTTGCTGAGACTCTATGGATGTTTTATAGGTCTCCTCCACAAATTGTTATGAATCTTTCATAAGGTTACATCTCATTATATATATGTGTGTGTGTGTGTGTGTGTGTGTGTGTGTGTGTGTGTGTGTGTGTGTATAAAGCACACACACACACACACACA
>NW_023339762.1:3274009-3295096 GCF_004916995.1 Morone saxatilis | reverse complement strand
TCTCATTATATATATGTGTGTGTGTGTGTGTGTGTGTGTGTGTGTGTGTGTGTGTGTGTGTATAAAGCACACACACACACACACACACTTCACACTGTGATTACAGAAGGGTTAGGAGTAATCTGATCACCTAAAACAAGGTAAAAGCCAGGTACTCCAAAATAGAACAAAAAAGGAAAGAAATCTTAAAATGATTACTATCATATTTGGGCTTTTATTGCCTTTATTTGATAGTGACAGCTGATGGCTGGAATCGAACTTGGGCCACTACAGAAAGGACTCCTTTGTACATGGGGTGCATGCTCCACCACATGAGCCACCTTAAAAACCCTTTTAGGTCATGGTTAAATCAATAAAAGAGGGAACATGTTTTGACTACTGTAGGTCTTCTTCTTATTATTCATATTCTTGCTTTGACCGACTACACATCGGGCCCCAACCAGTCACAGCTTTGTGTCTTTTATGCCAGGGATTGTCAATGTCAGTGTGAATGTATATACGCACAAACCAAACACTGGCTCTAGATATGATCTTTTAGGCTTTCGGTGTGTAAATGCCCTGGGAACCATTGAGTGTCATTTGACGGGTTCTGTTGTTTTACTTAATGTCTTGTAGAAAGGTGTATGTGTGTGCGAAGCATACATAGGCCTACTGTATTATGTGCAGATGGTGCCGTCACTCCCACAGGTGTGATTAATTTATTTATAATTGATGGTATGGTGGGTGATAATCAAATAATTACTTTTTTAGTTTTCTGAAAAGAAATACAGCGTAATTCCTGTGTTGCATCGCCATTCTTACAGTTTGTAGGAAAGAGTGCTCTGTGCTCTTATTGGTCAACACAATGGAACACATAATAATAATAATAATATAATGATAATTGATTGAATGTGATTATAATATGATAATATTTATAATATTAAATAATTATAATACAGTTTATTTATATCGTATCTTTCATACAACTATTCAACAACAGTTGTGCAAGTTATCAAACTTGGCAGGAGAAGGCTAAAATTCTGGCATTCTAAGAAAATCCTATACCTTTAGTTACAGTACTAGTTAGTTTTCAGATTAATATTTTAAATAAAAATTTATTATTTGTTTATAAATTTATGTATTCCCAAGTAGTATCTGAAGCAGTTCAAATGAGCTGTCACTTTTAATGCGTCCGTAATAATGATACAGTACAATAAAATAACACTGACAGCTGTCAGTACCTTTACTTAGATCAACAAGCAGGTTTTAACTGGTTATGAAACAGTCTAAATTTAATACTGATGCCTTCATAAGACCTATATAGACAAACAAGATCATCAGCGAGAAGACTGGCTATTTCTATGTTATTCTTTATGCTTGCCACAGGGTCGGATTCCCCTTGAATTCAGTGAAAGTAGGCAGTGGAGACAATCCAGAGGACTCCAGAATCAGCACAAATAAAGTTCCTCGCTGCTGCTTTATGTAAAACTTTGATTGTACTTTTACTTGTACATTTAAAGTGTGGTATTATTACTTACTGAACCCTTTAAATGAGGTTCAGTCTGTCTTATAACAATAGTCAGATCAGAACATTGAAAAAGGGTTTTGCTCGCTGTAATCATTCCTCCTGTTCATACCAGTTGTTAAAATGCTTCATATTTAAGTGGTGGGACAACATTCACACTCCTTGTTTCTAGTTACAGTAATTTTCTTATTTCCTTTGCCACCGACATACAGTATGAAACCTGTGATTTGGAGTCATGCATATATACCACATTGATTTATTTTAAGGGGCTGCAAGCCAAAAAGGCAGTAGAGCGCATTTCTGATCATAAGCTTTGTTACTGTTCCTTTTCACTTTCCAGCTGCCTTATTATTTCCACTGCACCCCACACAGGATTGAGCAGTATAGGCTATGATTACAGACCACAGGTGAGGTGGTGGGGGGAGTGGGTGGCTGTAGTGGGTGTGTCTTGATGAGGCCTGCTACTGTGGCATGATGTAGTATTCTTGATATGATGTGGCGCCATCTCATGGTAGAAAGCTGGTATAACTGCAGAGGCCTGACAAAAGATAAAACACTAAAGATCTTAACAGAAGGTGCTAAGAAGACGAGTTATATGTAGATTTTTTTAGAGTGCTAGTGTCTTATCCTCTGTTATCGTTGTTTTGTTCACATACAGTTGCGTCTTCAAGTGAAGGTCTGTGTTTAATATGTGCCAGATCTGGTACAGTGTTGAAGGCTGACAACCAGATGTTGTCTGTCATAACAAAAAAGCCCAGGAAACAGACCCAGGTGGCTCTAAAAAGCACCAGATGGAGATAAAAGTCGCCAACCAACAGCAGCAAACCAGGAATTATCCATAATGGCAGTGATAACTTTTGGACCTAAATCAGTCAGAATATCATCTGGATAACCGGGGGTGGTAATAAGACCAGAAACCACACTGCCAAAGATGTTCAAACTTGGATTTTTGTATATGAATCTATTTGTATTCTAACTTGTTAAGCCCTCAGTCTCCTCATTCAGAATAACTACTGCTTTGGGAGGTTATGATATTAGATAATAGCATGTATTTTACATCACAGTCTAGAATTTGGAGCAAATTAATTACAAGGCAAGTATGTAATATTTGCTTCGTGGCTATATAATACAATGTCTAAAATGAAACCTGTAATCCCGCCGGCGGAAACACCCTTTGTGTCTTGCATGATAACCAAATACTTGTGTAGTAGTGTGTTTTGTAGCTGAATTTGAATATTCTTATCTGTGTAACGTGGTGCTGATACTGTATACCCATAACAACTTTTATTGAACAGCTTCTGCTCTGTGTGGGAACTGAGGACGTGTCAGCGGGCCATCTGGAGAGTATTACAATAAAAAACTGCAGGATTGACCAATAGGGTATGAACTATCTTGGTTGATCCTACTGCAGCTCACTGTCTCTCTCCCTTTTCTTTTGGTTTTCTCTGTTGTACTTCAAATACACAAAACTCCAGAGAGGGGAAGGGTGGGAGAGAGACAGCCAGAGAGACTGGGAGAGAGAGAGGGGATGGGAGGGACTGTGGGTGAGGTTTACTTGGATCCAAATCTACTAGAGCAACAACTGATTGGAGACACAAGACAGAAAGTTCTGGAGCAACAACTCTAAGCAAAGCAGGAGGAAAAAAGATCATTCAGCCGTTTACAGACCATCAAAGACTACTTTCAGCACAGCGAGACTGTCCATGACTGAAGCCATATGGATTGATCTTTTTCGTTTTTTCCTTTGGCTTATTTTCAGAGTGGGGGACTGTTTTAGTGGATTGTACTCTGCAAGAGAACTTCCTGTAGAAAAATACAGGAAAAGCTCTCATTGTCACTGACAAAGCATTTCAGACACAGACATAGTGAAGTTGTTACTGTAGAAGCAGTGTTTCCGTGCTGAGTTGTTGACAGAAGTGCTAGAAATGTCTGGCAGAGTGCTTCCTGTCCTTCTCCTATCTCTCTATCTGACTGTGGGTTCAGTCCAGAGTCAGGGTTCGTCCCAGGATGCCTTTATAATCCAGTACCTGGAAAGGAGATTGGCTCAGATGGAGGTAAGTGCTTGCCGCACTTCTGTTTGACATCAGGTACCTGCATCCCTCAGAGCACTACAACCTCAACCCTGTTAACTACTGCTTGCAATGTTACTCATACATGACCCTAAATATACAGTATATTCTACTATCTTGTACTGCATAAAATTTTCAGCTTTTCTTGCTATGATGTTAGAAATATCAGACCTTAAAATGAGCAGGTATAGAGCAGAATATCACGTTGTGTTTTCACCATACTCAGATTACATGGATGCCAAAGCTCTGGCAGCATCTCAACTGACTGATTTGTATAATGTCTTCCTGTGGGTATCTGACTGAGTCAACATCTACAAATATGTTAGTCATCTGTAGAGATACAGTATACTGTAAAGCTCAGTGAGGTAATGTACTATGATGTAGTTCATTTCAGAGCACTCTCAGGTACTAGCGTAAACATCAGAGGTTGTTAATGCTGCTGTTAAGCAAAACATTAAAACATTCAATAGAAATATCTAAATGTGGCATTAGAAATCAATAAATTGTTCTAAAATCTTCAGAAAAATATGTTTTTAAATTGAACTTAAGCCTATCACTTAGTCTTATATTACATTTAACAGCATTTGCTACCAGATAGGCTGCCCAGGCATTTTTTCTGCCAGCCCATGCCATCCATCTGTTTCAAAAGCTGAGTTTAATGGAAAACTCCTTTTTTTTTCCTGACTTAAAGTGAGTTAGCTTGCTGAGCAGCAACCAAAGACAACAATGCTAAAATGTAGTTTAACAGTTGCACAATCAGGTAAGCATAATTACTGAACTGACTCACTATATGTATACTGCAATATCTAATTAAATTTGCTAACATTAGCTTACGTTATAGCCACTACAACCTACTAGACATGCAAGATAGCAAGTAGAGCAAGTAGAGCTTGAGCAGCAAAACTGCTGAGGCGTACTGAAATGAGCAAGAGTGTGTTTTATTCTTTATGAATTCACCAATGTTGAAGAATGTATTTCTTCTTTCAAAAGGCACATGTTCTTGATTTAACTCTGTATCTACAACACATGTTCTCTGTTTCACTGATATCAGGAGCGTCTGAATCATTGCGAGCAAAACACAGTGGGTGTCACCCAGAAGACCTATGACCTCTCCTCTGAAATCAGGGGTTATCTTTCCACTCTCAGCGTTGTAAGGTAGGCCTGTCTGAATAACATTGGCCCTAAATGGACAATAGTAACAAGAATGGATGAATGAAATAGTATGTGACTAAATGAAGGAACTTCAGAACTGAAGTGTTTTGCTCCACAGATCGGAGGTGAAGAGCCTGGTGGACAGTGTGTCTGTGCGAGTAGACCGGGTGGAGAGAGAGTTGGAATATCTTGAGAACAAGATTCCCACCCAGTCTGACATCGAGATGGAGGAGGCGCTCCTGGAACAACAGATAAAGGCTGCAGAACAGGACCTGCAAAAAAAGAAAGCCAAGATCAAAGTGGAGAAGGGTAGGAAGTGTGTGTGTAGAGTGTACAGAGTGTGTGTGTGTGTGGGTGGGTGGCACTGATGATTACTGCATTTATCTGTCTAGTGGGGTTATGTATTAGTGGAGGGAAAAAGAGAAAGATATTAAAAGTTAAGGGGCAAATAATCGAAGCCAGACAAACAGAAACAGGCTTGTACTGTACGTAATGTTGTGCTGTACTATTCAATAAAAATCCATTCATTCGTGGCCTTTTCTCCAACATCTCCAGACTGCAGCACTGCCCTGAGTCAAATCAAGTCTCTCAAGATTGTGAAGAGGACAGGAGATACCTCTGGTTCCTGGTTCAAGGACCCCTCTGAAGGATCAACTAAGGTCTGTTCTTTTTAAAGATGATGTAATTACAGTAATTAGAGAAGTGTTTACAGTGGAGAAACAGCTGTGTTTCTTTCTGGGCAGCAGACTGTGCTTATCTTCCTCTCAGCATGGGGCTGCCGATGGACGTTCACTGACCTTTTCTCATAACATTAAAAATGAATTGTTCTTCACCCTGGATCACATTACATACACTCTTTAGCAGTTATATTTAGTTTGGAATGATTGCTGACATCGTGGTTTTGCCCATATCCACCACCACAGCCCACATTTAGATGTTTGAGCTTCACTGTACTCTGTAGAACTTTAAAAGTTATTTTAACAAAAAATATTGTTAAAAAAAGCAACACTTACTTAGAATTTTATTTTTTTTAAGGATTTTAACATGGAAATTGTACTTTTTGCACATCAGACGCACATTATGATCCAAGCAGACTATTTGTGTGTGTCTGAATACATGTCTGGAGGGGATCTTATCAATATCAGGTTTTTGTGTCAGTCCATCAGAATCAAAGAGTAATGCCTCCTTTCTAGATTTTGCATATATCACAATGGCATTTATCAGCAAGAGAGAAATCTAATCTGAAAGAAGAGTCGCTGATTGCATAAATACCACAGATTAAGAAAATCATTATATTAAAGCCAAGAATAAAACAACAATGCTGAATTGCACAATATTATTTTTACTCACTTCTCGACTGGTCACATCTGTAAATCTTTCAGGTCTATCTGCTCAGTGGAATTCGTAACAACACCCTGCTGGAGTATGTTTCTCTGCAGAGTTTCACAGAGAGGACTACCACTCCACCAGCTAAGGTGGTGCAGCTGCCTTTCCACTGGCAGGGGACAGGTCATGTGGTCTATAATGGATTCCTCTACTGCCACAAGGCGGACACACCCAACCAAATACTAAAGGTGTGTGGCTGAACTAATCAAAGCCCAATATTTTATATTTGTGTTTCCCATCAAGGCATTTCATTTGCACTATGTTTGTTAGATATAAAAGGGTTGAATTGATTGCAGTCTGTTGATTTGACTTCATGCTGAATTAAAACTGCTGTGGAGCTTTTGGATGGAGACTGAGTCCAGATCACTTTAGAGAAGCTTAGTCATTGGGGAGTAGATTTTTGTCCTATTTCCTTCTCTGTTCTGTGTTAGCTGAGGTCACTGAGCTAATGCTGCCAAAAGAAACAATTTTGTTCCAGCAAAATGAGCCAACTTTTCTCAGGGTACTTTTTGTTAGAGCACATGTAATTGCTACAGAACGTCTATTGAATGGATTGCCATGCAATTTGGCACAGATATTAATGTCCCCCTCAGGATAAATTATAATAACTTTGGTCATATTATACCTTTTCATATTTTGCCATCAGGAAGTTAAAATTTGAATTTGTCCAATACTTTGGTTTATGACCAAATACCTGCAAGCGTAATGACATTCGCATCAGCCTTAGCTGTACTTTGTATTTAGTGGCAATTTTAGCAAGCTACTAAACTAAGATGTTGAACATGACAAACCCTTACCTGCTAAATATGCATGTTAGCATTGTTTTGTTGAGCATGTTAGCATGCTGACATTAGCATTTCAGCCTCACTGAGCCACTAGCATGGCTGTAGACTCTTAGTCCTATTTGTACAAATCCAAACCATGTGGTTACAACACGTCTGACACCAATATCAAAACTATAACGTGTATAATGTTCCTACATTTGTCATTTGTCTCTCTGTTTCCATCACATAAAGGTAGACCTGTTGAATGGAACAGTGGTGGACAGTACACTGCTACCAGGAGCAGGCCGTCTACCAGTATACAGTCTGAACCCCAACACCTACTTAGACATGGCTGTGGATGAACTCGGCCTCTGGGTCATCCATGCTGACCCTGAGTACGGAGGAAACCTGGTCATTACTAAACTGGACAAAGGTAGAGCATACCACCCCTAGGTTTATACATACATATATGTAAGAAACGTAACCTGGCCTATACTGTTTTGTTTTTTGTTTCTACCTCAGGAACTTTGGCAGTAGAATATACCTGGGATACACAGTGTAGAAGCCGTGATGCTGAAGGAGCCTTCCTAATATGTGGGACCCTCTATGTTGTCTACAACACACGCTATGGAGGACGCTCCACCATACAGTGTCTCTATGACATCCATGACACCATCCACAGGTTGAACTACACACATTATAACCTGATACAGCCGCCTACACACTCACAAAAACACGCACCCTCTAAATTAACCATCCACATGTGCATGCACAGAAAAACAGAAAACGGTTTCAGTTAAATGTTCAATCAGAAGAGACTTTTTATCCAGATTCACACAGACCTTTTGCATTCACATCATTAAGCTTTTCACAGCTGAAGCGATCTTTAAATTTGATTAAACATTTTCTCTCTTCTGTACCATCCATCTGCAGTGATGAGAGTCCCGTGATGTTCTTCCCAAAGCGCTACACCAGCCACAGCAGCATCCACTATCACCCTGGAGACAAACAGCTGTATGCCTGGGACGACGGCTACCAGACAATATACAAAGTGGAGACACGCAGACATGACCAAGTCACTGCCGAATGAAGATCTACAGCGTTCGCCCTTTCAAAACCTGTGTTATCAATCCAAAGTTATGCAATAAACATCACTTATAATAGCATCAGTTAAGGAAAGTTATTGATGAGTAGTTTATAATCTGCTGTTGTTCAGTATAGTGATCCTTTGCTGGCAATGGATGCTGCCTTTATCGCTCTTAATTATTACAGACATAAAGTCCAACCAAAGGCATTTTATACATTATGTAGGCTTTATACCTTGTATCACCACAATAAAGCACATTTAGGTGTCACATGTATTTTCTTTAACTTGCCCTCAATGAGTGATTTACAGTTTTTAGGCTAAGATAGACTATGGAAAAGCTGACTCATCAGATAAGCTGTTATCACATTTTTAACACACCTGTCTCACATTGCAAAATTGGTCTGGCCCATACACTCGGGCCAAATACAGCAATGAACTGTGGTCCACATGTGGGCCAAATAGAGACATTTGGTCCATGACATAGCCATATCTTAGCCAACTGTATGACCATAGCTGCCCTGTTCTGGTCCTGTGTTGGGCCACACAGGTGTTCAGTGTTCAGTTCTAGTGTTTACTGGCTAAATGTGCTTATTTGACTTTATGTCTACGCATTACTACACATACAGTGCTGACTGGGGAGGAGAGGAAGAGAGGAATGAAGTGGAGGAAGGAGATGAGGAGAGGGGAGAAAAGAAGGAACTATAAGAGAAGAGAGGAAGAAACTTTGAAAAATCAGTATTTGTTTATAATACTGTCTTTGACACATTATTCATTTTGGCAAGTGTCTGTATTAATGAAGTGTCTTAGTTAAGGTTTTTAGCTGACATCTGGAGCCAGTGCTGAAACCTGTCTGGTCCAACACAGGGCTAGAACAGGGCCATCTATGATCATACAGTTGGCTGAGATATAGCTATGTCTATATATATGTGGCTACCAGATCTGGCACACATGTGGACTATAATTCATTGCTGTATCTGGGGTCTATGTGGACTGTGTGTGTGGCCAGACCAATATTGCTATGTGTGTATAGTATATGAAGTTATTGTGGCTTTGCCTGGATGACTCACATGTGTATGACCTATAATACACACATATATACCTGTACACTTATCTAGCCACACCCACATATGCACACACAGAGAAACATTTAGGCTGACTGAGCCTATAGGTAATATATAATCTGGCTAGGTAGTTTTTTGGATTGCGTGTTATGAGATTTAAATTAGCGAAGAGATGTGAGGTAGTTTGGAAGCTTTATCTTTACCTGCATATAAGAGGATTATTCCTCCTTACACTGATTATGATACAGAAAGTAGTGATGATGACTATGGAATTTGTCATCAGTGATAATGCACACTGTGATCAAATAGGGGTTTACTGTGAAGTGATGATGAGGCAGCACGGTAGTACTGATGTCAGGGGGGAGTGACTCACAGGGTTCCCCCCATGTTTTATAATTTACATTTATAATGACAGCATAGTCAGAGACACATGTAGTTATAGAGAGATCTAATATCTGCATTTAAAACAACACTATGATTTATCCTCATCCTGCCGACTGGGATACCCACAGACCCAATACTTTTTTCATATCTCACAGGTGCTTCATTCATTCATTCATTCATTCAATCATTCATGTGTGTTCTTACTGACTTCACATGATTGTTTTCTTTTTCTGTTTCAATTCGTGCATTATTAAAATACCAATGTATTGGTGATCCGGGGGACACCAAAAGCACCCAATTTTGCTAATGCAGTTTTAATAGATGGAACTATTTACTGAGTCCATGTTTGAGTTCCTGGTTGCCATGGGTCCTACTGTCTATAGCAGGGGTCACCAACCTTTTTGAAACTGAGAGCTACTTCATGGGTACTGAGTCATACGAAGGGCTACCAGTTTGATACATGATACACTCTTCTGAAATAATAAATTTGCTCAGTTTGCCTTTAGTTATATTTATTATTAAGATTATGATACTCATCTATGTGAAGACACTGATCACGTTAATGACTCTCACAATAATTATCAACAATGACTTAACAAGATGGGAAACAGAAAATATTAATATTCCAATTTTCATTTTTAGAAACAGGCCTGAGGGCTACTCATGTGGTCCTTGGGGGCTACCTGGTGCCCGCAGACACCGTGTTGGTGACCCCTGGTCTATAGGATCACACATTATCAGAGAGGTAGGGGCACTTAATTCAATTCAAGGCATGGGAAACATACATTTAGATTGTGAAATTAAGTGTAAAGTATATTTATATAAGATTTAGTAAGAAAAGAAACTTTAAGAGTAGTTAAAAAACACATGTCAAGTAAGAACCTTTTTAAATGTACGTGTGTGTGTCTAAGTTAGGTCACTCACTGTCCTTCAGGTTGTGGCATGTATAACTTTCCTGAAATAATAATAATATATATTTTGAGATTACATTAATGAAATAACTAAAGTTTAATTTCATGTTATTGTGGTTGATAAATCTGTATGCCAGTCTCTCTCTCTCTCTCTCACACACCTAATATTCTTGTTATTTAACTTACAGTTAAGTTAAGTTAAATAACAGTTTTGATGACCATGATGGAGCTGGTGCCAGGTTGTAATGTATGTATCTTGTTTCGCTTTTCGCTCAGCGCTGTCCGCAGCTGGCTCCTCTTTGTTTAACGGGCTCTGATTCATCCCGCCCATTTTCAGTTGGTGGTGACGTAAGAAAGGGGCGGCTCAAGGCTGACCGTTGAGTTTGACAGCAACGGCTCAGCTCACGGGGCATTGTTGACTGCTGAGGTGTTTTTGAAACTGCTCAACCGGCTGCCTTTTACAACTATGAGGAGGAGAAGCGGTAGTAACGCCAGCAGGAGAAGCTCAACGATTAGAAGACGCAGTGAGAACCTGCGTTTCGATGAATTCGGCTTTGCTCTTACTAAACGAAAGGACCAAAAACTTCATCACCGATGTCATGATTACAGGTGCGGGACTGGGTAACTCCTGAAAACTAACGTCAGCTAACGTTAATAACTCGACATGCCGTGACTCTGGGCATTTAAAGTTCCCGAGGAAAGTTAAATTAACGCTAACTTTTTTTTATTCCTCATACATTATTGTGTTTCATTTTATTCTTTTCACTCTTGTTACCGTTAAGTAATTACAAAAACGTCGTTAAAACGGTGTCAGTGATATTCAAAGCGCTGTTATGCCTAACTTATGTTAAACTTAACGTAACGTTATATTAGACTGCTGTGTCGGTTGAAGTGGTGTCTTGTTAAGTATAAAAGTGAACCAACCATTTGGTGACCAAAAAATGCAATTAAAATAAACAAATTATGCTTAATGGTGCTTATTTAACGTTACTTGTCAGATTTGACAAACCTTTGAGACACAATTTAGGTATTAGTACCGTTAATAGAAATGTGTCCACTGATATTGCTTCACAAATTCATTCTTTTAGGTGGATAAGTCGCTCCAGCATGTCTAACTGTAGTTAGCTTGTGTATACTGTTAACCCTAAAGCTGTAGAGCAGAGCCCACACACACACACACACACACACACACACACACACTGTTTGCCTTTACAGAAAGTGTGAATATGAGCCTGATTTGAATAAAACTGTTGAATGAGTCTGAATCCACGTCGTTGTGTTGTCTGTCAGCTACCCCCAGCTGAGCTCGGTGAGGGTGAAAGAGCTGTGTGAGCTGCTCAGCTACTGGAATGGAGCCAGCTTTATCTGCAAGAGCCAGGTGAGACGTGTCTCCAGCGTTGTTAATAATCTACCCTCGTGTTTTGAACCATGCAATAGTTGTAAACGCACATCTTGCTGCTCCCTCACACTCTTAATTTGTTTTCAGATTGAGCGATTTATCAGGATGGGTATTCCTCCAAGCCTGCGAGGTAGAGTGTGGAAGTGTCTTCTCACCCTTGACAGCCTGAGAGAAACCAGTGACTTTAACTACCAGGTAAAGCACAACGAGACGTGAGACGTACTCCCTTGCGAAATTACACTGTGAGTTTGGAAGTGGGAACAGAGTTTTCTCAACAGTGCCAAAAGATAGGGATACGTTATTGGTTGACATAACAATAATCATTTATTTGGAATTCTTATGCAAGAACAATTGATAGACTTTATGTTTTATGGAAGCCAAAGTATGGTTGAAGTTTCTTTGTGAACATATAAAGAGTCAGACCTGTTGTTTGTTGTGATATCCGTTAGATTTGGTCATATCAGAGCCATGGAATATTAAACCATCCGTCTTTGCTCACTCTGGCGTTACCTCTCTTGTAAGTGTGTAAAAACTACAGGTTATGAACTAATTTTTAAAATTCAAAAATGCAGTATTGGCCACGAGAAGCAGGTAATTATCGGTTATTGTGTCGAATCAATATCGTGCATCCCTACTACACTACCAGATATGTTTTTGGATTTCTTCTACCTAACTTTTTATACTGTTATACTTTTACTCACTTGGTTTTATTAAGGAAGTGATTTCCAGGATTAAATTATTGAAAAAAAAAAAAAACACACACAGAAAACTGTATTGTTTTTTTAACAGCAATCTTTTCATCATTTTCAAAAGAATTCTTTAACATGTCAATGTCAATATAACATCAGCTACAACTCTGCGACTGCAAGTTGGAAATCATTCTACTGTTCTATTCAGAGCTGAATTTATCATTGATTTATCACCTTGAGTCTTTCCAGCCATTGTTTTAGCAAAAATAGCAAATAATGAATGACAAACATTCCTTTGTTTCAGCTTCTCAGATGTGAGGATTTGCTGCATTTGTTTGTTGCATTTTTGTCAGCTGGATATTTCTTTTGGGTTTTAGACTGTTGATCAGACAAAACAAGACATTTGAAAACATCAGCTTGTGTTCTGCTTTTGACAATTCAATTGAATTAGTCAAAAGAATAGTCAGCAGATTAAATGAAAACCAAACGTGTTGGTTGCAGCCCTGGTCCTTTTGTATAAGAACTGGTGACTTGACCAATAATGCAATACAATATACAATTAGGCAATGAATCAGTTAGTCACTGGACAGATGAGCCAACACAAATATGTCAGTATTGTAATGGACATTTTCATTATTTTCTGACATTTTATAGACAAAATGATTCATTGATTAATAGAAAAATGAATGTGCAGATTTAGTAAATTGAAAATGGTAGTTAGTTAGTTAAACTGACAAGTGTGTAATCGAAGTAAACAAGACACTCGACACAGGATTGACCTTTCAAAGCAGGAGTACAATGGTAGGATGCTTCAATGCCTCGTTTCAACATGACCACCTCAAGGGAGGCCTCAATATGTCACTCTTGTATCAGAGAGGGTTAAAAGCAGAGCTGTAGACTCTGTTTCACTTGATATAATATAACTTTTATTGAACAATATCAAAGACAACAGTGAGACCATTTGTACTTGTCTTGCCTTGAGCCTTCCTGTAAGTGCAACACCAGGAATTGGCAAGGAGATGTCGCCATTTTGGCTCAGCGCTTCAGAAAGCTCCATTTGCCCCACCGCTACTCGTTACTGTGATTTCATTGTAGTTGAACTAATCCAGGTTGGCTGTATATTTAGTCGCTGCCTAACCAAAGCAGCTTATGAGTGATGAACCCTGCCTCTTACTCTGCCGTTCATTCAGCAGAAGTGTTATTGATTGATTTCCATTGTGTCGGGCTTTCTCCAACAGAAGTGCTTGTCAGAGGTGCGAGGGCCCTTGGTGGACTTGGGAGTCAGTGAGTACGGCATCCTGTCGGCAATTGCCACACTGAGCGACACCCAAAACGACCTGGATTTGAACCATCAGCAGTCCTCCAACTGCCCCGAGCCCCGATACTCTGTAGATGACATCACACTCTTCAGACAGATTGCCCTGGACCTCCGTAAGCTCAAACAGTGGAATTAAGCTCTAGGCTCAGTGTGTGCATGTTGAATGTTTTCAGTTGAGAACATGGCTACATATTTTGACTCATGTTGAGGACTGAATTTAAAACAGATTATTTAGTCCTCAAAATGTTGTAAAAACGTGTTGAATTATACTTTTAGTATTGCTTCTTGTAGAGCATTGCACAATGAATGTACCTCTCTTCTGTACTGCACCATGTATAGGGTTACGATTGAGGTTTTGTTATTACCAGAGAACAGCATTAGAAATTGATGTAAATAAAAAGAGACCCGGGGAACACCAGGTATAATTAATCTGACCTGTTCCATAGAGCGTTCCTTCCCGACCCACCGCTCTCTGATGGGGGAAAGCCCAGAAGCCATCGAGGGTCAGGCGAAACTCTTCAGGGTCCTCATCGCCTATGCCAAATACAGCCCGCAGGTTGGATACAGTCAAGGTAATGGACTGATTGTACTCATTTATATAACACCTGTGGGACTGTAAGAATACTTTGAAAACGGTATGAAGTGCTCCCTCTTTTTTTGTCTTTCTTTGCTTCCCAGCAAAAGATATTGTAGTGATTATCATCAGGTTGTTGGCGCTGTTTTAAATCCCCAGGGGGAGGACATTTATTATCATTTGAGCTTAACATTGTGTTCCCACATCATCATGTGTAATTTCACACACTGTTTCAGTAACTTGGTGCAAATAGTACATAATGCAGTACATAATGTGACCACTTGATGGAAGCAGAGGACTATTAAAATAAGGAGTAACAGCATCATGCTCTTTTTTGCTCAGGAAATGTCAGTGAAATCCTTTTCACATTATTAATTTATTTATGATGATTTAGATTTTTTTAAATCAGATTTATTAATAAAGGTGGAATTTGGATGAAAAAACCAAGTGGAAATCAGATTGTGAAAATGTTATCAGCACAAGCATTTATGACTTTTGTTTTTACGGAACTATAGATAAAAAGCAAGTCTTTTGTGTTTATCCCCATTTTCCTTTTAAGATATTAGCTTAAGAAACAGAAACATACTCTGAGCTGTTTATTGTAAACAGTTGTCCTATTCATAAAGGAAGTTTGATTTCAGAGGATAAAGAATCTGGATGAAAGTCATTCGTTGGATACCAGACATATTTGCTAAGAGATTACATATATGTATTTCGTTTTTTTGCATTTTTTGTGACAGTTTGGCGCACCAGTAGGTGGAAATGTCAAATGAAACTTCCTTCTCTTCATGACTAATATCCCATCTATGGTTTACAGTTTCCACTTCCCAGTGATACTTCTCTGCATTATAGTGTGTCCTTCTCTGTATGCTGCTTCCATGGGAAACATGCATTAGTTAAGATGAGGACAGATATGCATAGGTTGCTATACAAATCATATTAAGGTTATGCTCTTCCATCCTGCTTAGCTGTGTACACTGCTGCTGCTCCACTAAACTAGTTTAGATTTCTCAGATGTTTGATAAAACATGTTCAGTCCTATATCTTCAATGTTTTTACTGTAGTGTATCAAACATCCATACCCCATACTTTAGGAAATGCAGTATTTATGTATTTCTGTGTGTGTGTGTGTGTGTGTCACAGGGATGTCCTACATAGCTGCGGTGCTGCTGATGCAGTTAGGAGAGGAGGAGGCGTTTTGGGCTTTGACTGCCTTGTTGGGTAAACCCAAATATCTGACCGAACTTTTTGACCTCAGCCTCAACAAGTAAGAATGGGCTTAAAGTATATAATAAATGAAAACATACATTTGAATGATACATCTAAATAAAATGTACTGTAAATATTCTAAACTGATTGTACAGACATTTTTTGAAGTACCACAAAGTACTGAATATAATGTCCTTTTAAATTGACTTTATTAAACATTCAGTGATTTGTACACAATTAAGGTAAATCGGGGCAAGATACGTTTTGTTATTTAATCTTTTATGGTGTTTTGTAATATAAACTGCAGACATATCCTAATTTGGAGCAATGCAACATGTGGCAACATAACTTTTGCATGGGGATCAGAAAACTCTTGCACTATAATTTGCGTATACCGTATATTCATGTTAAAAATCCAGAAATACTGAATTTCTGCAATTGCATCTAAAAATTGGTTCAACTCAAATTGGTCACTGAAACAAACTGTCTGTGTAATTCCCAAATTCTGTATCTGTTTTCCTGGAATTGGTAATCTGGCACAGCTACACTAAACTAAGCAATGCTGTTATTTTTGATCTAATCAGAGTCCAGCATCAGGTGAAGGTGTTTGACCAGTTCCTGAAACACAGGAAGCCACAGCTCTCTCAACACATGGTGAGTGCTTCATTTCCAATCAGATCTTCACTCAGTAGGTTTGTACATTAAAGGAGAAACCTGATGATACACTTCAATTCTCTGTAAAATGACACGCTGACTAAGTGACATGCAGGCATGAATTTCAACATGGTGCTGATCATGAGCGACATTAAAAATGGTAGGAAAGTATGGAATTTCTGGAGATGCTCAAAGGGAAAACGCTTCTGAAAATCAGAATGACAAGAAAGATTGTCTGTGTGTATGTGTGTGTGTGTGTGTGTGTGTGTGCATTTGTGTTTCAGGCCAGATATGTCCAAGTGATGAGTAGTTCATCTGTGAGGTAGAGGCCACTGTAATGAATCCATCAGCAACAGGGCCTCTTCTGTCATTCATGCATTAGGCTCTAGGCTTGTCATGTTCTGCAGTATTACTGTTTGCACGCATGCCTACCACTATGCCATTTTCTTTCTCCTTTCCAACTGTTCTAAAACTATTTTCATTTAGTGAACCTCACAGCAGACATGCAGCCCACTCTTTGCAGCTACAGAAATGGAGTGACATATTATACAAAAAGATGTTATCACTTTATCAGATTTGTTTGCCATAGGCAAATGTGGAAGTGGAGTTCAAATTACCATGAAAGAGCTAAATGCATACAACCATGGGCAGAAGTAATATGGCATAAGCCAAAATTGAGGACTTGTTTATTTACGAAAGATTGCAAATGTGAAAAACTATAATTAGTCTAAATGTAGGAGAACACTCTGTGTATACATAAGCTGTGTTATATTGCCATTACACATTGAAACTGGAAGATACAGATTATTATTATTATTATTATTATTATTATTATAGGTATTCATGGTTGACATAGGATTAATTCTACTGACTTTGGTGAGTCCCTGACTTTTCCTCTAGTGTCATGAGGTTTGTGGTTTTCCATCTATTGGATAAAGTATGGTGCAGATACTCATTTCTTTTTTTCGATTTAGCACCATCATCAGATTAAAGTTCAAATGTGTCCAGTACTGTGTTTAAGACCAAATGCCTACAAAACTAATGACATTCCCATCAGCCTTGGCTGTATTTTGTGTCTATGCTAATTACCAAATGCTAGCATGCTACCATGGTAAACACTGTACCTGCTAAACATCAGTGTGCTAACATTATCATTGTCAGCATGTTGGCATGTGTATGTCTGCATTTAGGTCAAAGGACCACTATGTCCAAGCAGAGCCTCACCGAGCCGCTAACATGGCTGTAGATAGAAGGCACTGCTATACTCAATCAGAACCGATTCTCAGCCATGTTGCTGTTGCAACTTAGTTCTCCTCTGTTTAAAGTCTTCTGTCCAAGTGTGTTTGCACACCGATGCATTCACTGCTACCGTTTGTGCTGCTCAAGTGTCTTTGAAGGGATTGTTATACTTCACGTCGACTCAGCAGGTCTGGGAGTAAAGCTGCCCTTTTGGAGCCAACACACACATATACATACACACACACCACAGGAGTTTATTGTAGGCACAATAGTTTTACCCCTTTACAGAAAAAGCCTATTAGAGATCAGTGGTCAGCATTTCCTTTGTAATAGAGCTGTTCAGCAGAGTTAAGGCAAGCGAGCTGTAAGCAGATTTTTTTTACTTGTGTTGTACCCAATCTGAGAAAACAGAGACTTAATGCATTTTGAATGCCAGGCATCAACATGAATACATGCATACATAATATTTGGATCTTATTCTGTAAGACGTATGTCCAGTGTTACAAGCAGTGGACTTTAAACACCAGAATTAGTTAAAAATGAGAAATGCATTGTTGGGAAGCTAATGGTTGTTAATAAGTGTGTGACACTATTTAAGAAATTCCATTCAAGAAAGTGCATACATCGTGGATGGAGATCAGTAATGGAGCATAGCTGACAGAAATTGGCAGTGAAGCAAGTCTTGAATACAATGTTTGGTTATGCCAAATCAACCCTCCCTATTTTCCCAACCTCCCTGCAGGAGTCAGTAGGAGTCTTATCAGTCTACTTTGTGATGCCATGGTTCCTCACTCTCTTCTCATCCCTACCCTGCTGGGACTCTGTCCTGGCTGTCTGGGATCTCATCATTCTGCACGGTGTGTACACATGTTTATGCATGCACAAATGTATAAGCAAGCAGATGAAACACACTGAAATGATGTAGATTTATCATTTACTCACATTCACTTAATGTGGAGGGGGCAATAAAATATTTCTAGTAAATAGTCTTCAGTGTCCAAGACAATAGTTATCTTTTTATATTATTATTATTATTATTATTCTTATTATTATTATTATTATTATTTATGAATGTGGGCATCATTGTATTTATTCTACTTCGTTTAAGAATGCTTGATTCTGATTGGCTGGGAGGAGGGCATTAACCCGGCATATTGCCCGCTGACTGAGCACAGCGTCATCTAAGTAGATCAATATGCCGCTTGTATTTTTTTTCAATCAACATACATTCAAACCCAGAGTGCATTGTAAAAATAAACACCTTGTTTAAAAAAAGTTTCTAAAAAATGTGTCGGAAAATCTATCGGAGGGGCTCCCTCAGTCCGACTACATTGTTTCGCCAAGCGAGATACATGCGCAACTACGTTTCTAACTAACGTTAGTGAATCAAGAATGGCAGCCTTGTGTGGTTGCGCTATAGAAACGAATTAGCTTACAGCTGACGCCTAACGTTATTCACCGTCGTTCTAAAGGGGACTACTTTTTTGAGGGAGATGCTCCACACAGAGTATAGCATTTTAATAAGCAATGCAATACGAAATATTAAAAGTATTTAATTTTTTAATTATGTTGGCAAGTAAGAAGTAGAATAAACGGGATAATCACCTCAAGGCCGGGCAATAAACAGTTTGATATGCCCGGCTGGTGGACGGCTTACCGCCCGAGACGAACTGTTCATTGCCCGGCCTCCCTGTGATTATCCCTTACTTGGTCCAGTGTCAGGGGAATGATCATTATGTTATAAGTGATAACTTGCAACATTCATTGTTTTTCATCTTTTCTATCTTATCTACTTTACACCTACTTTGTATTAACAAAGCATACAGCAATCATGTTTGGAAATCCCACTGTTCCTCCTCAGGCCTATCAGCTGTGTTCCGCACGGCTCTGACCATCATTGAGCTGCTGGAGCCCCGACTGCTGGACCTGCATGATGAGGGAGCAGTGTTACCCCTGCTGTTGAGAGTACCTGTTGATGTGTAAGTAAAGTCAAGCTGAATATGGCTTATGACACTTCTTATATTCATCCTCACATAGTTGTGTGGCTGTCCATGATCCACATTTTGTTTAGCACAAAATAGCATCAAATATGTTGTCGTACATCCATGAATATTGTCCCAGACCACCCTCGTAATTGTGCTGAAAGAGATGGATCCCTCTGAAGAATGCCCCGCACAGTTCTCAGAGCTGAGCGCTCAGTTTTAGACTTTTCCCTAAATAAAACTCCATGGCAGCTCATGAATATCAATCAGCTCATCAGGACTGGACATGTTTTGACACCAAACATTCCAGGAAAAGTAGAGTGTCATTGTTTTGCTGTGGTTGTTTTTGTACATGTTTGGATTAAACATCCTTTATGCTAAATTAGTTTCTTCAGTGGCAGCCCATGCTGCTTTCAGTTGGACCCCTCTGTCCGTCTTTCACTATGTTGAATATAAACGTCACATGCCGACGGACATGTTTTGTTGACATGGAGCTGTTGTTATGGCAACTCAGCAGGGTCACTGGGTTTGTGTATACAGCCTCTCTCTGTGTGTGTGTGTGTGTGTGTGTGTGACAGACTGGTGCACAGTGATTAATAAAATCCAGTTTATCATATTTGTTTTAATAGATAAGCTCCCTTCAACTACTTAAATGTCACACTTGTGTGCTTCTCATTGTAAAAAAGGTCCCAAGTTTGTTTACATTGGACTAAGATCTGTGCAGTAGACTCTGGATAAATGGAGGCTACACAGCCAAGTAGTTTCCATAAACGTAGCTGTGTCACAGGCAGTGATAAAGCACTTTATCATGAGCTAGACGGGGGAGAAGTTGTGCTAGGTACGCACCAATGACTTGCAAAGTGGATTATGAAGGACAAATCTTTAGGATTATTATAGAGAACAGCTAAACAACTGTTTGACCATTTTTAATGCTTTATTTGCAACATTTTACATCTAGCTTTTATTACCATCTATTGCCACAGATGGGTTGGGTTAACAGTAAGCTTTTATTCCTGTGCTACAAGGAAAGATACAGCTCTTCCTGATCCATGTGTGAACCTCTTCTTGTGTTTGTATATGCGTGCATCAAGGGCAGCACTGACAGTCCCATTTTGTTCTAGCTCTGGTGTACAGTGGGCAGCCTGCCATCACGTCACATTGAGAAGTCCTTGTTGGCTGCTTGGCATCATTATGAAAGCCTGGTCAGAAGTCAACACTAAGTGGTCCGACTGTCTCCCAGGGCAGGATCCCTTTACACTGGGAAGATACTGTTTGAAGAAAAAGGGGAAGGGAGCGAATGGGGTAGAAGAGAGAAAAAAAGATGAATAGAGGGTCAGAAAGAAGCGGCTAGAGAAAGAAGGTACACTAATTGGGGAGGGGGGTATAAAAAGAGAAAAAGAGAAATGAAGGAGGGTAGTGAGGTGAGATCTTCAACCTCTCTTAATTTTCCTCAAGGATCTCTGCTCTTTTAGTCTCTGTGAATGGTGGAAAAAGGAGTTGTCATGCACCCATATAGGCCATTCTGATTAATGGTCGGTTGAGAGGCTCATCTATCTCATGTGCCTGTCTGTCTACACTTGGCTGTCAATCAGCTGTCACCTCAGTCATAGGTTGCAACAATGACTCCCAGCACACCCTACGTCACCAGTCAAAGATCAGCTTCACACTCTGCGGATGATTTATTTAGTTTCTGTCTGTCTGTTTC